>NC_092642.1:12188742-12530408 GCF_039555335.1 Amphiura filiformis | reverse complement strand
CGGCTACCCAACTAAAGGCTGCTAGTCAGGTGTAGGAATGCGTGAATTTAGATTCGTCTATAGGGTGCTTGCATGGAAGATCATAAAGTTCAAACCATCCTAAAGACACGCTCCAGAGGACATGCAAATGCACGGAGTACAATACCAATCACCTGTTTAACTGGTTTTGATCAAAGTAATTCTTTGTACTCCATGCATTAGCATATCTTATGGAGCGTGTCTGGAGGATGATTTGAACTCATGACCTTTCGTGCAAGCACTCTATACAAGTTTACACTTTCCCCGATACCTGAGTACTATAAAAGAACAAAACTTGTTACTTCGATTGCGAAATGGTAGCGTAGCGTAGCGGATTAGTCATCAGACTGATAACCTTTTGACTATTGACCGATGTGAATGGTTCGAGTCCTAGTGGTGAAATTTTAAAAAAAAAGTATATTCAATTGTGCTTGTTTTTTCTTTTTTTTCTCATCGCAAAAGCGTGTTTTAATATAAACAATATTCAGAAATGAGTTGTTTCAAATTGTTACATCATAATCTTTCTGATTCGCTCGGATATGCCTATACTCAGCATACACAAGTTTTCCAGAAGACATTTATCTATGCATATACTCAGCAAACACAAGTTTTAGAGAAAACATTTACATGTTGGGTTATATCATAAAGCGTACAAAATGTTTTAAGTTTTAATAACATTGAAAATATTTTGGAAACATGCTGCAAAACATTGTGATATTGTAAAAAATGTATTTGTAGTGTTTTTGAGTTACGAGACAAAACGAAATTTGACTACAGTAGAGGGCATAATTACGAAACTTGTGTAATTTAGCATAGGAGGTGTTTTCAGTGACCACTCCTAAATAACCCAATATTTTTATCAACAATTTTATTATGATTCAAAAGGATATTATCTACTCTCAAATCTGGTGCAATATGAATCTCATACAACATTCTGTTTTTGAGTTATGGACAAAAACGACATTTTAGAGCATTTTAGAGCCATGATTAAGAAACGTGAGTAATTTTGCATAGGGGGTGTTTCCAATGACCACTCCTAAATAAAAAATTTTTAGCAACAATTTTATTATGATTACAAAGCATATAATCCACTCTCAAATCGTGTGCAATTTGAAGCTCCTACGACATTCCGTTTTTGAGTTATGAGACAAAAACGAAATTTAGATGAAATATTTTGCATTCGGTAGAGACAATCAAGGAAAAAAGTCTTGGAACGCTTGCGTGTAAATAACGGAAAACTGTCACCCCCTCTCCCCGTGCAATGTGGAGAAATGCCAATGTCTTCAGCGGTTCCCCAATGTGTTCCAACATTGCTTGATGGGGAGAGGGAAGGGTAAATCATTGTTGTAGATGCATTGTTTCTTCCCAAACACAATATAGGTCATTTCCATGAACATAATAAATTCTGCACGGAATTTCGACAAAAGTGCCAAGCGTTCCAAGGACTTTTTTCGTTGATTGTCTCTACCGAATGCAAAATATTTCATCTAAATTTCGTTTTTGTCTCATAACTCAAAAACGGAATGTCGTATGAGCTTCAAATTGCACACGATTTGAGAGTGGATTATATGCTTTGTAATCATAACAAAATTGTTGCTAAAAATTTGGTTTATTTAGGGAGTGGTCATTGAAACACCCCATATGCTAAATTACACACGTTTCATAATTATGGCTCTAAACTGCTCTAAAATGTCGTTTTTGTCCATAACTCAAAAACAGAATGTTGTATGAGCTTCAAATTGCACACGACGTGAGAGAGGATTATATGCTTTGCAATCATAATAAAATTGTTGATAAAGAATTTCGTTTAGTTAAGGAGTGGTCACTGAAAACACCCCATATGCTAAATTACACACGTTTCATAATTATGGCTCTAAACTGCTCTAAATATGTCGTTTTTGTCCATAACTCAAAAACATAATGTTGTATGAGCTTCATATTGCACACGATTAGAGAGTAGATAATATCCTTTTGAATCATAATAAAATTGTTGATAAAATGTTGATTTATTTAGGAGTGGTCACTGACAACACCTCCTAAATGCTAAATGACACAAGTTTTGTAATTATGGCCCTCTTCTTTTCGTTTTTTGTCTCATAACTCAAAAATACTACTAATGCATTTTTCGTATAATATCACAATGTTTTGCAGCATGTTTTCCAAAATGTTTTTTTGAATGTTATTAAAACGTTTTGTACCCTTTATGATATAACCTAACGTATAAAATTTATGTTTTCTCTAAAACTTGTGTTTGCTGAGTATAGGCACATCCGAGCGAATCAGAAAGATTATGATGTAACAATTTGAAACAACTCATTTCTGAATATTATTTATATTAAAATACGCTTTTGCGATGAGAAAAAACAAACAAGAAAAGCAAAAAGAAAACAACAATTGAATATACTTTAAAAAAGACCACCAAAGGGACACCTCGAACCACGTTCAATACCATTTTGAAATGAAATAAATATATATGCGTATTTCTTTCAATTCAAAATGGTAAAGTGTTAACAAATTTCATATATGAAATTAATGTGTCATTCCTTTTGCATTAAAACATTCTCAATTGGTATAGCAAATGTAAACAAACGTGACGCTTCATGAGATGCGGCCTCAAAAACAAAAAATGTCGATTTTGGACCATTTTATCATTATGGTAAAGTGATACACTTTGCCATTTCTACTATACACGTTTACACTTTTCCCGATACCTGACTACTATAAAAGAACAAAACTTGTTACTTCGATTGCGAAATGGCAGCGTGGCGTAACGCATTAGTCCTCAGACTGATAACCTTTTGACTATTGACCGATGTGGTTCGAGTCCCATTGGTGGTCTTTTTTTAAAAAGTATATTCAATTGTTGTTTTCTTGTTTTCTTTTCTTTTCTTTTTTTTTCTCATCGCAAAAGCGTATTTTAATATAAATAATATTCAGAAATGAGTTGTTTATGCGTATTTATTTCAATTCAAATTGGTAAACTTAACTGTTAACAAATTTCATATAAACATTTTCAATTGGTATAGCAAATGTAAACGAACGTGACGCTTCGTGAGATGCGGCCTAAAAACATAAAATATCGATTTTGGACCATTTTGTCATTATGATAGACTGATACATTTTGCCGTTTCTACTATAGACGAATCCAAGTAGCCAAGTCATGGTCAGGATTTGGTCGGACATCTTTGGGTAGCCGCTAGCACCAACCTGATGTTTTGAGCGTCCAATTGTGCAAATAAAATCCGCCTAACACCTACCCGGGAACACCTAGAGAAGATGCAAGGACGAGGAGGGTTAATAGAATAATAGCTAATAATATATATAATAGAGATAATTCCGCAGGTAATCCCGTCGCATCTGTTCATACATATAGTCCTTTTGTTCGCAAGTACGTCAATGCATAGATACCGCGTATAGTTAATCCGATTATTATGTCACTCCAACAACGAATAGACGGGCGAATAGACCATGCTGTGTGTTTTGTCGAAGGAACGGTATTGTGTTATTCTTTTGTCTACCTGTGTTTTCGCGAAAGGTGTAAAACGGGTGATGGAATGCAGTTTAAAATTTCCGCCAAGGCCGAATAATTTCACATTTTGAGTGCATTGTAGCCGACGGCTACCCAACTAAAGGCTGCTAGTCAGGTGTAGGAATGCGTGAATTTAGATTCGTCTATAGGGTGCTTGCATGGAAGATCATAAAGTTCAAACCATCCTAAAGACACGCTCCAGAGGACATGCAAATGCACGGAGTACAATACCAATCACCTGTTTAACTGGTTTTGATCAAAGTAATTCTTGTACTCCATGCATTAGCATATCTTATGGAGCGTGTCTGGAGGATGATTTGAACTCATGACCTTTCGTGCAAGCACTCTATACAAGTTTACACTTTCCCCGATACCTGACTACTATAAAAGAACAAAACTTGTTACTTCGATTGCGAAATGGCAGCGTAGCGTAGCGGATTAGTCATCAGACTGATAACCTTTTGACTATTGACCGATGTGAATGGTTCGAGTCCCAGTGGTGGTCTTTAAAAAAAGAAGTATATTCAATTGTGCTTGTTTTTTCTTGTTTTTCTCATCGCAAAAGCGTGTTTTAATATAAACAATATTCAGAAATGAGTTGTTTCAAATTGTTACATCATAATCTTTCTGATTCGCTCGGATATGCCTATACTCAGCATACACAAGTTTTCCAGAAGACATTTATCTATGCATATACTCAGCAAACACAAGTTTTAGAGAAAACATTTACATGTTGGGTTATATCATAAAGCGTACAAAATGTTTTAAGTTTTAATAACATTGAAAATATTTTGGAAACATGCTGCAAAACATTGTGATATTGTAAAAAATGTATTTGTAGTGTTTTTGAGTTACGAGACAAAAACGAAATTTGACTACAGTAGAGGGCATAATTACGAAACTTGTGTAATTTAGCATAGGAGGTGTTTTCAGTGACCACTCCCTAAATAACCCAATATTTTTATCAACAATTTTATTATGATTCAAAAGGATATTATCTACTCTCAAATCTGGTGCAATATGAATCTCATACAACATTCTGTTTTTGAGTTATGGACAAAAACGACATTTTAGAGCATTTTAGAGCCATGATTAAGAAACGTGAGTAATTTTGCATAGGGGTGTTTCCAATGACCACTCCTAAATAAACCAAATTCTTTAGCAACAATTTTATTATGATTACAAAGCATATAATCCACTCTCAAATCGTGTGCAATTTGAAGCTCCTACGACATTCCGTTTTTGAGTTATGAGACAAAAACGAAATTTAGATGAAATATTTTGCATTCGGTAGAGACAATCAAGGAAAAAGTCTTGGAACGCTTGCGTGTAAATAACGGAAAACTGTCACCCCTCTCCCCGTGCAATGTTGAGAAATGCCAATGTCTTCAGCGGTTCCCCAATGTGTTCCAACATTGCTTGATGGGGAGAGGGGAAGGGTAAATCATTGTTGTAGATGCATTGTTTCTTCCCAAACACAATATAGGTCATTTCCATGAACATAATAAATTCTGCACGGAATTTCGACAACAAAAAGTGCCAAGCGTTCCAAGGACTTTTTTCGTTGATTGTCTCTACCGAATGCAAAATATTTCATCTAAATTTCGTTTTTATCTCATAACTCAAAAACGGAATGTCGTATGAGCTTCAAATTGCACACGATTTGAGAGTGGATTATATGCTTTGTAATCATAACAAAATTGTTGCTAAAAATTTGGTTTATTTAGGAGTGGTCATTGGAAACACCCCATATGCTAAATTACACACGTTTCATAATTATGGCTCTAAACTGCTCTAAAATGTCGTTTTTGTCCATAACTCAAAAACAGAATGTTGTATGAGCTTCAAATTGCACACGACGTGAGAGAGGATTATATGCTTTGCAATCATAATAAAATTGTTGATAAAGAATTTCGTTTAGTTAAGGAGTGGTCACTGAAAACACCCCATATGCTAAATTACACACGTTTCATAATTATGGCTCTAAACTGCTCTAAAATGTCGTTTTTGTCCATAACTCAAAAACAGAATGTTGTATGAGCTTCATATTGCACACGATTAGAGAGTAGATAATATCCTTTTGAATCATAATAAAATTGTTGATAAAATGTTGATTTATTTAGGAGTGGTCACTGACAACACCTCCTATGCTAAATGACACAAGTTTTGTAATTATGGCCCTCTTCTTTTCGTTTTTGTCTCATAACTCAAAAATACTACTAATGCATTTTTCGTATAATATCACAATGTTTTGCAGCATGTTTTCCAAAATGTTTTTTTGAATGTTATTAAAACGTTTTGTACCCTTTATGATATAACCTAACGTATAAAATTTATGTTTTCTCTAAAACTTGTGTTTGCTGAGTATAGGCACATCCGAGCGAATCAGAAAGATTATGATGTAACAATTTGAAACAACTCATTTCTGAATATTAAAAATTATATTAAAATACGCTTTTATGAGAAAAAAAACAAAAGGAATGACAACATCTTTTATATGAATTTGTTAATACTTTTACCATTTTGAAATGAAATACCAATATTTTGAAATGAAATAAATATATATGCGTATTTCTTTCAATTCAAAATGGTAAAGTGTTAACAAATTTCATATATGAAATCAATGTTCATTCCTTTTGCATTAAAACATTCTCAATTGGTATAGCAAATGTAAACAAACGTGACGCTTCATGAGATGCGGCCTCAAAAACAAAAAATGTCGATTTTGGACCATTTTATCATTATGGTAAAGTGATACACTTTGCCATTTCTACTATACACGTTTACACTTTTCCCGATACCTGACTACTATAAAAGAACAAAACTTGTTACTTCGATTGCGAAATGGCAGCGTGGCGTAACGCATTAGTCCTCAGACTGATAACCTTTTGACTATTGACCGATGTGGTTCGAGTCCCATTGGTGGTCTTTTTTTAAAAAGTATATTCAATTGTTGTTTTCTTGTTTTCTTTTCTTTTCTTTTTTTTCTCATCGCAAAAGCGTATTTTAATATAAATAATATTCAGAAATGAGTTGTTTATGCGTATTTATTTCAATTCAAATTGGTAAACTTAACTGTTAACAAATTTCATATAAACATTTTCAATTGGTATAGCAAATGTAAACGAACGTGACGCTTCGTGAGATGCGGCCTAAAAACATAAAATATCGATTTTGGACCATTTTGTCATTATGATAGACTGATACATTTTGCCGTTTCTACTATAGACGAATCCAAGTAGCCAAGTCATGGTCAGGATTTGGTCGGACATCTTTGGGTAGCCGCTAGCACCAACCTGATGTTTTGAGCGTCCAATTGTGCAAATAAAATCCGCCTAACACCTACCCGGGAACACCTAGAGAAGATGCAAGGACGAGGAGGGTTAATAGAATAATAGCTAATAATATATATAATAGAGATAATTCCGCAGGTAATCCCGTCGCATCTGTTCATACATATAGTCCTTTTGTTCGCAAGTACGTCAATGCATAGATACCGCGTATAGTTAATCCGATTATTATGTCACTCCAACAACGAATAGACGGGCGAATAGACCATGCTGTGTGTTTTGTCGAAGGGAACGGTATTGTGTTATTCTTTTGTCTACCTGTGTTTTCGCGAAAGGTGTAAAACGGGTGATGGAATGCAGTTTAAAATTTCCGCCAAGGCCGAATAATTTCACATTTTGAGTGCATTGTAGCCGACGGCTACCCAACTAAAGGCTGCTAGTCAGGTGTAGGAATGCGTGAATTTAGATTCGTCTATAGGGTGCTTGCATGGAAGATCATAAAGTTCAAACCATCCTAAAGACACGCTCCAGAGGACATGCAAATGCACGGAGTACAATACCAATCACCTGTTTAACTGGTTTTGATCAAAGTAATTCTTTGTACTCCATGCATTAGCATATCTTATGGAGCGTGTCTGGAGGATGATTTGAACTCATGACCTTTCGTGCAAGCACTCTATACAAGTTTACACTTTCCCCGATACCTGACTACTATAAAAGAACAAAACTTGTTACTTCGATTGCGAAATGGCAGCGTGGCGTAGCGGATTAGTCCTCAGACTGATAACCTTTTGACTATTGACCGATGTGAATGGTTCGAGTCCCAGTGGTGGTCTTTAAAAAAAAGAAGTATATTCAATTGTGCTTGTTTTTTCTTGTTTTTTCTCATCGCAAAAGCGTGTTTTAATATAAACAATATTCAGAAATGAGTTGTTTCAAATTGTTACATCATAATCTTTCTGATTCGCTCGGATATGCCTATACTCAGCATACACAAGTTTTCCAGAAGACATTTATCTATGCATATACTCAGCAAACACAAGTTTTAGAGAAAACATTTACATGTTGGGTTATATCATAAAGCGTACAAAATGTTTTAAGTTTTAATAACATTGAAAATATTTTGGAAACATGCTGCAAAACATTGTGATATTGTAAAAAAATGTATTTGTAGTGTTTTTGAGTTACGAGACAAAAACGAAATTTGACTACAGTAGAGGGTATAATTACGAAACTTGTGTAATTTAGCATAGGAGGTGTTTTCAGTGACCACTCCCTAAATAACCCAATATTTTTATCAACAATTTTATTATGATTCAAAAGGATATTATCTACTCTCAAATCTGGTGCAATATGAATCTCATACAACATTCTGTTTTTGAGTTATGGACAAAAACGACATTTTAGAGCATTTTAGAGCCATGATTAAGAAACGTGAGTAATTTAGCATAGGGCGTGTTTCCAATGACCACTCCCTAAATAAACCAAATTCTTTAGCAACAATTTTATTATGATTACAAAGCATATAATCCACTCTCAAATCGTGTGCAATTTGAAGCTCCTACGACATTCCGTTTTTGAGTTATGAGACAAAAACGAAATTTAGATGAAATATTTTGCATTCGGTAGAGACAATCAAGGAAAAAGTCTTGGAACGCTTGCGTGTAAATAACGGAAAACTGTCACCCCTCCCCCGTGCAATGTTGAGAAATGCCAATGTCTTCAGCGGTTCCCCAATGTGTTCCAACATTGCTTGATGGGGAGAGGGGAAGGGTAAATCATTGTTGTAGATGCATTGTTTCTTCCCAAACACAATATAGGTCATTTCCATGAACATAATAAATTCTGCACGGAATTTCGACAAAAAGTGCCAAGCGTTCCAAGGACTTTTTTCGTTGATTGTCTCTACCGAATGCAAAATATTTCATCTAAATTTCGTTTTTATCTCATAACTCAAAAACGGAATGTCGTATGAGCTTCAAATTGCACACGATTTGAGAGTGGATTATATGCTTTGTAATCATAACAAAATTGTTGCTAAAAAATTTGGTTTATTTAGGGAGTGGTCATTGAAACACCCCATATGCTAAATTACACACGTTTCATAATTATGGCTCTAAACTGCTCTAAAATGTCGTTTTTGTCCATAACTCAAAAACAGAATGTTGTATGAGCTTCAAATTGCACACGACGTGAGAGAGGATTATATGCTTTGCAATCATAATAAAATTGTTGATAAAGAATTTCGTTTAGTTAAGGAGTGGTCACTGAAAACACCCCATATGCTAAATTACACACGTTTCATAATTATGGCTCTAAACTGCTCTAAATATGTCGTTTTTGTCCATAACTCAAAAACATAATGTTGTATGAGCTTCATATTGCACACGATTAGAGAGTAGATAATATCCTTTTGAATCATGATCAAATTGTTGATAAAGATGTTGATTTATTTAGGGAGTGGTCACTGACAACACCTCCTAAATGCTAAATGACACAAGTTTTGTAATTATGGCCCTCTTCTTTTCGTTTTTGTCTCATAACTCAAAAATACTACTAATGCATTTTTCGTATAATATCACAATGTTTTGCAGCATGTTTTCCAAAATGTTTTTTGAATGTTATTAAAACGTTTTGTACCCTTTATGATATAACCTAACGTATAAAATTTATGTTTTCTCTAAAACTTGTGTTTGCTGAGTATAGGCACATCCGAGCGAATCAGAAAGATTATGATGTAACAATTTGAAACAACTCATTTCTGAATATTATTTATATAAAATACGACATTTGCGATAAAGAATAAAATAATTTTGAATTGAAAGAAAAATTTGATTTAACAAAAATGCAAAAGGAATGACACCTTAATCTCTTATATAAAATTTGTTAACACTTTACCATTTTGAAATGAAATAAATATATATGCGTATTTCTTTCAATTCAAAATGGTAAAGTGTTAACAAATTTCATATATGAAATCAATGTTCATTCCTTTTGCATTAAAACATTCTCAATTGGTATAGCAAATGTAAACAAACGTGACGCGTCATGAGATGCGGCCTCAAAAACAAAAAATGTCGATTTTGGACCATTTTATCATTATGGTAAAGTGATACACTTTGCCATTTCTACTATACACGTTTACACTTTTCCCGATACCTGACTACTATAAAAGAACAAAACTTGTTACTTCGATTGCGAAATGGCAGCGTGGCGTAACGCATTAGTCCTCAGACTGATAACCTTTTGACTATTGACCGATGTGGTTCGAGTCCCATTGGTGGTCTTTTTTAAAAAGTATATTCAATTGTTGTTTTCTTTTTTTTTTTTTTTTCTTTTTTTCTCATCGCAAAAGCGTATTTTAATATAAATAATATTCAGAAATGAGTTGTTTATGCGTATTTATTTCAATTCAAATTGGTAAACTTAACTGTTAACAAATTTCATATAAACATTTTCAATTGGTATAGCAAATGTAAACGAACGTGACGCTTCGTGAGATGCGGCCTAAAAACATAAAATATCGATTTTGGACCATTTTGTCATTATGATAGACTGATACATTTTGCCGTTTCTACTATAGACGAATCCAAGTAGCCAAGTCATGGTCAGGATTTGGTCGGACATCTTTGGGTAGCCGCTAGCACCAACCTGATGTTTTGAGCGTCCAATTGTGCAAATAAAATCCGCCTAACACCTACCCGGGAACACCTAGAGAAGATGCAAGGACGAGGAGGGTTAATAGAATAATAGCTAATAATATATATAATAGAGATAATTCCGCAGGTAATCCCGTCGCATCTGTTCATACATATAGTCCTTTTGTTCGCAAGTACGTCAATGCATAGATACCGCGTATAGTTAATCCGATTATTATGTCACTCCAACAACGAATAGACGGGCGAATAGACCATGCTGTGTGTTTTGTCGAAGGGAACGGTATTGTGTTATTCTTTTGTCTACCTGTGTTTTCGCGAAAGGTGTAAAACGGGTGATGGAATGCAGTTTAAAATTTCCGCCAAGGCCGAATAATTTCACATTTTGAGTGCATTGTAGCCGACGGCTACCCAACTAAAGGCTGCTAGTCAGGTGTAGGAATGCGTGAATTTAGATTCGTCTATAGGGTGCTTGCATGGAAGATCATAAAGTTCAAACCATCCTAAAGACACGCTCCAGAGGACATGCAAATGCACGGAGTACAATACCAATCACCTGTTTAACTGGTTTTGATCAAAGTAATTCTTTGTACTCCATGCATTAGCATATCTTATGGAGCGTGTCTGGAGGATGATTTGAACTCATGACCTTTCGTGCAAGCACTCTATACAAGTTTACACTTTCCCGATACCTGACTACTATAAAAGAACAAAACTTGTTACTTCGATTGCGAAATGGCAGCGTAGCGTAGCGGATTAGTCATCAGACTGATAACCTTTTGACTATTGACCGATGTGAATGGTTCGAGTCCCAGTGGTGGTCTTTAAAAAAAAGAAGTATATTCAATTGTGCTTGTTTTTTCTTGTTTTTTCTCATCGCAAAAGCGTGTTTTAATATAAACAATATTCAGAAATGAGTTGTTTCAAATTGTTACATCATAATCTTTCTGATTCGCTCGGATATGCCTATACTCAGCATACACAAGTTTTCCAGAAGACATTTATCTATGCATATACTCAGCAAACACAAGTTTTAGAGAAAACATTTACATGTTGGGTTATATCATAAAGCGTACAAAATGTTTTAAGTTTTAATAACATTGAAAATATTTTGGAAACATGCTGCAAAACATTGTGATATTGTAAAAAATGTATTTGTAGTGTTTTTGAGTTACGAGACAAAAACGAAATTTGACTACAGTAGAGGGCATAATTACGAAACTTGTGTAATTTAGCATAGGAGGTGTTTTCAGTGACCACTCCTAAATAACCCAATATTTTTATCAACAATTTTATTATGATTCAAAAGGATATTATCTACTCTCAAATCTGGTGCAATATGAATCTCATACAACATTCTGTTTTTGAGTTATGGACAAAAACGACATTTTAGAGCATTTTAGAGCCATGATTAAGAAACGTGAGTAATTTTGCATAGGGGGTGTTTCCAATGACCACTCCCTAAATAAACCAAATTCTTTAGCAACAATTTTATTATGATTACAAAGCATATAATCCACTCTCAAATCGTGTGCAATTTGAAGCTCCTACGACATTCCGTTTTTGAGTTATGAGACAAAAACGAAATTTAGATGAAATATTTTGCATTCGGTAGAGACAATCAAGGAAAAAGTCTTGGAACGCTTGCGTGTAAATAACGGAAAACTGTCACCCCCTCTCCCCGTGCAATGTTGAGAAATGCCAATGTCTTCAGCGGTTCCCCAATGTGTTCCAACATTGCTTGATGGGGAGAGGGGAAGGGTAAATCATTGTTGTAGATGCATTGTTTCTTCCCAAACACAATATAGGTCATTTCCATGAACATAATAAATTCTGCACGGAATTTCGACAAAAAGTGCCAAGCGTTCCAAGGACTTTTTTCGTTGATTGTCTCTACCGAATGCAAAATATTTCATCTAAATTTCGTTTTTATCTCATAACTCAAAAACGGAATGTCGTATGAGCTTCAAATTGCACACGATTTGAGAGTGGATTATATGCTTTGTAATCATAACAAAATTGTTGCTAAAAATTTGGTTTATTTAGGAGTGGTCATTGGAAACACCCCATATGCTAAATTACACACGTTTCATAATTATGGCTCTAAACTGCTCTAAAATGTCGTTTTTGTCCATAACTCAAAAACAGAATGTTGTATGAGCTTCAAATTGCACACGACGTGAGAGAGGATTATATGCTTTGCAATCATAATAAAATTGTTGATAAAGAATTTCGTTTAGTTAAGGAGTGGTCACTGAAAACACCCCATATGCTAAATTACACACGTTTCATAATTATGGCTCTAAACTGCTCTAAATATGTCGTTTTTGTCCATAACTCAAAAACATAATGTTGTATGAGCTTCATATTGCACACGATTAGAGAGTAGATAATATCCTTTTGAATCATAATAAAATTGTTGATAAAATGTTGATTTATTTAGGAGTGGTCACTGACAACACCTCCTATGCTAAATGACACAAGTTTTGTAATTATGGCCCTCTTCTTTTCGTTTTTGTCTCATAACTCAAAAATACTACTAATGCATTTTTCGTATAATATCACAATGTTTTGCAGCATGTTTTCCAAAATGTTTTTTTGAATGTTATTAAAACGTTTTGTACCCTTTATGATATAACCTAACGTATAAAATTTATGTTTTCTCTAAAACTTGTGTTTGCTGAGTATAGGCACATCCGAGCGAATCAGAAAGATTTGATGATGAGAAAAAAAAAAAGAAAAACATGCAAAAGGAATGACATGTACTTTCTTTATAATGAATTTGTTAACATTTTACCATTTTGAAATGAAATAAATATATATGCGTATTTCTTTCAATTCAAAATGGTAAAGTGTTAACAAATTTCATATATGAAATCAATGTTCATTCCTTTTGCATTAAAACATTCTCAATTGGTATAGCAAATGTAAACAAACGTGACGCTTCATGAGATGCGGCCTCAAAAACAAAAAATGTCGATTTTGGACCATTTTATCATTATGGTAAAGTGATACACTTTGCCATTTCTACTATACACGTTTACACTTTTCCCGATACCTGACTACTATAAAAGAACAAAACTTGTTACTTCGATTGCGAAATGGCAGCGTGGCGTAACGCATTAGTCCTCAGACTGATAACCTTTTGACTATTGACCGATGTGGTTCGAGTCCCATTGGTGGTCTTTTTTTTAAAAGTATATTCAATTGTTGTTTTCTTGTTTTTCTTTTTTTTTTTTTTCTCATCGCAAAAGCGTATTTTAATATAAATAATATTCAGAAATGAGTTGTTTATGCGTATTTATTTCAATTCAAATTGGTAAACTTAACTGTTAACAAATTTCATATAAACATTTTCAATTGGTATAGCAAATGTAAACGAACGTGACGCTTCGTGAGATGCGGCCTAAAAACATAAAATATCGATTTTGGACCATTTTGTCATTATGATAGACTGATACATTTTGCCGTTTCTACTATAGACGAATCCAAGTAGCCAAGTCATGGTCAGGATTTGGTCGGACATCTTTGGGTAGCCGCTAGCACCAACCTGATGTTTTGAGCGTCCAATTGTGCAAATAAAATCCGCCTAACACCTACCCGGGAACACCTAGAGAAGATGCAAGGACGAGGAGGGTTAATAGAATAATAGCTAATAATATATATAATAGAGATAATTCCGCAGGTAATCCCGTCGCATCTGTTCATACATATAGTCCTTTTGTTCGCAAGTACGTCAATGCATAGATACCGCGTATAGTTAATCCGATTATTATGTCACTCCAACAACGAATAGACGGGCGAATAGACCATGCTGTGTGTTTTGTCGAAGGAACGGTATTGTGTTATTCTTTTGTCTACCTGTGTTTTCGCGAAAGGTGTAAAACGGGTGATGGAATGCAGTTTAAAATTTCCGCCAAGGCCGAATAATTTCACATTTTGAGTGCATTGTAGCCGACGGCTACCCAACTAAAGGCTGCTAGTCAGGTGTAGGAATGCGTGAATTTAGATTCGTCTATAGGGTGCTTGCATGGAAGATCATAAAGTTCAAACCATCCTAAAGACACGCTCCAGAGGACATGCAAATGCACGGAGTACAATACCAATCACCTGTTTAACTGGTTTTGATCAAAGTAATTCTTTTGTACTCCATGCATTAGCATATCTTATGGAGCGTGTCTGGAGGATGATTTGAACTCATGACCTTTCGTGCAAGCACTCTATACAAGTTTACACTTTCCCTGATACCTGACTACTATAAAAGAACAAAACTTGTTACTTCGATTGCGAAATGGCAGCGTGGCGTAGCGGATTAGTCATCAGACTGATAACCTTTTGACTATTGACCGATGTGAATGGTTCGAGTCCCAGTGGTGGTCTTAAAAAAAAAGAAGTATATTCAATTGTGCTTGTTTTTTCTTGTTTTTCTCATCGCAAAAGCGTGTTTTAATATAAACAATATTCAGAAATGAGTTGTTTCAAATTGTTACATCATAATCTTTCTGATTCGCTCGGATATGCCTATACTCAGCATACACAAGTTTTCCAGAAGACATTTATCTATGCATATACTCAGCAAACACAAGTTTTAGAGAAAACATTTACATGTTGGGTTATATCATAAAGCGTACAAAATGTTTTAAGTTTTAATAACATTGAAAATATTTTGGAAACATGCTGCAAAACATTGTGATATTGTAAAAAAATGTATTTGTAGTGTTTTTGAGTTACGAGACAAAAACGAAATTTGACTACAGTAGAGGGCATAATTACGAAACTTGTGTAATTTAGCATAGGAGGTGTTTTCAGTGACCACTCCCTAAATAACCCAATATTTTTTATCAACAATTTTATTATGATTCAAAGGATATTATCTACTCTCAAATCTGGTGCAATATGAATCTCATACAACATTCTGTTTTTTTTTTATTTACAAAAACGACATTTTAGAGCATTTTAGAGCCATGATTAAGAAACGTGAGTAATTAGCATAGGGGGTGTTTCCAATGACCACTCCCTAAATAAACCAAATTCTTTAATTTTGATTATGATTCAAAGCATTTCCATCTCATAATCGTGTGCAAAAACGAATTCCGTTTTTGAGTTATGAGACAAAAACAAATTTAGATCTAAATATTTTCTCATTCGGTAGAGTGGAAATTGCACAATTTTATTATATGCTTTGTAATCATAACAAAATTGTTAAGCTAAAAAATTTGGTTTATTTAGGAAAAAAACAAAAAAAACACCCCATATGCTAAATTACACACGTTTCATGCATTCGGTATGGCTCTAAACTGCTCTAAAATGTCGTTTTTGTCCATAACTCAAAAAACAGAATGTTGTATGAGCTTCAAATTGCACACGACGTGAGAGAGGATTATATGCTTTGCAATCATAATAAAATTGTTGATAAAGAATTTCGTTTAGTTAAGGAGTGGTCACTGAAAACACCCCATATGCTAAATTACACACGTTTCATAATTATGGCTCTAAACTGCTCTAAATATGTCGTTTTTGTCCATAACTCAAAAACATAATGTTGTATGAGCTTCATATTGCACACGATTAGAGAGTAGATAATATCCTTTTGAATCATAATAAAATTGTTGATAAAAATGTTGATTTATTTAGGAGTGGTCACTGACAACACCTCCTATGCTAAATGACACAAGTTTTGTAATTATGGCCCTCTTCTTTTCGTTTTTGTCTCATAACTCAAAAATACTACTAATGCATTTTTCGTATAATATCACAATGTTTTGCAGCATGTTTTCCAAAATGTTTTTTTGAATGTTATTAAAACGTTTTGTACCCTTTATGATATAACCTAACGTATAAAATTTATGTTTTCTCTAAAACTTGTGTTTGCTGAGTATAGGCACATCCGAGCGAATCAGAAAGATTATGATGTAACAATTTGAAACAACTCATTTCTGAATATTATTTATGATTAAAATACGCTTTTCGAACCACGTCGGTGAGAAAAAAAACAAGAAAAAATCGAAAAAAATGACAATTGAATATAAATTTAAAAATCACTTTACCATTTTGAAATGAAATAAATATATCATGCGTTTTCTTTCTATAACTTCAAAATGGTACGCCAGTGTTAACAAATTTCATATATGAAATCAATGTTCATTCCTTTTAGCATTATCAAACATTCTCAATTGGTATAGCAAATGTAAACAAACGTGACGCTTCATGAGATGCGGCCTCAAAAACAAAAAATGTCGATTTTGGACCATTTTATCATTATGGTAAAGTGATACACTTTGCCATTTCTACTATACACGTTTACACTTTTCCCGATACCTGACTACTATAAAAGAACAAAACTTGTTACTTCGATTGCGAAATGGCAGCGTGGCGTAACGCATTAGTCCTCAGACTGATAACCTTTTGACTATTGACCGATGTGGTTCGAGTCCCATTGGTGGTCTTTTTTAAAAAAGTATATTCAATTGTTGTTTTCTTGTTTTCTTTTATTGTTTTTTTTTTCTCATCGCAAAAGCGTATTTTAATATAAATAATATTCAGAAATGAGTTGTTTATGCGTATTTATTTCAATTCAAATTGGTAAACTTAACTGTTAACAAATTTCATATAAACATTTTCAATTGGTATAGCAAATGTAAACGAACGTGACGCTTCGTGAGATGCGGCCTAAAAACATAAAATATCGATTTTGGACCATTTTGTCATTATGATAGACTGATACATTTTGCCGTTTCTACTATAGACGAATCCAAGTAGCCAAGTCATGGTCAGGATTTGGTCGGACATCTTTGGGTAGCCGCTAGCACCAACCTGATGTTTTGAGCGTCCAATTGTGCAAATAAAATCCGCCTAACACCGACCCGGGAACACCTAGAGAAGATGCAAGGACGAGGAGGGTTAATAGAATAATAGCTAATAATATATATAATAGAGATAATTCCGCAGGTAATCCCGTCGCATCTGTTCATACATATAGTCCTTTTGTTCGCAAGTACGTCAATGCATAGATACCGCGTATAGTTAATCCGATTATTATGTCACTCAACAACGAATAGACGGGCGAATAGACCATGCTGTGTGTTTTGTCGAAGGGAACGGTATTGTGTTATTCTTTTGTCTACCTGTGTTTTCGCGAAAGGTGTAAAACGGGTGATGGAATGCAGTTTAAAATTTCCGCCAAGGCCGAATAATTTCACATTTTGAGTGCATTGTAGCCGACGGCTACCCAACTAAAGGCTGCTAGTCAGGTGTAGGAATGCGTGAATTTAGATTCGTCTATAGGGTGCTTGCATGGAAGATCATAAAGTTCAAACCATCCTAAAGACACGCTCCAGAGGACATGCAAATGCACGGAGTACAATACCAATCACCTGTTTAACTGGTTTTGATCAAAGTAATTCTTTGTACTCCATGCATTAGCATATCTTATGGAGCGTGTCTGGAGGATGATTTGAACTCATGACCTTTCGTGCAAGCACTCTATACAAGTTTACACTTTCCCCGATACCTGACTACTATAAAAGAACAAAACTTGTTACTTCGATTGCGAAATGGCAGCGTAGCGTAGCGGATTAGTCATCAGACTGATAACCTTTTGACTATTGACCGATGTGAATGGTTCGAGTCCCAGTGGTGGTCTTTAAAAAAAAGTATATTCAATTGTGCTTGTTTTTTCTTGTTTTTTCTCATCGCAAAAGCGTGTTTTAATATAAACAATATTCAGAAATGAGTTGTTTCAAATTGTTACATCATAATCTTTCTGATTCGCTCGGATATGCCTATACTCAGCATACACAAGTTTTCCAGAAGACATTTATCTATGCATATACTCAGCAAACACAAGTTTTAGAGAAAACATTTACATGTTGGGTTATATCATAAAGCGTACAAAATGTTTTAAGTTTTAATAACATTGAAAATATTTTGGAAACATGCTGCAAAACATTGTGATATTGTAAAAAATGTATTTGTAGTGTTTTTGAGTTACGAGACAAAAACGAAATTTGACTACAGTAGAGGGCATAATTACGAAACTTGTGTAATTTAGCATAGGAGGTGTTTTCAGTGACCACTCCTAAATAACCCAATATTTTTTATCAACAATTTTATTATGATTCAAAAGGATATTATCTACTCTCAAATCTGGTGCAATATGAATCTCATACAACATTCTGTTTTTGAGTTATGGACAAAAACGACATTTTAGAGCATTTTAGAGCCATGATTAAGAAACGTGAGTAATTTTGCATAGGGGTGTTTCCAATGACCACTCCTAAATAAACCAAATTCTTTAGCAACAATTTTATTATGATTACAAAGCATATAATCCACTCTCAAATCGTGTGCAATTTGAAGCTCCTACGACATTCCGTTTTTGAGTTATGAGACAAAAACGAAATTTAGATGAAATATTTTGCATTCGGTAGAGACAATCAAGGAAAAAAAGTCTTGGAACGCTTGCGTGTAAATAACGGAAAACTGTCACCCCCTCTCCCCGTGCAATGTTGAGAAATGCCAATGTCTTCAGCGGTTCCCCAATGTGTTCCAACATTGCTTGATGGGGAGAGGGGAAGGGTAAATCATTGTTGTAGATGCATTGTTTCTTCCCAAACACAATATAGGTCATTTCCATGAACATAATAAATTCTGCACGGAATTTCGACAAAAAGTGCCAAGCGTTCCAAGGACTTTTTTTGTTGATTGTCTCTACCGAATTCAAAATATTTCATCTAAATTTCGTTTTTATCTCATAACTCAAAAACGGAATGTCGTATGAGCTTCAAATTGCACACGATTTGAGAGTGGATTATATGCTTTGTAATCATAACAAAATTGTTGCTAAAAAATTTGGTTTATTTAGGGAGTGGTCACCGAAAACACCCCATATGCTAAATTACACACGTTTCATAATTATGGCTCTAAACTGCTCTAAAATGTCGTTTTTGTCCATAACTCAAAAACAGAATGTTGTATGAGCTTCAAATTGCACACGACGTGAGAGAGGATTATATGCTTTGCAATCATAATAAAATTGTTGATAAAGAATTTCGTTTAGTTAAGGAGTGGTCACTGAAAACACCCCATATGCTAAATTACACACGTTTCATAATTATGGCTCTAAACTGCTCTAAATATGTCGTTTTTGTCCATAACTCAAAAACATAATGTTGTATGAGCTTCATATTGCACACGATTAGAGAGTAGATAATATCCTTTTGAATCATAATAAAATTGTTGATAAAAATGTTAATTTATTTAGGGAGTGGTCACTGACAACACCTCCTATGCTAAATGACACAAGTTTTGTAATTATGGCCCTCTTCTTTTCGTTTTTGTCTCATAACTCAAAAATACTACTAATGCATTTTTCGTATAATATCACAATGTTTTGCAGCATGTTTTCCAAAATGTTTTTTTTGAATGTTATTAAAACGTTTTGTACCCTTTATGATATAACCTAACGTATAAAATTTATGTTTTCTCTAAAACTTGTGTTTGCTGAGTATAGGCACATCCGAGCGAATCAGAAAGATTATGATGTAACAATTTGAAACAACTCATTTCTGAATATTATTTATATTAAAATACGCTTTTGCGATGAGAAAAAAAAAGAAAGAAAACAAAGAAAACAACAATTGAATATACTTTAAAAAAGACCACAATGGGACTCGAACCACGTCGGTCAATAGTCAAAAGGTTATCAGTCTTTTTACTAATCCGTAAATATATATGCGCAATATTTCTTTCAATTCAAAATGGTAAAAGTGTTAACAAATTTCATATATGAAATCAATGTTCATCCTTTACCATTAAAACATTCTCAATTGGTATAGCAAATGTAAACAAACGTGACGCGTTCATGAGATGCTATAAAAACAAAAATGTCGAAAGGAATGATTTTATCATTATGAAAGTGATAACACTTTGCCATTTCTAAATATAAACGTTATACACTTTCCCGATACCTGACTACTATAAAAGAACAAAACTTGTTACTTCGATTGCGAAATGGCAGCGTGGCGTAACGCATTAGTCCTCAGACTGATAACCTTTTGACTATTGACCGATGTGGTTCGAGTCCCATTGGTGGTCTTTTTTTAAAAAGTATATTCAATTGTTGTTTTCTTGTTTTTCTTTTCTTTTTTTTTTTTCTCATCGCAAAAGCGTATTTTAATATAAATAATATTCAGAAATGAGTTGTTTATGCGTATTTATTTCAATTCAAATTGGTAAACTTAACTG
Source organism: Amphiura filiformis (assembly GCF_039555335.1). NCBI lineage: Eukaryota > Metazoa > Echinodermata > Ophiuroidea > Amphilepidida > Amphiuridae > Amphiura > Amphiura filiformis. The sequence continues at coordinate 12,509,670 of NC_092642.1, read as the reverse complement.
TTAACAACAATTTCATATAAACATTTTCAATTGGTATAGCAAATGTAAACGAACGTGACGCTTCGTGAGATGCGGCCTAAAAACATAAAATATCGATTTTGGACCATTTTGTCATTATGATAGACTGATACATTTTGCCGTTTCTACTATAGACGAATCCAAGTAGCCAAGTCATGGTCAGGATTTGGTCGGACATCTTTGGGTAGCCGCTAGCACCAACCTGATGTTTTGAGCGTCCAATTGTGCAAATAAAATCCGCCTAACACCTACCCGGGAACACCTAGAGAAGATGCAAGGACGAGGAGGGTTAATAGAATAATAGCTAATAATATATATAATAGAGATAATTCCGCAGGTAATCCCGTCGCATCTGTTCATACATATAGTCCTTTTGTTCGCAAGTACGTCAATGCATAGATACCGCGTATAGTTAATCCGATTATTATGTCACTCCAACAACGAATAGACGGGCGAATAGACCATGCTGTGTGTTTTGTCGAAGGGAACGGTATTGTGTTATTCTTTTGTCTACCTGTGTTTTCGCGAAAGGTGTAAAACGGGTGATGGAATGCAGTTTAAAATTTCCGCCAAGGCCGAATAATTTCACATTTTGAGTGCATTGTAGCCGACGGCTACCCAACTAAAGGCTGCTAGTCAGGTGTAGGAATGCGTGAATTTAGATTCGTCTATAGGGTGCTTGCATGGAAGATCATAAAGTTCAAACCATCCTAAAGACACGCTCCAGAGGACATGCAAATGCACGGAGTACAATACCAATCACCTGTTTAACTGGTTTTGATCAAAGTAATTCTTTGTACTCCATGCATTAGCATATCTTATGGAGCGTGTCTGGAGGATGATTTGAACTCATGACCTTTCGTGCAAGCACTCTATACAAGTTTACACTTTCCCCGATACCTGACTACTATAAAAGAACAAAACTTGTTACTTCGATTGCGAAATGGCAGCGTAGCGTAGCGGATTAGTCATCAGACTGATAACCTTTTGACTATTGACCGATGTGAATGGTTCGAGTCCCAGTGGTGGTCTTTAAAAAAGAAGTATATTCAATTGTGCTTGTTTTTTCTTGTTTTTCTCATCGCAAAAGCGTGTTTTAATATAAACAATATTCAGAAATGAGTTGTTTCAAATTGTTACATCATAATCTTTCTGATTCGCTCGGATATGCCTATACTCAGCATACACAAGTTTTCCAGAAGACATTTATCTATGCATATACTCAGCAAACACAAGTTTTAGAGAAAACATTTACATGTTGGGTTATATCATAAAGCGTACAAAATGTTTTAAGTTTTAATAACATTGAAAATATTTTGGAAACATGCTGCAAAACATTGTGATATTGTAAAAAATGTATTTGTAGTGTTTTTGAGTTACGAGACAAAAACGAAATTTGACTACAGTAGAGGGCATAATTACGAAACTTGTGTAATTTAGCATAGGAGGTGTTTTCAGTGACCACTCCTAAATAACCCAATATTTTTTCAACAATTTTATTATGATTCAAAAGGATATTATCTACTCTCAAATCTGGTGCAATATGAATCTCATACAACATTCTGTTTTTTTGAGTTATGGACAAAAACGACATTTTAGAGCATTTTAGAGCCATGATTAAGAAACGTGAGTAATTTTGCATAATGTTTCATCAATGACTCACTCCTAAATAAACCAAATTCTTTAGCTTCAATTTTATTATGATTACAAAGCATATAATCCACTCTCAAATCATGTGCAATTTGAAGCTCATGCGACATTCCGGTTTTGTGTTATGAAACAAAAACGAAATTTAGCTGAAATATTTTGCATTCGGTAAACATGTCTCTAAAATGCAAAATTTTGTCCATAACTCAAAAATTTAGGAGTAGTTGAAACAGAATGTTGTATGAGCTTTTATAACAAAATTGCACACGACGTGAGAGAGGATTATATGCTTTGCAATCATAATAAAATTGTTGATAAAAAATCTTGTTTATTTAAGGAGTGGTCACTGAAAACACCCCATATGCTAAATTACACACGTTTCATAATTATGGCTCTAAACTGCTCTAAATATGTCGTTTTTGTCCATAACTCAAAAACATAATGTTGTATGAGCTTCATATTGCACACGATTAGAGAGTAGATAATATCCTTTTGAATCATAATAAAATTGTTGATAAAATGTTGATTTATTTAGGGAGTGGTCACTGACAACACCTCCTATGCTAAATGACACAAGTTTTGTAATTATGGCCCTCTTCTTTTCGTTTTTGTCTCATAACTCAAAAATACTACTAATGCATTTTTCGTATAATATCACAATGTTTTGCAGCATGTTTTCCAAAATGTTTTTTGAATGTTATTAAAACGTTTTGTACCCTTTATGATATAACCTAACGTATAAAATTTATGTTTTCTCTAAAACTTGTGTTTGCTGAGTATAGGCACATCCGAGCGAATCAGAAAGATTATGATGTAACAATTTGAAACAAATCATTTCTGAATATTATTTATAACAAAATACGATTTTGCGATGAAAAAAAAATTAAAAAAAAAAAAGAAAACAACAATTGAATATACTTTAAAAAAATGACCACCAATGGGACTCGAACCACGTTACCATTTTGAAATGAAAGGAAATATATATGCGTATTTAACAAGTTTTGTTCAATTCAAATGGTAAAGTGTTAAAAAAAGTTTCACTTTACCATAATGACAAAATATCCAAATCAATGTTTTCCTTTTGCATTAAAACATCACGTTCTCAATTGGTATACCAATTGAGAATGTTTTAACAAACGTGACGCTTCATGAGATGCGGCCTCAAAAACATAAAAATGTCGATTTTGGACCATTTTATCATTATGGTAAAGTGATACACTTTGCCATTTCTACTATACACGTTTACACTTTTCCCGATACCTGACTACTATAAAAGAACAAAACTTGTTACTTCGATTGCGAAATGGCAGCGTGGCGTAACGCATTAGTCCTCAGACTGATAACCTTTTGACTATTGACCGATGTGGTTCGAGTCCCATTGGTGGTCTTTTTTTAAAAAGTATATTCAATTGTTGTTTTCTTGTTTTCTTTTCTTGGTTTTTTTTCTCATCGCAAAAGCGTATTTTAATATAAATAATATTCAGAAATGAGTTGTTTATGCGTATTTATTTCAATTCAAATTGGTAAACTTAACTGTTAACAAATTTCATATAAACATTTTCAATTGGTATAGCAAATGTAAACGAACGTGACGCTTCGTGAGATGCGGCCTAAAAACATAAAATATCGATTTTGGACCATTTTGTCATTATGATAGACTGATACATTTTGCCGTTTCTACTATAGACGAATCCAAGTAGCCAAGTCATGGTCAGGATTTGGTCGGACATCTTTGGGTAGCCGCTAGCACCAACCTGATGTTTTGAGCGTCCAATTGTGCAAATAAAATCCGCCTAACACCTACCCGGGAACACCTAGAGAAGATGCAAGGACGAGGAGGGTTAATAGAATAATAGCTAATAATATATATAATAGAGATAATTCCGCAGGTAATCCCGTCGCATCTGTTCATACATATAGTCCTTTTGTTCGCAAGTACGTCAATGCATAGATACCGCGTATAGTTAATCCGATTATTATGTCACTCCAACAACGAATAGACGGGCGAATAGACCATGCTGTGTGTTTTGTCGAAGGGAACGGTATTGTGTTATTCTTTTGTCTACCTGTGTTTTCGCGAAAGGTGTAAAACGGGTGATGGAATGCAGTTTAAAATTTCCGCCAAGGCCGAATAATTTCACATTTTGAGTGCATTGTAGCCGACGGCTACCCAACTAAAGGCTGCTAGTCAGGTGTAGGAATGCGTGAATTTAGATTCGTCTATAGGGTGCTTGCATGGAAGATCATAAAGTTCAAACCATCCTAAAGACACGCTCCAGAGGACATGCAAATGCACGGAGTACAATACCAATCACCTGTTTAACTGGTTTTGATCAAAGTAATTCTTTGTACTCCATGCATTAGCATATCTTATGGAGCGTGTCTGGAGGATGATTTGAACTCATGACCTTTCGTGCAAGCACTCTATACAAGTTTACACTTTCCCCGATACCTGACTACTATAAAAGAACAAAACTTGTTACTTCGATTGCGAAATGGCAGCGTAGCGTAGCGGATTAGTCATCAGACTGATAACCTTTTGACTATTGACCGATGTGAATGGTTCGAGTCCCAGTGGTGGTCTTTAAAAAAAAGAAGTATATTCAATTGTGCTTGTTTTTTCTTGTTTTTCTCATCGCAAAAGCGTGTTTTAATATAAACAATATTCAGAAATGAGTTGTTTCAAATTGTTACATCATAATCTTTCTGATTCGCTCGGATATGCCTATACTCAGCATACACAAGTTTTCCAGAAGACATTTATCTATGCATATACTCAGCAAACACAAGTTTTAGAGAAAACATTTACATGTTGGGTTATATCATAAAGCGTACAAAATGTTTTAAGTTTTAATAACATTGAAAATATTTTGGAAACATGCTGCAAAACATTGTGATATTGTAAAAAAATAAATTTGTAGTGTTTTTGAGTTACGAGACAAAAACGAAATTTGACTACAGTAGAGGGCATAATTACGAAACTTGTGTAATTTAGCATAGGAGGTGTTTTCAGTGACCTCTCCCTAAATAACCCAATATTTTTATCAACAATTTTATTATGATTCAAAAGGATATTATCTACTCTCAAATCTGGTGCAATATGAATCTCATACAACATTCTGTTTTTTGAGTTATGGACAAAAACGACATTTTAGAGCATTTTAGAGCCATGATTAAGAAACGTGAGTAATTTTGCATAGGGGGTGTTTCCAATGACCACTCCCTAAATAAACCAAATTCTTTAGCAACAATTTTATTATGATTACAAAGCATATAATCCACTCTCAAATCGTGTGCAATTTGAAGCTCCTACGACATTCCGTTTTTGAGTAAAGAAACAAAAAACGAAATTTAGATGAAATATTTTGCATTCGGTAGAGACAATCAAGGAAAAAGTCTTGGAACGCTTGCGTGTAAATAACGGAAAACTGTCACCCCTCTCCCCGTGCAATGTTGAGAAATGCCAATGTCTTCAGCGGTTCCCCAATGTGTTCCAACATTGCTTGATGGGGAGAGGGGAAGGGTAAATCATTGTTGTAGATGCATTGTTTCTTCCCAAACACAATATAGGTCATTTCCATGAACATAATAAATTCTGCACGGAATTTCGACAAAAAGTGCCAAGCGTTCCAAGGACTTTTTTCGTTGATTGTCTCTACCGAATGCAAAATATTTCATCTAAATTTCGTTTTTGTCTCATAACTCAAAAACGGAATGTCGTATGAGCTTCAAATTGCACACGATTTGAGAGTGGATTATATGCTTTGTAATCATAACAAAATTGTTGCTAAAAAATTTGGTTTATTTAGGGAGTGGTCATTGGAAAACACCCCATATGCTAAATTACACACGTTTCATAATTATGGCTCTAAACTGCTCTAAAATGTCGTTTTTTGTCCATAACTCAAAAACAGAATGTTGTATGAGCTTCAAATTGCACACGACGTGAGAGAGGATTATATGCTTTGCAATCATAATAAAATTGTTGATAAAAAATTTCGTTTAGTTAAGGAGTGGTCACTGAAAACACCCCATATGCTAAATTACACACGTTTCATAATTATGGCTCTAAACTGCTCTAAATATGTCGTTTTTGTCCATAACTCAAAAACATAATGTTGTATGAGCTTCATATTGCACACGATTAGAGAGTAGATAATATCCTTTTGAATCATAATAAAATTGTTGATAAAAATGTTGATTTATTTAGGGAGTGGTCACTGACAACACCTCCTATGCTAAATGACACAAGTTTTGTAATTATGGCCCTCTTCTTTTCGTTTTTGTCTCATAACTCAAAAATACTACTAATGCATTTTTCGTATAATATCACAATGTTTTGCAGCATGTTTTCCAAAATGTTTTTTTTTGAATGTTATTAAAACGTTTTGTACCCTTTATGATATAACCTAACGTATAAAATTTATGTTTTCTCTAAAACTTGTGTTTGCTGAGTATAGGCACATCCGAGCGAATCAGAAAGATTATGATGTAACAATTTGAAACAACTCATTTCTGAATATTATTTATATTAAAATACGCTTTTGCGATGAGAAAAAAAACAAGAAAAGAAAACAAGAAAACAACAATTGAATATACTTTAAAAAAAGACCACCAATGGGACTCGAACCACGTCGGTCAATAGTCAAAGGTTATCAGTCTGAGGACTAATCAATGTTACGCCACGCTTCCATTTCGCAATCAAGTAACAAGTTTTGTTCAATTGGTATAGCAAATGTAAACAAACGTGACGCTTCATGAGATGTAAACTTCAAAACAAAAATGTCGATTTTGTACCATTTTATCATTATGGTAAAGTGTCCACACTTTGCCATTTTTTGTTATGACACGCATTTACACTTTTCCGTTCGTTTACATTTTCTGACTACTATAAAAGAACAAAACTTGTTACTTCGATTGCGAAATGGCAGCGTGGCGTAACGCATTAGTCCTCAGACTGATAACCTTTTGACTATTGACCGATGTGGTTCGAGTCCCATTGGTGGTCTATATTTTTTCTTTAAGTGTATTAAATTGTTGTTTCTTTTTTCTTTCTTTTTTTCTCATCGCAAAAGCGTATTTTAATATAAATAATATTCAGAAATGAGTTGTTTATGCGTATTTATTTCAATTCAAATTGGTAAACTTAACTGTTAACAAATTTCATATAAACATTTTCAATTGGTATAGCAAATGTAAACGAACGTGACGCTTCGTGAGATGCGGCCTAAAAACATAAAATATCGATTTTGGACCATTTTGTCATTATGATAGACTGATACATTTTGCCGTTTCTACTATAGACGAATCCAAGTAGCCAAGTCATGGTCAGGATTTGGTCGGACATCTTTGGGTAGCCGCTAGCACCAACCTGATGTTTTGAGCGTCCAATTGTGCAAATAAAATCCGCCTAACACCTACCCGGGAACACCTAGAGAAGATGCAAGGACGAGGAGGGTTAATAGAATAATAGCTAATAATATATATAATAGAGATAATTCCGCAGGTAATCCCGTCGCATCTGTTCATACATATAGTCCTTTTGTTCGCAAGTACGTCAATGCATAGATACCGCGTATAGTTAATCCGATTATTATGTCACTCCAACAACGAATAGACGGGCGAATAGACCATGCTGTGTGTTTTGTCGAAGGAACGGTATTGTGTTATTCTTTTGTCTACCTGTGTTTTCGCGAAAGGTGTAAAACGGGTGATGGAATGCAGTTTAAAATTTCCGCCAAGGCCGAATAATTTCACATTTTGAGTGCATTGTAGCCGACGGCTACCCAACTAAAGGCTGCTAGTCAGGTGTAGGAATGCGTGAATTTAGATTCGTCTATAGGGTGCTTGCATGGAAGATCATAAAGTTCAAACCATCCTAAAGACACGCTCCAGAGGACATGCAAATGCACGGAGTACAATACCAATCACCTGTTTAACTGGTTTTGATCAAAGTAATTCTTTGTACTCCATGCATTAGCATATCTTATGGAGCGTGTCTGGAGGATGATTTGAACTCATGACCTTTCGTGCAAGCACTCTATACAAGTTTACACTTTCCCCGATACCTGACTACTATAAAAGAACAAAACTTGTTACTTCGATTGCGAAATGGCAGCGTAGCGTAGCGGATTAGTCATCAGACTGATAACCTTTTGACTATTGACCGATGTGAATGGTTCGAGTCCCAGTGGTGGTCTTTTAAAAAAAAGTATATTCAATTGTGCTTGTTTTTTCTTGTTTTTTCTCATCGCAAAAGCGTGTTTTAATATAAACAATATTCAGAAATGAGTTGTTTCAAATTGTTACATCATAATCTTTCTGATTCGCTCGGATATGCCTATACTCAGCATACACAAGTTTTCCAGAAGACATTTATCTATGCATATACTCAGCAAACACAAGTTTTAGAGAAAACATTTACATGTTGGGTTATATCATAAAGCGTACAAAATGTTTTAAGTTTTAATAACATTGAAAATATTTTGGAAACATGCTGCAAAACATTGTGATATTGTAAAAAATGTATTTGTAGTGTTTTTGAGTTACGAGACAAAAACGAAATTTGACTACAGTAGAGGGCATAATTACGAAACTTGTGTAATTTAGCATAGGAGGTGTTTTCAGTGACCACTCCCTAAATAACCCAGCATTTTTATCAACAATTTTATTATGATTCAAAAGGATATTATCTACTCTCAAATCTGGTGCAATATGAATCTCATACAACATTCTGTTTTTGAGTTATGGACAAAAACGACATTTTAGAGCATTTTAGAGCCATGATTAAGAAACGTGAGTAATTTTGCATAGGGGTGTTTCCAATGACCACTCCCTAAATAAACCAAATTCTTTAGCAACAATTTTATTATGATTACAAAGCATATAATCCACTCTCAAATCGTGTGCAATTTGAAGCTCCTACGACATTCCGTTTTTGAGTTATGAGACAAAAACGAAATTTAGATGAAATATTTTGCATTCGGTAGAGACAATCAAGGAAAAAAGTCTTGGAACGCTTGCGTGTAAATAACGGAAAACTGTCACCCCTCTCCCCGTGCAATGTTGAGAAATGCCAATGTCTTCAGCGGTTCCCCAATGTGTTCCAACATTGCTTGATGGGGAGAGGGGAAGGGTAAATCATTGTTGTAGATGCATTGTTTCTTCCCAAACACAATATAGGTCATTTCCATGAACATAATAAATTCTGCACGGAATTTCGACAAAAAGTGCCAAGCGTTCCAAGGACTTTTTTCGTTGATTGTCTCTACCGAATGCAAAATATTTCATCTAAATTTCGTTTTTATCTCATAACTCAAAAACGGAATGTCGTATGAGCTTCAAATTGCACACGATTTGAGAGTGGATTATATGCTTTGTAATCATAACAAAATTGTTGCTAAAAAATTTGGTTTATTTAGGGAGTGGTCATTGGAAACACCCCATATGCTAAATTACACACGTTTCATAATTATGGCTCTAAACTGCTCTAAAATGTCGTTTTTGTCCATAACTCAAAAACAGAATGTTGTATGAGCTTCAAATTGCACACGACGTGAGAGAGGATTATATGCTTTGCAATCATAATAAAATTGTTGATAAAGAATTTCGTTTAGTTAAGGAGTGGTCACTGAAAACACCCCATATGCTAAATTACACACGTTTCATAATTATGGCTCTAAACTGCTCTAAATATGTCGTTTTTGTCCATAACTCAAAAACATAATGTTGTATGAGCTTCATATTGCACACGATTAGAGAGTAGATAATATCCTTTTGAATCATAATAAAATTGTTGATAAAAATGTTGATTTATTTAGGGAGTGGTCACTGACAACACCTCCTATGCTAAATGACACAAGTTTTGTAATTATGGCCCTCTTCTTTTCGTTTTGTCTCATAACTCAAAAATACTACTAATGCATTTTTCGTATAATATCACAATGTTTTGCAGCATGTTTTCCAAAATGTTTTTTGAATGTTATTAAAACGTTTTGTACCCTTTATGATATAACATAACGTATAAAATTTATGTTTTCTCTAAAACTTGTGTTTGCTGAGTATAGGCACAACAAAACAAATAAGAAAGATTATGATGTAACAATTTGAAACAACTCATTACTGAATATTATTTATATTAAAATACGCTTTTGCGATGAGAAAAAAAAAAGAAAAAAAAAACAAAGAAAACAACAATTGAATATACTTTAAAAAAGACCACCAATGGGACTCGAACCACGTCGGTCAATAGTCAAAAGGTTATCAGTCTGAGGACTAATCCGTTACGCCACGCTGCCATTTCGCAATCAAGTAACAAGTTTTGTTCTTTTATAGTAGTCAGGTATCGGGAAAGTGTAAACTTGTATAGTAGAAATGGCAAAGTGTATCACTTTACCATAATGACAAAATGGTCCAAAATCGACATTTTATGTTTTTGAGGCCGCATCTCATGAAGCGTCACGTTCGTTTACATTTGCTATACCAATTGAGAATGTTTTAATGCAAAAGGAATGACACCTTAATCTCTTATATGAAATTTGTTAACACTTTACCATTTTGAAATGAAATAAATATATATGCGTATTTCTTTCAATTCAAAATGGTAAAGTGTTAACAAATTTCATATATGAAATCAATGTTCATTCCTTTTGCATTAAAACATTCTCAATTGGTATAGCAAATGTAAACAAACGTGACGCTTCATGAGATGCGGCCTCAAAAACGTACAACGTCGCTTTTGGACCATTTTATCATTATGGTAAAGTGATACACTTTGCCATTTCTACTATACACGTTTACACTTTTCCCGATACCTGACTACTATAAAAGAACAAAACTTGTTACTTCGATTGCGAAATGGCAGCGTGGCGTAACGCATTAGTCCTCAGACTGATAACCTTTTGACTATTGACCGATGTGGTTCGAGTCCCATTGGTGGTCTTTTTTTAAAAAGTATATTCAATTGTTGTTTTCTTGTTTTCTTTTCTTTTTTTTTTTCTCATCGCAAAAGCGTATTTTAATATAAATAATATTCAGAAATGAGTTGTTTATGCGTATTTATTTCAATTCAAATTGGTAAACTTAACTGTTAACAAATTTCATATAAACATTTTCAATTGGTATAGCAAATGTAAACGAACGTGACGCTTCGTGAGATGCGGCCTAAAAACATAAAATATCGATTTTGGACCATTTTGTCATTATGATAGACTGATACATTTTGCCGTTTCTACTATAGACGAATCCAAGTAGCCAAGTCATGGTCAGGATTTGGTCGGACATCTTTGGGTAGCCGCTAGCACCAACCTGATGTTTTGAGCGTCCAATTGTGCAAATAAAATCCGCCTAACACCTACCCGGGAACACCTAGAGAAGATGCAAGGACGAGGAGGGTTAATAGAATAATAGCTAATAATATATATAATAGAGATAATTCCGCAGGTAATCCCGTCGCATCTGTTCATACATATAGTCCTTTTGTTCGCAAGTACGTCAATGCATAGATACCGCGTATAGTTAATCCGATTATTATGTCACTCCAACAACGAATAGACGGGCGAATAGACCATGCTGTGTGTTTTGTCGAAGGAACGGTATTGTGTTATTCTTTTGTCTACCTGTGTTTTCGCGAAAGGTGTAAAACGGGTGATGGAATGCAGTTTAAAATTTCCGCCAAGGCCGAATAATTTCACATTTTGAGTGCATTGTAGCCGACGGCTACCCAACTAAAGGCTGCTAGTCAGGTGTAGGAATGCGTGAATTTAGATTCGTCTATAGGGTGCTTGCATGGAAGATCATAAAGTTCAAACCATCCTAAAGACACGCTCCAGAGGACATGCAAATGCACGGAGTACAATACCAATCACCTGTTTAACTGGTTTTGATCAAAGTAATTCTTTGTACTCCATGCATTAGCATATCTTATGGAGCGTGTCTGGAGGATGATTTGAACTCATGACCTTTCGTGCAAGCACTCTATACAAGTTTACACTTTCCCCGATACCTGACTACTATAAAAGAACAAAACTTGTTACTTCGATTGCGAAATGGCAGCGTAGCGTAGCGGATTAGTCATCAGACTGATAACCTTTTGACTATTGACCGATGTGAATGGTTCGAGTCCCAGTGGTGGTCATAAAAAAAAAGAAGTATATTCAATTGTGCTTGTTTTTTCTTGTTTTTCTCATCGCAAAAGCGTGTTTTAATATAAACAATATTCAGAAATGAGTTGTTTCAAATTGTTACATCATAATCTTTCTGATTCGCTCGGATATGCCTATACTCAGCATACACAAGTTTTCCAGAAGACATTTATCTATGCATATACTCAGCAAACACAAGTTTTAGAGAAAACATTTACATGTTGGGTTATATCATAAAGCGTACAAAATGTTTTAAGTTTTAATAACATTGAAAATATTTTGGAAACATGCTGCAAAACATTGTGATATTGTAAAAAATGTATTTGTAGTGTTTTTGAGTTACGAGACAAAAACGAAATTTGACTACAGTAGAGGGCATAATTACGAAACTTGTGTAATTTAGCATAGGAGGTGTTTTCAGTGACCACTCCCTAAATAACCCAATATTTTTATCAACAATTTTATTATGATTCAAAAGGATATTATCTACTCTCAAATCTGGTGCAATATGAATCTCATACAACATTCTGTTTTTGAGTTATGGACAAAAACGACATTTTAGAGCATTTTAGAGCCATGATTAAGAAACGTGAGTAATTTTGCATAGGGGTGTTTCCAATGACCACTCCCTAAATAAACCAAATTCTTTAGCAACAATTTTATTATGATTACAAAGCATATAATCCACTCTCAAATCGTGTGCAATTTGAAGCTCCTACGACATTCCGTTTTTGAGTTATGAGACAAAAACGAAATTTAGATGAAATATTTTGCATTCGGTAGAGACAATCAAGGAAAAAAAAGTCTTGGAACGCTTGCGTGTAAATAACGGAAAACTGTCACCCCTCTCCCCGTGCAATGTTGAGAAATGCCAATGTCTTCAGCGGTTCCCCAATGTGTTCCAACATTGCTTGATGGGGAGAGGGGAAGGGTAAATCATTGTTGTAGATGCATTGTTTCTTCCCAAACACAATATAGGTCATTTCCATGAACATAATAAATTCTGCACGGAATTTCGACAAAAAGTGCCAAGCGTTCCAAGGACTTTTTTCGTTGATTGTAGATTACTCATGTTTTTATCCTGTTTTAAAATATATTTTATTTATTTTCTTATGACGTTTGGCATGAAATGTGCCAAGGGTGGCTGAGGATTAGGGGGAGGAGGATTAGGGGGGGGGATTCATATCGTAAATTTGATTTAAAACCACCATTAAAAATTTGAATCTAGTAAAAAAATGTCTAAATGGCCTCCCAGACATCTGAACCAAGTAAATAAATACAAAAGTTCATTTAAAAGACCAATACTTGCTCAGAATGATTGTAAATGTCGAAAAAAGAGGTGGGGTTACATCCTCCCTACTTTGTGATTGTTTTTGCCCGCACTCGCTCATTTTTTAACCGATTTTCATAAGAAAGGTGTCAAAATGCTCAGGAGGATAAACCACTTCAAATGAGATGTGTAGGTAAAATGTTTGAACCATTTCATTTTTTTACTATGTAACACAAAGGTACCCCAGGTTGTGACACAAGACCGTATACTGCTTTACTATTGCTAAATTAGCAATAGTAGGGCCCTATTATTATATAACTTCGTAAATCGAAATGATTATGTTATTAGTAAATCAGTGCGAAATGGCAATCTCATATTGACCTAATAAGAACTTCATTAATAATCCATCATAATTTAAACTTTCAAAACCTTTTACCGGTACAATACCATCCACATTATACATCGGGTAATTAGCGAGTGCGCAAGCAAAAACATTAAAAAAAAGCCCGGTTAAAAAAGTAGCTCTCTAGAGTGCGTTCATCCTGGTGTTCATCAATGTGAAACTCGTTCATTCGTTATATTAATTTAAAAACTCGGTCAGATTTTCCCAAGTTAAACAAATAAGGGTTAGTTAATGAAAAAGAAATTGAGCAACGCACACCGACATCGCCTGGTTAATAATTACATTGTACAGCAGAGACACTAAAATCAATACCCGGTATCGATACACGTGAATGTGCTATGCACGATTTGATATTCAGACAATAAATCTCGGATACCGGGGTAGAAAATGATGAATATCTCCCGTAATTCTTTTTATTCTAAAGAAGACATATTTTTTTGTTTTTTGCTTGCACTTGAATATATGTCTTGAAAGGATATGATAGCCGTTAGCTTGCGTATTGAGAAAGAACCGTGCGTATTGATTACCGGTATTAAGTGACTTAAGTCCGACCGTGTGAACACGGCTATAGACAAGTAATAGTATATCGCGTGTATATATGATGGGCTTTAATATTCCGTAATAATCAATCAGTAGGCCTATGATGAACAAACACATTTCTGTCAGAACTTCTTGTAGCATAGTATAGAGGCCCTGCATGACTCGATTGGCTCCAAACAAAGGATTTGAGCCGGTGTCCTTCACCGTAGTTATGGCGGAGTGCAGTCCATTCAATCAAATGTTGTCATCAACCTATTTGATCGTAGTGCAGGGTTATGTGTGTGAGACGAACTGTCACGGTAGATTGGTGTCCGGCAAGGTCCGTAGAGCTGGCAAAGTAATTGCTCGCGGGCAACTCAACCCAAACCTCCACGTGGTGTCGGATGGATAACGCTAACTTGGGCTCTGGGGAACAGGCTTGGATGCGAGGAAGTCAAGCTAGCGGAGGTTCATGCAAAGTAATTTGACCACGTTTTAGCCCTTCCTCGGCTGACTCAGCCTGGTGTGGCTCTGAAGAGACACCGTTTGGTTTTTATCACGTCGACAAAGAAACAAATTTGGATTCATCGTACGAGCATACAACATGAGACATACAACGAGCTATAGGCAAGAAGAAGATAGAAATAACAAGATGCAGTGAAGCAGATAATTACGCATTATGACTGAACGGAGATATACAGGTGCAACTTGACAAAGGAGTGAGTACTGGCGCAAATAACCTCAGTAGTTGAAAGCGCCATACAAATCAACCAAAAAAAAACAAAAAAACGGTAGATTGCAATCATGCTTTTGTTGAATGCATTTGAGTAGTCCGCCATATTTACGGGATGATAAATAATTGATTTTTCTTTTGATAATTAAGAGGAAATAATAATGGCAAAAAATCCGTCTTATAAAACTGAACACAGCGCAATCTAGCCTTATATAGGCCTACTTCAGGTACATCATGTACTACATTGTATTACATAATTGTATTATGTGATGCACATGTTTATCGGTAAAAAAATATCCACAATGCCCTGAAAGCCTATGCCAGGTGGGCTATGCTGAACTATGGAGTTCGGCTATTAAACGTTACACAGTGACATCGCCCCGATATCTTCATAGTAGAAATCGCCATGGTAGGTTGAATCCACAGCCACCTATGACCATTTTATTCGGACCTTATGAGATGCATATTATTAGCGAAGTGACTTGACTAAGGCTACTGTAAAGACGGGGTAATTGATTTCTCGCTCTGTGAGCAAGCTTGTATACGACATTGCGGTCAATGGTTATACTCTCTCCACTTGAGTGAGTGCCGCTATAGCCTGCTGCGCGCTGTAGTCCATATAGGACCAACGCAATATAAAATTGAGAGTTTTGGTCAAATTTTGACTTCAAAGCGCACGGCCAATTTTCAAAGCGCACGCTAACGACTATAATATCTGTTCAACACGTATTTTCAAGTGTATGAGACCACATCTGGTTTCTTGAGAAAAATTCATTTACGGAGATATTCATCATTTTGTAACCCAGTATCCGAAGATTTTCGTCTGATATCAAAATCGTGCATAGCAATTCACGTGTATGGATCCCGTGTATTCATTTTAATGTCTCTGCTGCACCAAATAATTATTAGCCAGGCGATGTCGGTGTGCGTTACCCCATATAAAGGATATAAATGCATAGAAATATTTTAGTGAATACATTGCTGTAATTAGCTTTTAGAAATAACATCATAAACTTTAACATTGTAATACATGCATTAAATGATAAGGTGAAACCAACAAATGAGTCTTGAAACCTTATAAATTAAAGTTTTCATATCTTGTCTCGTCACTGAATATACAACTCATAGCTCGCTTACTTTGTGTTTGTCTAACCCGGTTTCGAGTTTTCGACAGGAATCGCTTGATTGTTCTCTATTTAATTATGTATAATATAAATTGAATATATTCTTGCATAATGTATCCTTAACCTTGCCTATGAAAGAATCAACCTTGCCTATGAATGATATCAAATAGACTCAACATACGTCACAAAGAGTGTATCGTTTTCGATTTGTTGAGAGAGTAAACCGTCTGCGTTCCATCTATGTTTGTGAGCAAAACAGATTTTACGAATTGAATAAGTGCGAGACCTTCCACTTGACGCAAAATATTTATTTCTGCGCTTTTAATTTGCCGGCAATTAAGAAAAACAGAATTGAATGTGCAGTGTCAATAGCCTCATTTTTGTGTATAACTTTGAATAATAGCAACGTTTTTAACATAACTTTGACTTCGTCTTGCCGACAAGTTGCATAACAGCTCATTATTGTCATAATTATACCAACATAATTTGCAATCAACATTTTTTCCATTCTTGACAGACTACGGTACATAAAAGGTGGCCTAGAAATCCTCACAGAAGAAAAAATAAAGCAATAATAGCTAATAATTGCCTTTTGAATCTTTCTTTTTTGCGCGAAAAAAACGTGTTTTGAGCCAAAAATAGGGTAAAATTGCACATTTTTGAGTACGAATTACAAATCCTCCTGTCAAGTAACACGAGATTGGTTTATAAAGCAAATATAAACCTGTCACACTTTTTCTCTGATCTCAGCAGGAATAAACGTTTATGCTTTAAATGAATTCAAGTTTTAACTTCAACACTACACAATTTTTCGCTCACCTGGAACGTTTTCGCTAGTCCGATTAGCGTCTTCAGCAGACGGTTATGCTTTAGTATGTAGACGGTGGCGCTGAAAAGAGCTGTCAACCTATTACGACTTTCAACTGGATGTAATTACTGGTGCATGGCTCTGAAAAATATTGTTCTACGATATTCAACACTACACAATTTTTCGCTCAACTGGAACGTTTTCGCTAGTCCGACTAGCGTCTTCAGCAGATGGTTATGCTTTAGTATAATGGACATAATACCTTGCACACGGTGGCGCTGAAAAGAGCTGTCAACCTATTACGTCTTTCAACTCGATGTAATTACTGGTGCATGGCTCTGAAAAATATTGTTCTACGATATTCAACACTACACAATTTTTCGCTCAACTGGAACGTTTTTGCTAGTCCGACTAGCGTCTACAGCAGATGGTTATGCTTTAGTATGTGGACATAATTCCTTGCACAGCCACGGTGGCGCTGAAAAGAGCTGTCAACCTATTACCTCTTTCAATTGGATGCAATCACTGACGCATGGCTCTGAAAAATATTGTTCTACGACCCTGGTCGCCTGGCCTGTCACTAATCTGTCCTCATAAAAATAATAATGTTACTGGATTAAATGGACTTAAATATTCTACATTTCCAGATGTGTTGGCTCCACTTTATGGGATTTTTTTTATGAACAGAGTCTGGATAAAATGTTTATAATGTTTACTCTGCTTTTACAAAAATGGGGCCTTGTGCAATATGGTGCTGACTTAATAAATCAACCTTGTCCCCTGGCCAATTTTGCCATTTAGCCGTTACCATACCCGGTTACCATGGTTATATATGTCTGACTTGACCCAAACTCCCCAACTAGCTCCTCATTTTGATCAAATTACTGACAAAAACAATTGAGCACATGCCACTGATTAGGCTAAATCCGGCCATTCAGTTTTTTTATTCAAGTACGAAACAAAGTTGCCGCAGGGCGACGAAAAAACACCTGTTCTACGGGCCGGACCGACCCAGAAATTTGTGTTTTGGAGAATTGTTGTTTTTGTTTTTTATTTTCGTCGCATATAAACGTGTTAATATAATGGCAGTAAATGATGCTCAATGCGTATGATAATAGCAATTATTCATTATTAATGTAATTTAGCGGTTTTATTTATTGGACAGCTCGGGATGGATATGATTGTTTGTTTACTTGCCTATTACCTAACTTGTCAAGTTTTTTTTTTTTTTTTTTTTTTTTTTTTGCTTCGGTGTTTTATTATTATTATTATTATTATTATTATTATTATTATTATTATTATTATTATTATTATTATTACTTGACAATTGACTCGGGAAGATAATTGCACAAGGTGGGGATGGGTAAAAAATAGTTTTGGCAAGAGAGAGTTTAAAAAAGGAGAATGAGCAGCCCGAGAGTGGGTCTGGGATGAGGTTTGTTAGGATTTGCAGAAGGACAGAAGGACCGGCAGATCTTGAAGAAATGGCAAGGAGCAGCAACGTTCAGCAAGAAAAGGAAGATTGGTTTCGAAAGATTCCAAGATTGAAGGATGACCCGTGTATCAAAACGTTGGCCTGATTCCAGCCTGTTTGCTCCAAGGCAGTTAAGCGAATGCCTTGGTGCCGTGTGTCATTACCGCTCATGCACTGATCACCCACACGATAAAAAAGATTCGGGAAGCACCGTAAGAAAA
This sequence comes from Amphiura filiformis, assembly GCF_039555335.1. Lineage (NCBI taxonomy): Eukaryota > Metazoa > Echinodermata > Ophiuroidea > Amphilepidida > Amphiuridae > Amphiura > Amphiura filiformis. The sequence goes on along the minus strand of NC_092642.1, from coordinate 12,491,311 downwards.
CTTGGCAAGTGGTGGCAAGAAAGTTTCGCACCACGTACGTCGGAGTTCACTTTTCAAAGGGCGAACTGTTGTTACGAAAATCAAAACGACTGGTAAACAGGTCTACTAAATGACCTCAAAAGGTCAAATCTTCTCATTTCGTCTGTGAAAAATAAAATGACGAAATTGCAACAGTGACTGTCACCCTTACGAGTGAAAATACAGCTTATTTAGCCAGTGTCAACATGGGGTCATCGGTTTGAATATTTTCCTAACATACGGTATTGGACTAACTCCACAGCTATATGGTTTTTCACAATATAACAGTAAATGGAAAGAAAACTGAAATTGTTCGTCATTTTTCAGCACAAACATTTTGGCAAAAAATGACGTCACGGACATAAACAACAATCTCCTAATTAGCATAATGGTCGCCATTCCTCCAGCTATAGTTCGTCCTGTGATTGGTCCTTTAGTTATCTAGGTTTTATTCTATATCGCTGGTTTGCTCAGAGTGCTATTGAGGGGTGCCAGACGATAATAATCCAGGACTGCCCGAACCAGAACCAAGTAAAGAGTATACCGGGTGGTGGGACAAGAAGAGTTGAAGGACCTGTGGATATAGCCAATGATTTTTTTTTTTCTGGCTTTCTTGCAGATATGCTCAATGTGGAGGTTCCAGGATAGATTGATAGAGATATGGATTCCGAGGATTTTAACAAACGAAACCCTTAAAATAATTTATTTATTCGGTTCTTCGTGGTGAGCTGTAAATTAAGAAAGACGTCCTTTTTGGTGGAAATGACAATTAGTTGTGTCTTGCGGCATTTGCTGTCAGAGATTACTTACAAACCAGGTTCCAATAGTGTCAATATCAGATTGAAAAGAGACAAAATCCCCATTGCTGGTCACAGGATTGTAAAGGGTTGTGTCGTCAGCGTAAAAGATGATTCACATATATGAGGAAGAATAGCGGTCCCAGACCAGATCCCTGGGGAACACCAGATAAAACAGGGACTTGATTGGACGAGACACCTTGGACTGAGGCTGACTGGGTTCTTTTAGACAGATATATTCGACATCAGCTAAGAAGCGGACCTGTGAGACCAGCGGAACGGAGTTTCAATAACAGCGGGCCACGGGGGACTTACCATATGGAAAGGTTTATATACAAAAACGATTCTCTTATAAACCATCTACGCACAGTTTCCACCTCGATACACCTGAGCACACATTTTCGTCCAAGAGCTTCCAAGCAGAGAACAGCAAGCAGTGAATTGTCTCCATCACAGTCTTTGATTACACTACACGGTTGGGTGCATAGCATCGTATGAGCTGTGGAGCTTCTAGCTGGAAAATGGGCCTCTATAATTGGTTTTGTCGAAACCTCAAGTGTTCCCTTCATCCAATCAGAATTTTTTTTTATATCAAACGAAAGCTAACACTACCCCCTTAAAACACTTTTCGTCACTAGGTCAACAGATAACGCAATTCAATGTTATAGCAAGGTGAATGTGGTAAATCTGTTGAAAACTACCTATCCAAGCACATTTTTTGACCAAAAGTAAGGTTTTAAAAGTCAAAACCTCAAATTTTCCTTACAATATTTGTCCAATTTTGTGTCATTAAATGAAAAAGCATACATAGAATGAGCAATGGCAAATTCTCTTTAAATTGCAAATCTTGTGCAAAAAGTTACTATTTTCGCTTGTTTTGTCATACGGTTGTAAATGCAATTAACTATGACTTTGCTAAAGAGCTCTTGCAAATTGATATGCAAAAGCTTCTTTTTTTCCCCATACATATGTTATTTAGATTTAATTCACACGCACAAAAATGTCCTTCGCTGTGTTTTATTTGACGTCACTTCGGCAAGATAAAGGTAAAAATGCAAGAATTATATCAATTGATGAATTGCACCTTGACAATTAGGCGGCTATTTATCTCCCAACAGACATGATTAAAGTATTGACGTCGTATACGCGCTACTATAGGGGTGAGTTTGTGTCATGACCACGATGACGTAAAAAATCCCGAGAAAGTATTAGACAAACTCAATTGCTTTTGTTCCCGCTTTTTGTAAATATTTATTGCGGCAGCAAAAGTTTGTTTTTGTTGTAAATATTTTTCTGTGACAGTCATTTATATAAACTAGATTTTAATGTATTGCGGCCTTGTCATTGCAAATGACGTTAATTGTAGGAGAAGCTCTCTGGTTTTATTAGTTTTCTTTTGTAAATTTTACACTTTGCTTTCAGGCGACTAACATTAAAATGTACCGTCCACCTCGCCGCTCTATTAAGTCGGTAGCAACAACACAACTAGGTTGGGCCGTAAAATAGCTATTTTGGTTGTCATATCTAGTACCATTTTAAGGCCCCAATGCATTAAAAATGTCTACTTTGCTTAAAGTGGCAAAGTGCACCCACCTACCTCCCAAACAACTTCGTGCATTGCTGCACCTGCTTCCTGACTTAGGAGAAACTTCCATACGGCCCGGTTCTTGGTAGCAACTTCAGCTTTCTTCCAAGTTGTCCTAGGGTGTCCACGTCTTCTCTTTCCGTGGGTGGGATTCCAGTAGTAGAGTTTTCTTGGGATGTGACTCTCATCCATTCTGAGCATGAGCAGGTGACCAAACCACTGTAAGCGGTGCTTTCTAATGATAGTAATGAAATTCTGTAGTTTTGAAGTTGTTGTTGGTGATATGCTCGTTCCATTTGGTGTCGGGAATTTCCCTTTGGCATCTCATATCAAATGCATCTAATCTGGACTCATCTCTTTCAGTGAGAGTCCAACATTAAGAAGCATATAGAAGAGTAGAGAGAACACATGCATAATTCATCTTGGCGTCTAAGTTGATATAAATGTCCTTCCACACCTTTTCAAGTTCTTCAAAATACCTGATGCTTTGCCAATCCTATGATAGAGCTCCTTAGTATTTGATCCATCAGCACTACAATATGCTCCCAGATACTTTACGTGATCAACAACCTTAATGAGGCATTTATCTTCCATTGGAACAGAAGGTGCTGAGCTGAGCTCAAATGACCAAGTGACATGATTTCTGAGCTCATTTTGAAGGTGGGTAACCTGATGTACAGACTCACCCCCCCCCACACACACACACACACCCCACCCCCACACTTTATCCCATCAAAATGCAGATTTTGGTATCAGGTGAAAGCTCAAAATTTTCTCATTGACATATTGAAATTAGGCATTCCAAATCGGTGTATTTCAATCATAAAAAACTGTTAAATTAGTCTCGACTGAGGTATACCACGTTTGAGATTTATTCAACAGTTTTTTGGTGATATCTCAAGAAATACACCGATTTGGAACTGGATTTATTACACGATCATGATGATTATCATTAATAAAAACACTGTAGACTACCAGTATCACGCTGTATGAATGTCAGTAATTCCATTAGAAACTAATCACATTTACAAGGAACATTTTACGTGTTCTTTTTGCATGCATATTTGACAGGGACAACATATTATGTTATACGTAAGTTTTAAAGAATTCGATTTTCCATATATATCAGGTCACCTTCCTTTAAGTTCCAACTTTGCAGCTGTTTCATGGATGGCTTCAGTTGTTCCTGTCATCTTGGCATCTTGGCAAATGCACAATTAGATATAGCATTGCTCAAACTTTCAATAATTTGCAGATGACTAAACTTTACTCACAATTTTCCAAACTTGCAAATAATGCGTCACGCAGCGATAACATTCTGTACAGGGTGTCCCAAAAATGCCGGTTCCAAGAAATGTAATGATATTTCAAAATGTGTTTTCAACTGTATATCATACGGTGAAGTATTTACATATGTGAACGCCTCATCTTTCAGCTATAATTTGCAGGAAGCAAGAATTCATTTAGCGATACAGGTTTAAAGATACATGTGGCCTCGCCGCTGGTTGCAGGACCGTGCAATTTTCGTGCGGGCGAAGGCCCCACACAGGCAACGTGCGTTCGGGCAATGTACCTGATCAGTAATGTACCTAATCAGGCACAGAATTCCTAATAAGATAACGTTTTTAAATTTCCCCCCTGTGCATTTTATTTGAGGTCTGGAAAAGTAAATTATTTTGTTTTCACAATCTTTATGTAATTCACAACAAATTTACCATTGAAGGCAGCGAAAAAAAAATCTGCCAGACCTAGGCTCCCATGCCCCCCAACAAATGATGAGCCCCTTATCATGTCCCTGTTCAATCAGCCTGGTACGATGCGACTTGAAGTCAACCGAAAATTGCACAATATATCCTGCAACCGTTTTCACCCCCGAGATCAAAACGTTAATCAAATAAGTTTTGATTTTCTGCAAATTATAGCTAAAAGTTGTGGCTTTCTGGTCATGCTGGTTATGTAAATACATGTATGATGGTTAAAAAAACATTTTAAAATATCACCACATTCGTTGCAACATGCTTTTTATGGGACACCTTGTACAATATATAACGTTAGATCGGATACCATGGCCACAAATACCTTTTTATGCAACGTTATAGCTATAGCCAAGGAGGATTTAGTGGAGAAGCAATAGATTACGTAACGTATTGTTCCTTTGTACCGGTTTGAGTTGCCGACATGCTATTCATCGAGAGGTACCTTTTGTTCAGGACAAAAGGGTTCCGTCATTAAATCGGTAACCAGTGTTCTAAATTGGTATTTTACATCGGTAATTACTCGGTTATTTACCAAATTTTATTTTACTTACCGAAAAATAGTTACAATAAGTGTTTCTAGACTTAAATTATCAAATTTCATAATTTGTATATAAAATTCAAACTCTGTGTTCTAATCTTTAATTTTTTACAATATTGATTGTTAGCATATTTTAACAGCTATATGCAAATGCATATAGTACCACAAACCTCCCAAATCACTCTTTAATTCCCATTCATTATTGCCAGTGCAGAGTTTAATTTTCAAGTTATTTCAAGTTTGCCAATAATTTGTTGAAAAGTAATTGAAGTATTCCTATTTTTCTTTTAGAATTTATTTAGTTTACCAATTATGCTAATTTGCACATTTGCATAGTTAAATAGGTTTTGCTAATTAATAATTAGTTACGCAAATATTCAAATTAAATTGACAGATGAGTGATAGCAATATTATGTCTTCAAACACGTCTCATTTAATATATTATGGCCACATTGGAGGAGCAAAATTGATCAAAATTAGGGATTTTTCAACTGCACAATAAGGGACTCAAATCAATATGTTAGTGAAAAATACAATCGGGTCGAGGAAAAAAATAATGTATTTATATTTTGAAATGGAATAAATACGTTTGGGTCATCGAACTAGTAATGTGTACGCCTCAGTATCAGATCGGGCAATTCCACAGATTATTATTTACATGATATACAGGGTGTCCCAGAAAAAATTACCGAGGGAATAAAATTGAACGTAAGTCGAGAAATAGACATAGGAATCAAAAAAATTAAAATGCAGCGCATAGCCTATTTGATTGTGCATCACATACTCAAATTTTATTTGATTCGGTTGACTAGTTGCGAAGAAATTAACGATTAAATAAAGCGCGCATCAATGCAGTTCATTCCAAGTTTGATCAACAGGCGCTTTTTCATACTCGCTCACCGCTTCCTAAAGTTTGTGTATCTCATTAAATTTAGTCCACATTATCTATTTTATAATCCGACGGTGTTATGTTTTTCATGCTTTCACTAAAGATAAATAACAGTTTGTCCGAGAAAACTTTGATTTCTGCAATTGGAAGCTTTCCAGCTTTAATTCTTTAGGTTGTGCAAATATGTTATATTTTAACTTTCCAAAGAACATTTGAGCCAAGAATGACAATGATCAAGTGCTTACAGTTTTACGTGTGATTTTTGATACCATGCAACATTAATGTTTTGCATTACAATTTCTTGGAAATATTCCAAAAACATTAATGTGTGTGAGAAATTTTTAAAGTCAGCTAGAATTCTTTTTACAATAATTCTTTATGCAACATTTATATCAACATTGACGAAAAAAGATATTTACACGTACCGGAGCATCATCTTACATGCAAGCTTTCATTTTCAATATCGTGCAGGTTTTCAAATTTGAACAAAACCTATTGCATGTTTTGAAAGAAACAGATTGCTTAAAAAGAACAAAAAGGATTTCACCGAACAAAATATGAAGCCCAATGACAGTGTTAACCACTACTGCGCATTGTGTTGAATGATCTTTCTTTCAAACTTGGAATGAAGTGAATTGAGGCATGCGTTATGTAATCGCCCATTTCTTCGCAATCAGTCAACTGATTCCAGTAAAATTAATGTACAAGATACAGAATAAGATGGGCTACACACTGATTGTTATATTTTTGGATTCTGATGTCTGCTTCTCGACTTACGTCCAAATTCATTCGCCCGGTATTTTTTCTGGGACACCCTGTACTCGTCCCCGGCTGTATATCCGAACCTCAAGGTCAATGCAGTAATTAGCTATAATTCTGTTGCACTTTAATTTAATGGACAGACACAGATAAAAGCCAATTAATATTCTTCTGTTATCATGGTTATGTCACTTGTGTCAGATTTATTATATAATATTATACAGAATATTTAGTTCAACATATCGTCGCTGTAACCATGGCAACTTAATCTACACGTCCGATATTTACACGAAGGTAAGTATCCATCTGTCCAATAATTTGTTTGCAGAATTGTTAATAGTTTTTATCTTTGCAATAAATTATGTCGTTATTACCTGTTTAAAATGTCCGCAGTTTTTCCTCTTCTTTTAAATTCTCATAACGACCTTTTTTCATGACAATACCAACTATACGCTCGTATGTATGAGAACTACGTCATTATGTTATTTGCTTACGAACTTTTATATCTTATAACAAACAGCCCATAAACCTACGTTTGTCACCCAGCAAATGGCAGATCGTGAGATTGCAGCTTACTGTTTTGGTTTGTTACGCTCTGTATTATTTGAATGCAAACTTTGGTGTCAACCAAAATACACCTGGTGTCAACCAAAATACACCGGAAGAGTATAACCAGGGCCGTGACACTCGTATTCAATCAATCCCTGTACAAAAAGTGAAGTCACTTTACGGCAGTTTGATTGACATATCGGCAGTTTGAGTGACGGTTGTTAGGGAGATTGGTACCAAGTTTGGTACCGTAGTAATTGATTGACAGTTTTGATAGTTTGGTACCCTAAATTTTTCCAAGATGGCGAACATCGACTGCCAATTATTCGGACCCTTTCCAGCAAAAATGCAGCTTATTTAGCCAGTCTCGTCATGGGGTCATCGAAGAGAATATTTTCCTAGCATATTGAGCTAACTCCTCAGCTATTTGGTTTTTCACGATATGATAGTATAAATGGAAAGATTCGACCAAATGTTCGCCGTTTTTCGCCATTTAATTTTTGTTGAAACGATGACGTAAACATGCATCATCTCTTCCACAGGTGATACACTCCTACACAGCTATGCCATCACATGCATGAAGGCGCATAGGCTGAATGACTGACTTCATTTGCGCAAACGATTGGCTTATCCTACATAGTATATTAGCACTCGAGAATCCTTGGTATAACTTGAACAAAATGCGGATATAATCTCATATGCTTGGGAAGAATTGCCAACTATGAGACATACATTTTGGCCATGTCATAATCAAAGTATAACAATAATCGTGAAACTCACTGCCCAGCAAATACAAAAATGTTCTTTAAACGTGTATTCAAAACTTTTAAGAACATATAAACATGTTAAATGCCCGGGGTTAAATGTCGGGTTATATAAAGGTCATAAAAATGTTTGAAAAACTTCAATGTAAAATATTTTAGGTACAGATATTTGCAAAATCATTCTGTCAACACTTATTAAATAACATTCTGTTTAGAATGTTTTGCATCAAGTTTTCAAAAATTGTTTTTGAATGTTATTAAAACCTTTTAATACCCTTTCTGTACCCGATATTTAAACGTTTTCCGCATGTAAAACGTTTTGTATTTGCTGGGTGGTACTAAAACCACACGGAAAATTATTGTCTATTTATGTATGACAAATTCCAAACAACGATTGTTTCTGACATTATTCTTCAATGCAAAAATGTGCATAATACATATTTCCACTCAAATTTGTCCAAACGTTCTTACCAGATAAACGTTCATAAACAAATAATATGACATGTACTGACCCATGATATTTCTCAAAAATGATATATATAATTTTACTTTTCAACAAGGACTAATCTAACGACGGTCGTTATGAGACCCCTTAACAGCCAACTTGCCGTGTTTTTGAACTCATGGCATAATGTTTAGATCTGTTATAACAAGATGACTTTCTGTTCAATAAGCACACTTCTTCACCATTCACTGTGGTAGTTATCACGATTATTTTTAACATATCATTTATCGACGCATACAATTTACCAAAAATATGATTAAAACATTTACAAGCATCTATGACTTGGCCAGCAAGTTTGAATAAACATTTGAACTATATTATACGTTACAGATTGCCGTAATTTCATATAACTCAATAATTGTCAATGCTATATAGGGTATTAGCTTTAGCCTCATAATGTGTCAAATAGTTCCGTTATTGAGATTTTGATATAGGCCTAATTATCCCCAGACACTGAAATAAAGAAACCCCTCACACCAATGTTACGTCCACTCTGTATGCTCGACTGACATAGAATGAACCCTTAGCGACAAACTAGCGCTGAGGGCCTGCCCGCGAAACTATCACGTGACTTCACTACGGAAGGCGATTTCAGTCGCCGGGATAATTGTATGTTTTATTCGACAAGCGAATTAAACTGCATTTTAGTATAAAGTAAGGTTGAATAATAACACAGAATTTGTTTTTGTATTACATGTGTTTTTGATGATGTCCCAACAGCAAACACAAAAATTTTTTGGAAATTATTCGCATAAAGTTAGAAACGGATACCAGAAAACGTTTAAATGTAGGGTTATTTATATTAGGGTATAAAATGTTTTAATAACATTTCAAAAACAATTTAAAAGTTGTTGTAAAATATTCTAACACAATATCATTTAAATGTTGACACAATATTTTGTTAAATATTTGCAAAATTTACAAAAACATTTTGACAAAATGTTGGTGTACTTTTAGGACATGAACTATTGCTATGGAAAACGTAGCAAACTTTTCGACGCATGATAACAAGATCACTCAGAATATGAAGCTAATGGTATTATAGCGTATATTATTACCTCAATTATAAGTTATAACTTGTCCAGCAAGCTCTGGTACACTTTATCGTAGGGCCTATAGATTTATTTTATCAATCAACCGTATCGTTATTGTTCTTTACGGGTTCTTTATTACTTAATCTACACGTCCGATATTTACACGAAGATAAGTTTCCTTCTTTCTTGAAGATATTCATCAGGACTGTTCATGGTAAACTGATATTTGTAATTTCATACAACTAGTCCAAATATTTCCACTTACTTGCAGACGTTTCGGAAACTCACAGTTTCCTTTATCGATGCTATTGTTGCAGTGACGATCTGTGTACAGCAGATGATTTTTGCTGCTTAGCAACCGAGTTGCCAGTTGATTTTTCTTCAGCTATCAGATCGTCAAAGACGTGACTCACAACTTGAGTCACGTCTTTGACGATCAATATTATAAATCAAGCACATCGTGGACTATTACGGGAACGAGTAAGAGTTATTAATAATAAATTGGATTGTTTAAAGAATAACAAATCATCTCTCGAACGTGAATTAAAATCGGTAATACCCGCGGACTCCCCTCTGGAAAGTGAAATCTCGTCCCATCTTGCGAGAGTTCGCGAGAACACGTTTGTGAAAACGAAAAGTCGTCAAGTGTGCAAGCTGCAGAATTTGGCAGACAAGAATCAAAACAAAGGTCATTTGCACAGAAATCCGATCGCTGAATCGGAACCAGATCTCACCGGAACACAGTTGAAAAAATGGGTAATTAACTTGTCAAAATACACGCTTAATGACACAGACCAAGGTGCTCGCGAAAGGTCTGAATTATGCCGTGTCTCCCGTGGATGTGTGCCCTGACGAATTTGTGCTCGCTACAGAATTAGCATGTAAGAACTTACCGTATCGATATCCTGAAGCTGTTCAACTAAGATAGAAAGTCGCCAGTACTCTTAGGTCATCGAAACCTCCGAAGTCCAATATGAGTAACCATGAAAGAAAAGCTATTAATGTTCTCAAAAAGGAGGGCAGTATTGTTATCTTACCTGCGGATAAGGGGAAGGCTACGGTAGTCCTGGATAAACAGGAATACAGTGAGAAGGCTGAAATCTTGTTAAGTGATAAGAAAACGTACGAAGAGTTACCGTCCGACCCCACGCAAAAATACAAGAGGAAACTGGTGGCTATCTTGACTAGATTGACCAATGAGGAGAAAATCACCAAGACAAAGTATAAACAGTTGTACCCGACAGCGGAGAATGTCCCTAGACTTTACTGTACACCGCAGATCCACAAACCCAACGCGCCGCTCAGACCCATAGTTGATTACACCTCCACCATAGGATATGAAACTTCAAGGTGGCTCGCTGACATCCCGGCCCCCATGGTAGGATGATTTTAACAAATGAACCCCTTTAATTTATTTATTCGGTTCTTCGTGGAAATGACAATTAGTTGTATCTTGATGGCATTTGCTGTCAGGTGATTACTTACAGACCAGTTGCCAATAGTGTCAATATCAGATTGAAAAGAGACAAAATCCCCATTGCTGGTCACAGGTTTGTAAATGGTTTTGTCGTCAGCGTAAAGCACCAGTCAAAAGATCATTCACATATGAGAAAGAATAGCGGTCCCAGACAAGATCCCCGGGGAACACCAGATAAAACAGGGCCTTGGTTGGACGAGACACCTTGGACTGAGGCTGACTGGGTTCTTTAAGACAATTATATTCGACACCAGCTAAGACGCGGACCTGTGAGACCAGCGGAACGGAGTTTCAATAACAGCGGGCCACAGGGGACTTACCATATGGAAAGGTTTCTATACAAAAACGATTTTCTTATAAACCATCTACGCAGTTTCCACCTGGATACACTTGAACACACATTTTCGTCCAAGAGCTTCCAAGCAGAGAACAGCAATCAGTGAATTGTCTCCATCACAGTCTTTGATTACACTGCAGTGCATAGCATAGTATGAGCTGTGGAGCTTCGAGCTGGAAAATGGGCCTCTGTAATTGGTTTTTGTCGTAACATTAAGTGTTCCCTTCATCCAAGCTAACACTTCCCCCTAAAAACACTTTTCGTCACTAGGTCAACAGATAACGCAATTCATTGTTATAGCAAGGTAAATGTGGTAAATCTGTTGAAAACTACCTATCCAAGCACATTTTTTGACCAAAAAGTGTTCCTTACAATATTTGTCCAATTTTATGTCATTAATTAAATGAAAAAGCATACTTATATTGTCCATACACTAGCGTCACTAGAATGAGCAATGGCCAAATCTTGTGCAAAAAGTTACTATTTTCGCCTGTTTTGTCATACGTTTGTAAATTCAATGAACTATGGCTTTGCTAAAGAGCTCTTACAAATTGATATGCAAAAGTTTCTTTTTCCCCATACATTATATTACTTAGATTTAATTAACGGGAAAAAGTAACTCATTTCAATAGAATGACTGAAAATTAAACAATGATGCAAAGTTTTCACACACAAAAATGTCCTTCGTTGTGTTTTATTTGGCGTCATTTCGGGAAGATAAAGGTAAAAATGCAAGAATTCATGAATTGCAACTTGATAATTGGCCGCCTATTTATCTCCCAACAAACATGTTTAAAGTATTAACGTCGTGTACGCGTAGGTAAGAGTTCGAGTGTCTGACCATGATGACGTAAAAATTAATATCAAAATATTTTATTTTGAGAATTGTCTTGTGACATCTCGACAGAAGCATCACGAATGATCAATTCAAGTCCTATACATTGTCTAATTTCTTTAACACACAACATATAGGCCAGACAGGTCAATTAATATATAGCACTCTTAACGTGGGTCTACCTTTCGGCGTAGTGGTAAAAGCCTAACATTTCCCGCCTATTGCGAGCTGATCAAACTTTAGTTGCGATATTCCAAGAAAGTATTGGACAAACTAAATTGCCTTTGTTGTAAATGTTTTTTGCGGCAGCAATTGCCTTTGTTGTAATTTTTTCTGCGGCACAATTGTTTTTGTTGTAAACATGTTTCTGTGGCAGTTATTTATATAAACTAAATTTTAATGTACTGCGGCCTTGTCATTGCAAATGACGTTAATTGATTCATTAGGTTTTTTTTTACAAATTTTACACTTTGCTTCAGTTCAGGCGACTAACATTCAAATGTCCTTCCACAACCTCTCAAGTTTGTTTGTTTGTTTGTTTGTTTAAACGGTAGGTTCGTATTGATACCACGCAACATTAATGTTTAAGTTTTAAAAGATGTTACCTTTGCATTACAATTCCGAAAAAAATGAATATGTGTGAGAATTTTTTAATTTTTCTTTATGCAACATTTATATCAACATTAACGAAAAAAGATATTTACAAATACCGAGCATCATCTTACATGCAAGCTTTCATTTTCGATATCGTGCAGGTTTTCAAATTTGAACAAAACCTAATTATTTTTTTTGCAAGAAACAGATTGTTTAAAAAGAAGGAAAAGGATTTCACAAAACAAAATATAAAGCCCATTGACAGTTTAACCACTAGTGCGCATTGTGTTGAATGATCTTTCTTTCAAACTTGGAATGAAATGAAATGACACATGCGTTATGTAATCGCAAATTTCTTCGCGATTAGTCAACCGATTCCAGTAAAATTGGCGTATAAGATGCAGAATAAGATGGGCTACACGCTGATGTTTAGATTTTTTGATTCTTTTGTCTATTTTTTTAACTTACGTCCAAATTTATTTGCCCTGTAATTTTTTCTGGGACATCCTGTATAATGCGGTAATCGCTCCTAAAATGCTCATTGTTATAATAAAGAGACTACAAAAATAACATATCAAAAACGTTTTGTAAACCAGACAAAACAGAAACATTCTGTAAAAAAAAACCAGACAATGCTGTAAAGAACAGACGATTGCTGTATAAAAAAAAAGGAATATTGTTCTGTCAGTTTATAACGGAAGTATTTCTAACGATGCATAGCTCAATATGATTAGTGCAAATTAACATCGGAAAGCCATGCACCTTGTGTTAACCACGTCAATTTAGTAATGCATTAAACGGATGAAAGCTCGGCTACAGTTGTTAGATTTGACACACTCGATTTGACATAAACTTACTGAATTCAACGACCGGGTTCACAAGAATCCATTGTAAATAACATCACTTATAACAAACAAAACTTGATTGAAATTGTTATTTACATGATATCGGGTATATATCCTTGGCTATATATCAGAACCTCGTGGTCAATGCAGTAATTAGCTAAGTCTGTTGCACTTAATTTAAAGGAAAGACACAGATAAAAGCCAATTAATATTCTTCTGTTATGTCACTTGTGCCAGATTTATTATATAATACTATACAGACTATTTAGTTTATCAACATATCGTCGCTGTAACTTAATCTACACGTCCGATATTTTAATACACAAAGGTAAATATCCTTCTGTCCAATTGTTTGCCGAATTGTTGATAAACTGGGCTCAAAAAGAAACTTATTATTTTTCACAAGGTTATATCTTAAATCATGTCCATAAAAATGAACCAAAATTGCACACAGGATTACTTCAATACTCTACTCTAAACACTGGTCAGTAACCAAACAGTTGTCCAACTGACAAGACAGCAAAATGCACTGACATGGAACAGCTTCCTGGACCACATTCACAGCCCAATAAATGGCATCCAACACAAGAAATCTGGGAGTAAAGTGGAATAGCAGCTGGAATAGTGTGGAACAAGATCTGTTTCTTGAAGAAAGTGTGTGAAAAGCAGAAACAGCCCCCGTTCCACATTATTCCACTACTCAATAATCACCTGCGGATCTTGTATACATTCTCCAGGAAGCTGTTCCGTGTCAGTGCCTTTTGCTGTTGTGTCAGTTGGACAACTGTTTGGTTACTGACATGTGTTTAGAGTAGAGTATTGAAGTAAACCTGTGTGTAATTTTTATTTGTATGGACAGGATTTTAAGATATAACCTTGTGAAAAATTACAAGTTTTTTTTGAGCCCAGTTTACTTTTTATCTTTGAATATTTAATGTCGCTATTACCTGTTTAAAATGTCCGCTTTTTACATTTTTTTTATCTTCTGTTAAATTTAAGGGGTCTCATAACGACCTTTTTTATGACCTTTCACCAACTATATGTGCAAGAACTTCATCATTATGTTATTTGCTTACGAACTTTTATATCTTATAACAGCCCATAAACCTACGTTTGTCACCCAGCAAATGGTAGATCATGAGATTGCAGCTTACTGTTTTGGTTTGTTACGCTCTGTATTATTTGAATGCAAACTTTGGTGTCAACCAAAATACACCGGAAGAGTATAACTTGAACAAAATGCGGATATAATCTCATATGCTTGGGAAGAATTGCCAACTATGAGACATACATTCTGGCCATGTCATAATTCAAGTATATAACAGTAGTAGGCCTAAATCGTGCAACTCACTGCCCAACCAGAGGATGATTTAAGTACTACCTGCCACCCCACTGGGTTTACTGTGCAGCAGGCGAGCAGTGTGGGTAACATGACACCACTGCTTTGCTATGCTGCATAGAAGGGCATGGTTAAATTTGAATTTGTACAGTTATATTTACATAAAAAACGCTGTGAAGATGCTGGTCGATTTCACATTTTATGTTATCTACAGAAGGTGTGAATTATAAACACACATCACTTTTGTTCTGAAATCGACCAAGTAATAATGACACACGCACAATTCTAAAACAACATCTTTTGCACAGAGTTCAATGGGAGTTGAAAAGTTAAATGGCAGTTGAAACTCTAGTGATAACACTTTCGCAGTGCATGATGGGGCTTCCTTAAATCATCCTCTGCTGCCCAGCAATCACACAAATGTTCTTAAAACGTGTATTCAAAACTTTTAAAAGATCACAATTATTTGATATCAGAAGGACATTCTTCGTATTCAGAATGCAATTCGATATGTCTGATGTGCTCTCGTGTCCCACAAAAATACATAATACGTTACAGATTACCAAATGATTACCGTAATTTCATATAACTCAATAATTGTCAATGCTATATACGGTATTAGCTTTAGCCCCATGTCAAATAGTTCCTTTATTTAGATTTTGATATAGACCTAATTATCCCCAGACACTGAAATAAAGAAACCCCGGGACCTCACATCAATGTTACGTCCACTCTGTATGCTCGACTGACATAAAATGAATCCGTAGCGACAAACTAGCGCTGAGGGCCTGCCCGCGAAACTATCACGTGACTTCACTACGGAAGGTGATTTCAGTCGCCGGGATAATTGTATGTTTTATTCGACAAGCGAATTAAACTGCATTTTAGTATAAAGTAAGGTTGAATAATAACACAGAATTTGTTTTTGTAAAATTTACAAAAACATTTTGACAAAATGTTGGTGTACTTTCAGGACATGAACTATAGCTATGGAAAACGTAGCAAACTTTTCGACGCATGATAACGAGATTACTCAGAATATGAAGCTAATGGTATTATAGCGTATATTATTACCTCAACTATTACCTCCAATTGTTTGCCGAATTGTTGATACTTTTTGATCTTTTTAATATATTATATCGTCATTCTTCTAATCATTATATACACTGTTGCAGAAAATGTTCGTTTTCTACAGTTTCTGTGTGCGTGTTGTTTCATTTAACAACCAACTTGTGTTTGAACTCATGACATTATTGTGTACACAAATGCACTATAGGATAATAATGCTCTTTATTATAGCAAAGAAGCCACAAAAAATCGGACAAAACAGAAACATTCTGTAAAAAAACCCAGACAATGCTGTAAAGAACAGACAATTGCTGTAAAAAAAGGAAAATTGTTCGTTTATTGTTTATAACGGAAATATTTCTAACGATGCATAGGTCAATAATTAGCGAATGGTTAGTGCAATGCAAAGTGATCTGTGCAAGGCGCACCGGACACCGGACACCAACCTTGTGTTATCCACGTCAATTTAGTAATGAATTAACCGGATGAAAGCGCGGCTACAGTTGTTACATTTGACATAAACTTACCGAATTTAGCGACCGGGTTCACAAGAATCCACTGTAAATAATATCACTTATAACAAAACACAATGCTATTTTTGATTGAAATTGTTTGTTGCAAACAGACCCCTTGATCTGAAGTATACGGACTAATGACCGACTCTATAGAGGCATTTTAAATTAATAAAACCAATTAGAAAATATATATTTTAAATGTATCTGCAATACTTCGCCGATTTAAGTATATGTTCATATTCCAGAGTCCATGCCAGTCTCCAAACTCTTCCCGGTTGAAGAATTCTTATTCTCGGACACTTCTCGGGAGTAGCAGAACGTCTTCCAAAATGCCTCGCGATAATGTCTACAGCCTACCAGATACAGATACGGATTTATGCTTGAGTTGAGAAGAAGAAATAAGCGACCAATATTGAGAACAGTTACTTCTTGCTGGTCATCCAGAAATGCGATATCAAGATGGAGCTCATCGGCAATATCATCGAGGGAGTAGACCCTGTAGGGAATCTGGCATAAGTAGAATATAATGCCAT
Organism: Amphiura filiformis; assembly: GCF_039555335.1. Lineage (NCBI taxonomy): Eukaryota > Metazoa > Echinodermata > Ophiuroidea > Amphilepidida > Amphiuridae > Amphiura > Amphiura filiformis. Next base: position 12,474,573 of record NC_092642.1, on the reverse strand, counting down.
TAGCGACTAATGTACGAGCTACTTGATTTCGCACGCGATCTATCTCAATATTAGCTTGATTTTGTTGCTGCCCAGCTCCTCGCAACTCGCTTTTAGATCGTTCATTTAAAGCCCGAATTATCAAGTAAAACAACACGCTGTTGAATATCATCGCCAGGATCAGGACAAACATGATTAAAATCCCTTCATACGCGCCTGCATGTGGGAAACTCTTATGCTGAGAGCATGTGTGAAATAACATCGGCATGTTATTGTATTCTTCAGTATCAGGCCAGAGGAGGCAGTATGTCTTGTTCGCCGCAAATCGTGGAGCGATACTTAATGCAGCAAAGAAACCAAAAACCCAAATGAATGCAATCAATTTGACGTTTCTCTTCTTTCCTTTCATCATCATATGTTTTAAAGGATGACAGATAGCCAGATAACGTTCAATTGTAATGATGGTGGTGAACATGACCGAAACCATACAGAATAATCTCGTTGTTATCACCCACATTGCGCAACCGAATGGCGAATCTACAGGATAAGATCGATTGATGCTACTCTTTTTCGCCAAAGCAATTCCGTATCCATTACGGAAAAGCAAAAACATGATATCACAAAATGCTAAGTTAGTGAGATACACATTTATGTTTGTGTGTAAGCTCTTTCTGCGATATACCATCCAGAGGAAAATCAAATTTCCACCGATGCCGAAAATGGACACCAACGGTACTATTGATTCCAGCACTATGTAGTCAGTTGCACTGAAAAGCCACCGAACGGCCCAATGACTGTCAGTGAGGTTAACAATGTCAGAACAGGTACCAGACTTATTAAAATGGTAACCATGGTGAGTCGAATTCATGATGATCTAAAAGCGTTTTAAGCCCAAAATAATTTCTTTCAAACACGGGCTTTGGTTGGTAATCACAGTTTGGTCAAATATTGCTGGTTGACAAATTTGATCTGAAGTCTTTTTAACAAATATTTCAGTTGGCGATCAAAATTTCGGCCAAATATTGCTAGTTGAGAAGTTTAGGTACCAACTTTCCAATGAGACTATATTAACAGTAAAATAAGAATACAAAATGCTTAATATTTGCAATGGTTCAATAGCTCTTAATACCTTGAGAGTGCTCAAGCTAGAATATAGATGTGCGCAGTTAAACCTTCAACAAGCAGTATAAAGTATCATCATGCAGGAGACCTGTTTCATCTCGTTACAACTGTCAGAGTGATGACAATTAACTGCTGAGTAATGCAACTTTATTGCATGTCCCCGAAGATGGCGTTGCACAAGCCTAGTAATGTGAATGTATTGCTACACGATCATATGATAATTTTAAAAACGTAAATCCGGTCGAGGAAATGATAAAGCTAGAAATAAAATTAAGACTTATCCAAGAACATTTCCATTACCATAGATATTAAGTAATGGCTCACTATGGGATTCATACTTATTCGGTTGCTAGAGCTACGGGAACTAGTGTTTTAACCTTTTAGCCAATTAGCGTTCTTTTTTCGTAACAAACATGATGAAGTATAACATTCTTATCAGCCAGTCATCGCACACCCTATCGCATAGCGATGGCGACGCGAGTATATCTCAGCGAAATATTACCATGGATATTGAGTAATGGGTCACTATGGATTCATACTTGATTCGGTTGCTAGAGCTACGAGAACGAAGGGTTTTAACCTTTTAGCCAATTACCGTTCTTTTACGTAACAAACATGATGAAGTATAACATTCTTATCAGCCAGTCATCGCACACCCTATCGCATAGCGATGGCGACGCGAGTATATCTCAGCGAAATATTACCATGGATATTGAGTAATGGGTCACTATGGGATTCATACTTGATTCGGTTGCTAGAGCTACGAGAACGAAGGGTTTTAACCTTTTAGCCAATTACCGTTCTTTTACGTAACAAACATGATGAAGTATAACATTCTTATCAGCCAGTTGCATATCGCACACCCTATCGCACATCGCTGGCGACGCGAGTATTATCTCAGCGTAATATTATTTGCTTTTAATAAAAAGTTAAAAGTCATATTTAAGGTTATACAAAGAAACGTATAAAAAACGTATAAAAGACGTATAAAGTTGTTCTCTAAAACCGCGTTTTCTCAGCAATGAAATATCGCAGTGAGTCAAATGTTGGTGCATGGATGTATCTTTACATTATTTTTTTGTGTTTATACAAATTTTTAGAATCCGTTTGAAAATCCTTCGTTTAAATCATTTTTACGCACCATGTTCACAAGATCAAAAACGCGTTCCATGCAGTTTTTTTCAAATTTTCGCTCCGTATAAAACCACGCCGAGTGATTATTTTCTCATTTTTTGCATTGTACTACAAATCGACCAAAGAAATAATGTTGCCATGGGGAAGAACCAATTACAGTACCGATTAAATTTTATTAGCCCGTTTTTGGGAACAATTTTCGAGAATCTTGTACCACAAAACACTGTTATGTAACATTATCGATATCTGGATTGTGGAACGTTAATTTTGATTTCTAACTGCCTACATTATTTCTCCAATGTCTGTCGCTTACTTTACCATTTGAATTTCACTCCAAATTTAAGCTACTTTTGCAAAAAACGAGGTTTTTCGCCATCGATACCTCCGACATTTACAGCGGTAATGAGCGTGTTTATCATAAGAGCCTGTTTACGCACTATTCTATAATAGTCAGTTTGAGATCAATCGTTTTCATATGTCCCTTCAGTTGCTCAATCGGTTAGCGCGCCGGACTTATACGTTCGACTCTATAATACTATACTTTTGAGCTGGAAAATTAGGTACGTGTTCGAGTCCCTACGTTGGTCCATTCCATTTATTTTATTTTATTTTTCTCTCACTTTTTTTCCTTTTTCTTGTTCGTTGCTTTCTTTCTGACTGCAGCGATTGATTGTTTTTGCCCGGTTTTTTCATGATATAATTCAGGAATTTTTAGGCTATTCTAGTCTAATAGGCGCGGCCTATGAATAGGCCCCCTATATTTTTACAAATTCGATTAACAAAATATTGGTTGTTGGTTTTGTTATTGTTGTTGTAGTTATTGTTGTAGGCCTATATATTGCATAATCAGGGTATAAATAGGCCTACTAGGCCTATTATAGCATGGGAAGTATTGATTTATTTCACGACAGATATCATTCAGGATAATTTTAAAAATTGAAAATTTAGAAAATCCAAAGGAAAATTGCCGAAAACGGCTGCCCACAATCACCCCCCATCAGCCCATATGGTCCTATCATGGTCGCCCCTCCCTATCCCTGCAACATATAGGATGACTCACGAGCCGCGGATTGTCCGTGGCCGGCCCTAGTTCAGATTGATACACTATTGTACGCGTGAGTTCATTCTTTTCTGCATGGCTGTTTCCATTATTAACTTACGCCCCTCTGGAATCAAGCCTTGAAAATCAATTGCATATACATCAATTATTATTTTGCAAGGTTCTCTATTACCCATTGATCATGTTGATAGTCCGTATCGTTATAGATTCTGTGGCATCCACATCTCACACACACCACATAGTATTATCATTTTGTAAGTATAATAATAATAATAATAATATTATTATATCATTGGTATATTAATTATTATGTATTGGATTCTGTATATTCAAATTTATTACAAAAATATTTACTCTGCATTTATATTACATTTTTCCTTTTTTGTACCAATATGTGTTGTGAAAAAATTAAAACTGCATGGGCTGGACTGAATTGATACCTAGCATGGAATGGGCACCCTCGTTACTACATTGTTGTTTTTCTTTACGCCCCACAATTGCGGAATTGTTACAGTTCCTGAAAGGTGACGCACCAGCTTTTCATTAAGGGATGGGGTATGAACGTTTGGACAGTATTTATTGTGGAACATTAGAGCACATCAGACATATCGAATTGCATTCTGAATACGAAGAATGTCCTGATGATATCAAATAATTTTGATTTTTTGAAATTCGCAATGTAATACACATTTTATGGCAAATGATTAAAAATTGATATTTTTCATATTTAACAGTACTCGAAGTAAACTTTATAATCTGATGATTTATACTTGAAGTGTATGTAGGTGGGATGAAAAGCCGACGATCAATTGAAAATTTTGACCTTTCGTATTGAAGATATAGATTTTTTTCCCAAAACACCAAACAAAATTAGGTCTTTTTGGGAAAAAAATCCATATCTTCAATATGAAAGGTCAAAATTTTCAATTGATCGTCGGCTTTTTTCTCCCAGCTACATACACTTTAAGAATATATCATTAGATTTATAAAATTTATTTCGAGAACTGTTATATATCAAAAATGTGTAAAATATCAAATTTTAATAATTTGTCATAAAATTTGTATTATATCGTGAATTTCAAAAATGAAAATTATTTGATATCAGAAAGACATTCTGCGTATTCAGAATGCAATTCGATATGTCTGATGTACTCTCATGTCCCACAAAAAATACTGTCGAAACGCTCATTCCAGATCCCTTAAACCCAAATAAGAAGGGCACTCTACAGTTTTGTGATATTCCTGGTGTAATCCATACACCCCCTATGGAAAACATGTGCTTAATTTTCCACACAGGGAGTGTGAATTTCAAAATCGGTTACCAGAATGACTGACTCCATTTGAAATTCACCCCCCCCGTGTGGATGAGGGGGTGTAAGTGTATGGATTTCCACTGGAATAGCCCAATATAAAAGGGTTAATGTAACGTTGGCTCGAGTTATATTCTATCATTTTCATACATAGATTTCAAAAGTTACATATTATAATATTTAACCAATAACATAAATTATCTCTACATATCTTTCAACAGATGGTGCACTCGGCGAATGACACACATAACACGTATTTTTACAAAGGCACAAATAGTGCACTTGGATTTGACAAGTTACATATAAACCAATAATAAAAATCATCTCTACAAATCTTTCTAAAAATGAAAGTAATGACCCACTTAAAATATATGTTACTAAGGCACAAATACTAAAATGAGCAGCTACATTTATTTATCTTTTGTCCCATTCTCTTTGATGTTTCCAACAATGTATAAAAAAAGTTTCTAAATAGATTTCTTTTTATTCAAAAACACATTAATTTTGACATTCATGGTGTGAAATGTATGTTATTAGAGCAATCAAATGTTATAAGCTGATAAAGCCCATTTGAAAAGACAACTATGACATGTTATGAGAAATATGGTTACTCATTCGAAAACAAAAATGTTTCAGTTTTTTATTCTTTCTCTCTCCATCTCTTTTTTTCGCAATAAATTCGCGCGATTTAGCGATTCCTGATCGTGTTTCAAGGTTGTCACGATTTCTAGAGACAGGCGAAATGGATCATAAAACAGGCTTTTATCTAATGAAATAACACAGCCAAAAGTGGCTTATAAAGCATATTATACATGAAAATATGACAGTTTTCATGTTTTATAGACAGATAATGTCTATACTTAAAGCCTGATTAAATTTTGATTTATGTCAAATTTTCTAGTTGGACTACTAAAGAGCTATGTGAAGCGTCCCTCGATACTTTCCACATAACTCCAAAAGCAAACTAAAACATGAGATGCATATAAAAATGGGGGTTTTAGTGGTGTTTTTTGTCATTTTTTTTTAAATAGAAAAGCGGCTTAGAGAAAAGTGGCTTATTTTAAGTACGATTTTTTAATGTTTTCATTAATCTTTTGTCTGTTTTTGATAATACCACTCTGTAACGGTTACCAAACGTCATTGTATTTACATGTATACATGTATTATTGTATGTGCAAATTGACTGATGTGGAAAAAGGGTGGAAAATAAAATTTGAATAATAATAATATTAAAAACCCCTACGTCATTTACTGTGATTGGTTGCTGACATGCGCAGTACGGCATTTCTGGGCTAGTTGCAGGCAGGTGGTGTATGACGTGCAGTCCCTAAATTCAGTAAATTTTCATCGTCAACCGTGTAATTGAATGGGATTATTTTGAAATTTTAAAACGCTTGAAATATCACAAACAAATAGGCCTATGTTGATAAATAATATAAATACAAGCTAAAACCGTTGGGGTTCGATAATGAACCCCACAAAACTAACCGAGTAGGCCTATATGGAAAATGCCATACGGCCGGGCGGTTTCACGAGTTGCCGGCTCGATCATGTCATCCGCCGCCTGGTTGCAGGGGCTATTTTAACGTGCCTCCTGGCACGTTCGAGCAGTGAGATTAAAAATCAGTGCAGTGACAATTAAAAATCCGTGCTTAAAATGTAGAGTAGATAAGAGATGCTAGAGCTTTTCTTTCTTGCAGTCACTTTCAGGGGAAAATTTCAAAATGTTCGCACTTTTGACCACACTCAACACTTCAGCATCCCTTTTCACGAAAGCCTCATTTCATAGGGCCCGATGTATACAGAAATAGTTTGAGAACTGCTACCTTAAACATGTCATTAAACAAGCAGGCACGGAATCAGGGCGTCCCTCCCCCAAAAAAGTGGGGGAAGAAAAGAGAACAAAGAGGAGAAATTTGGAAAGGAGAGAAACAGAAAGGGAAAAGATAAACATTTAATTTCACGAAGGTCTAATTCAGTAAACCTATGCCTATAAACAGGGGCGGATCCAAGTTTTTGAAGGGGTGCCATTCTTGAAACATTTTCAGGCTTGCTTCGTATGCCCAAATTTTAGGGCAAATACCACTCTGTCGACCATTCTGCATGGGGGCCCAAAGGAAATGAAATTCAGGGCAACTTTGGGAGCGACTCGGAGCCCGTATATCTGTTGACAGCGATGAACAAGCATAGGAGAGACACCAGAGGGTGACTATGGCCGAGCAATTTTAATCGCATTAAAATGCGTTGCGCTGTCAGCCGGGAGATAAGATCGGCGAGGGTTCGAGCCTTGGACTTGCCTTAGCTAAAAACTCTCTGGTTTCATCGGAATTCTTCGGAACACCGCCATTATCTTGTTTATACTACCATGCATTTGTTTATTGTCGAGTAATGAGATTTTGAAAATGTATAAATAAAGGTTGAACACCAGCATTCTGAAAATCAATGTTTGAACACGTGTCATGTGTTAAAAAACTGTTACATTTCTTTCATGTGTCCGAGGTGTTCATAGATAGTAACTTTGAACACCAGAGTTTAAAGGATTAGAACATGTTACACTAGTGTTCTGGGGTAATAACACCTGTGTCCTCTACATTAACACTAGTGTTCTCTAAATAAGTTGAACACGTGTCATGTGTTAAAAAACCGTTACATTAATGAACGCGTTCCATGTGTTCTGGCAAATTTACAGTGTATATAACGTATTCAAATAAAAGACTGAGCTTAATGAAACACCTTATATGCATACAAATTGCGTATTATGTACCCAATAGAAGCTAAAATTATGAATGTTTCCCATTTCATATCATAACATAAATTACTTCATGATATGTTCATGATTCATCTGTTTTTATTTCACGTAATTTATTCGAGATCTGTTATTTGTTCTCATCATATTTTTCCGACTCTGATATTTGTATTAGTTGTATCTGCAAGATTGTTGTATATTTTGCTTGCTAAGTGCCTACATCGTATAAATCGTTATTGTAATGTGTTATGTTATCACAATCTTTAGCGGTAGTGATGTTGTCTTTTGACCAAATCTGAGAGATATGCCACACAAAACCTCGAAGAAATAAAGTGAAACGAATTATTGGCATAAAGATCAAAATAGCTTCTTATTCTACATGTTCTAAGAGTATAAACTTTCCCTCTGAAACTGTCACAATAAACATGATAAATGTGAATTAGTATATGGCAACTCTGTATCAAAACAACTTGTATCTATTATGCTTAAAATTATGCTTAAAAGATATTACTTAGCCTACTGCATGGAGTTTGATTAAAAGTAAAGAAATATTAACAGATCAGATAACTCATATGTAAGGGATGCTTGGAACTTATGTTAACCTATTTTCAAACTATGATAATTATTTTGCCAATTCTTTTATTAAAGTAAAAAAATATATAATTTATATACATACGATTGCGCAAAAAATGTATTTTTTCCAACATTCAAAGTGTAGATTGATTACAGGTAATAATAATCTTACTATTTATTGCATGGTCAAAGACTTGAAATCAACAAAAGTATAATTGTTAAAACACACCTCATTCAAGATTTTTTTTTGTTACAATGATTTTATGGCATTCGAACCCCGCAACCCCCACCTTCGGCTACTGGCTTTAATAGCCTCGGTTCGAGGCGTTAGGGCACTAGGATAGTTGTTTTTTGTTTTGTTTTGTTTTGTTTGTTTTTTTGCTTCTCGATTTATTTTTATTCTGATATCTGTAAGTGTTGTCCACCTACCTCTGCTCTATACATGCTATAAAGCATATAGGCCCTACAATCGCCAGTGGACCTGCTTAAACAGGCAGGGATGTGACTACAATAAATAGAGAAAATTGCTGATCCCAGTTTTCATCACTTAAACTGCTCTCAACTACAAGAAGTTCTCAATCTATTACAGGCTCCGTTAGTGATTTTTCTGGCTGCTATGCGTTTCGCCGCGCTTCGACGCATCGTTCCAATATTTCGGATATAGATAGGTATCGGGCATTCCACGTTTATGGGGTAGTTTTAAAGGTCATCGGAGGTCAATGTCAAAGGTCAAAATTTCAAACTTTGTCCGATCGGGCCCAAACTTGGTGGGTGGAATCCTTGATACGAGGCGAATATATGCCTGAAATAAAATTGAGGTCAACAAAGGTCAAAGGTCATTACGGAGGGGTCAAATTTCAAACTTTGTCCGATCGGGCTCAAATTTGGTGGGTGGAATCCTTGATACGAGGGGAATATATGCCCGAAATAAAATTGAGGTCAACCAAGGTCAAAGGTCATTACGGAGGGGTCAAATTTCAAACTTTGTCCGATCGGGCTCAAACTTGGTGGGTGGAATCCTTTATACGTGGGGAATATATGCCCGAAATAAAATTGAGGTCTAAGGTCAATACGGGGGGGGGGTCAAATTTCAAACTTTGTCCGATCGGGCTCAGACTTGGTGGGTGGAATCCTTGATACGAGGGGAATATATGCGCAAAATACAATTGAGGTCAACCGAGGTCAAAGGTCAACACGGAGGCTTCAAATTTCAAACTTTGTCCGATCGGGCTCAAACTTGGTGGGTGGAATCCTTGATATGAGGGGAACACGTAAAACTTAAAATCAAGGCCAACGGTCATCCAGGAGCTACATTTTAAACTTTGCTAATTCTCCATATCACGGGAGCACTATCACGGCAACAGGTGCTCTTACAGCTACAGGTACACTAGTTACATAAAAAGAATCATTCTTACATCGGGAACCAATTATTGATCTAAATTTTGGAACACCGTACCTACACATTTTTTTTTAATTATTTATTCTGTTTAACAACTAATATTATATCTGACATGCAAATTTTGCATAAATTATATATCTTTTATTCCTTGTCAGTTTTGTCAGTTTGGTATTCCGAGCTTGCCCTTGTGACCGTTCTACGTAATTGTTGTTTATTTATTTTTCGATGGTAAAATGAACTTGACATCTGAAACCACTTTCTTTGTTTGTGTATTGTTTCCGCTTTTGAACATTATTTGAACAAGATGTTTGAACGCGTAAATTATATTTGGTTAGTTAGTTTAATATTAAATATATTTGTTATGTACTTTCCTTGTGTTTGCATTGTTTCTGCTTTTGAACATTATTAATGCTGTTGAACATTAATGAACCACGAACAATTACATGGAAACATGTTAACGACATTTTACCATCACCATCTGCTGAAGATGCCAGTCGAGCTAGTGAAAACGTTCCAGGTGAGCAAAAAAATAGTGCAGTGTTGAAGTTAAATCTTTATTTCTTTTTATCTATCACAACATATGAATATCAACTCGGACATTTTTGTTAATTGGTTATTTTAATAATATTTAAAAATATATTTGTAATGCGCTTTCCTTGTTCGTGTACACATTAGTTCTGCTGTTTAACCTTTTTAACATTATTTCTGCTGTTCTAACAACCAAAGTGGAAAATGTCCACTGCGATTAAAAGGTCCATGTATCAACAAGGTCTTAATTGACCCCTCATCATGCTTATTGAATACTGTAATGTTCTTTATTATATGTAATGAAATAAACACATTTTCACATCCTACGAGCTAACGTGTTTCACTCAATTTTTACAGGTGCAACATTTATGTCATGTTAATGTCTCAATGTAATATATTTAATTACATTTTATTTAATATTCGCACCCAGTGACCTACTTAAAACCACAGCAACATTGTGGAATAAAAGTTGAGCGAAATTGAATAAAATATAAAGTATTCAAATCTATGTATTCAAAGTTCGAATTCTTTAGCTAAAAACCTGTTCGGTCCACTGATGTGAAAAGGCGTTTCCTTCGTAGCATCTTACAAAACATGATAACATTGTCAAATATAAATAATTGAAACTTTGTATCTAACATGTATAAATTTAATTGAACATTAAGTATGCATTTGCAAACCATGATAAAAAAAATGTAGGATAACTTAGCGATAAACATTGCTAACAATAGCAACATAATCTAAGGTAAATAATTCAGGGACATACAATTATGAAAATTATTATACTTTAGTTCTCTGAAGAAAAAAAACCAGCCGGATGCAATAGTGTTTTTTTCCAACGTTTATGTGCACTGGCCTACTCTGGGGGAAGATTAAAATTTGTTCACATACAATTATGTTACTAAAGTACGCTTAAAGGGGTAAAGGGGGACATTTTGATACCCCAGTCGTTCAATTTCGTTCAATATTAACAACATCAGCAGTGTTTTTAAAGAAAAATACCTGAATTTAAAACTTGCCGCTGTATTGATTTGAAGGCAGCGCGAAGATAATGGCGAGTTTACGTGCCACAATGCTTGCGTGATTACCATTGATTGCTATAAACTGAAACTTTTAAATTCGGGATTTTTTCTTTAAAATCAATACTGTGGTGTAAAGCAGTATGCAGACTTTTTATTTTTAAGTTCTAACGAATGTTTGATGACGTAAAATCAATAATATATTTCTGCTAGATATTATATGTAACATATTATCGATTTTTCGTCATCAAACATTCGTTAGAACTTAAACATTACTGGAAATAGAATGGCAATAGATTAAATAACGTAGATATGTTACATACAATATTGTACGTCTAATACTCGAAGTCTGTGGAGCGCTTTAATGTTGAACGACATTGAACAAATGGGGTATAAAAATGCGAGTAAATAAATCGACCTTCTTATGTTGAGATACACTCCTCTTTTCGCCAAACTGCAAGAGTTTCTAGAATGCTGTTAAAATAAGAAAACATTTTAATGCTAATTTATTGCACATTATTTACTTCCTTTGTTTAATTTTATATTGGGGGGATTCATATTAGGGAAATGTGGCTGGGAGAATTTATGTATGACGTAGGGAGGAGTGGTTGAGATATTATGAAAAACAATTGTTAGTTCTGAAGTTATAGGCGTATTTATAACAGCTGCGTTACTTTTTGTGCAGACTTTATTATGATGCCATATCCAAAACTGAGCCCCAAAGTCTGAACCACTGCGATTACGCATTTTATAGCAACTGCGTTGATTTGGGACCTTTTGTGCAAATTGCTGTTTTTCCCACTATGCCATGTAAACACAAAACGACTTTATCAATACTCGTCATTTTAATGTTTTTGGCAATCCGTTTAAAAATGCAAAAAAAACCCGATTTTTTTGGAAGGCATTTGGCATGTTTTTTAAACCATAAAGCAACATGAGGAGGCATACAATTACAAGGCATCAGTCAAAAATTCAGAAATAATCGTTTTCGGGCTGCCATAATCAAATTTTACTACCGTTCCGGTTGGTTTGGTAAACAGGGTCGTCTACCACAACTACCACACCGACCTACAGAAAAAGAAATGAAACTGATGAGAATCCAAACAAAAACATGATTTATATAAAGTCAATGTCAAAATGTGTTTTTAATACAAATATGAATAACATAATGAAGAATTTGATTTGATTCAAAATATTAGTATAATAGTTTTTGATGTTTGACACTGCAGTGCTATAACTGCTGAAGGGCTTTAGGGAGGAGGTTAAAGTATGGTTGATATGATTCTCAAATTATGTATGGAAGTAGTGAATATTCTCAGTCATCCAGTCGTTAGAATCACAGAGTTTTGAATTGCTACGTTGCGTCTGAAACCACCAGGCTTCATCAGGCAACTGACCCGCTTAAAAGTTAAATATACCACCCAATTACCCCAATCGTTATCAGTCCACATTGAATGAACCCCTGTTTTTGAAAGAAACAAAAATGAACCCCTGTTTTTGAAAGAAACAAAAACAAGCTAACATGATAGTCATACTTCGGTAGAGGCCCATACAGATACATCACTTTCATATGCGAGTGTCCCCCGGCGGCCCGTAGTGGGGGGGGGGGGGTGGTACGACTAGACTTTTCTAGATGGACAAAAAGTCATGGGTATGGATACTGGCCCTTACACAGCTTTCGAGACATTTGAAATTCCAGCAATTCATGAATACTTACCTTCATCATCTACGATTATTACACATTTAATGCTGGGTTCTTGAATGAATCCTACAGTGGCATTTGATAGAGTCAGTAGAAAACTTCGGTCTCCATCTATGATGTTGTTGTTTGTGCTTTTAATTGTTGATACGATCGTGTTGTCGTATTCAACAAATTCGAGAACCGTATTTACTGATTGGTAATCGGTACTGGATGAAGAATTAGCCGTTACATCAGTTGAATATAAAGCTAAAAGAAAAAAAAGAACATTAACAACATTGCATTATCAATTCTTTGGTCAACTTTAACGCAAGGCTGTGTTCCCGTTTAGGTTGCTCCATCCATAGAAAATAGTGTTCGAAACTGGGTCTTTCATTTTTACATCTATAGACTTATTATTACACGGAAAAATTGTTTCATACTTTCGGCCGCTTCACCATGCCGCTTGCACTTTTCATTCACTTTTCTGCAAGCGGAGCAGCACGCCGCTGAGCGGCAGTGGCACAACTCTGAAAGCGCAATGTTACCACTCAGCACCGCTCTGTGTTCATTGGCCAAAAAAAATCGCCGTAACATTTTCTCATAGTTCAGATCGACACCGCTCCCGAGTTGACTTGAATTCAACTCCTAGCGATCTGCTGCTTCGGACAAAGCGGTGGAGGATCGATATAAATTATCGGCTTGCCGCTGGTCACCGCTAGCGTTTCTGGTGCGACTGCGCAGCGACGCAAACTCGTCATCAACGCGGTATGCAAGCGGCAGGAAAGTATGAAACCAGCATTGCTGGCAATCTGCATTGCCAAACTGAAGTAACGCTCTCGGATAGAGTCTGAAAGCCTTGATATCGATATCTTTATTTGCCATCTATATACTTCCCCCGCGTTTATATTAATACGACTGTCAGTTGCAATCCCTGCCCCCGGATCCGGGACCAGCGGGGACGTAGGCGGGACGTAATTTTGGAAACTGTTACAGCCCCTGCTATTGTCCCGGCAGGGTGGGGCACTATTTTCTTGTACATTCAGACAAGTTCTTGCCCCATAACCCCGGGCAAGAAAGATTTTAAAAAAAGAATACATAACAGACTCAAATCATCATAGTGCAGTTACGCTACATAGCAAACTTGATTCGACCTTTGTGGTACTTAAACCTGGTTAACAGGAAATTACTCCAGCAAAATCAATAAAGTCTAGTCCATCCTCCACATTGAATGGTGGGCTGCACTTATGCCCAAATATGTCACTTGCCAATCAATAATCACCCACTTGAAATCCCCTGACTCCACTGACCAAAGTTATGGACAGAGAGGGGAGGTACGACCATTTGCAGATGCCCCACCTACTAAATTTTAGCCTACACGTAATGTGTACATTATTCTTGATTGACAGCAAGTACAAAAATATCCGTAAAGTGGTGTCGTTTTAATGCCCTTCGGAAGAGAGCGGTCCACAAAATGAGTGATAGTCACTAAAAGTTGCATTCGATTTACACAGGGAATTCTGCAGGCCATGTCGTGCCCTTCCTTACCATAAAGGCTTTGGCTTCATCAAATGGCTGCCTTCTGCTGTGATTTAGTTTTTATAATCATTGATCCGGGTTCTTTTCTTTTTCTTTTTCTGTTCTTTTTCTTTCTTTCTTTCTCATTCTATCTTTCGTTCCCTCTCACTCTCCATCCTATCATTTTATTCTTTGCTGTCTATTCATCACTTATTGACAGTACCTGCCAGGTTAAGCATTAAATGCTGTCGGGTCAGTTTTCAATTCAATGGCGGACCCCTTATGTTCGAAACAATGGTACCACTTTTATGAATAGCCTGTCGGCAAATCAATTTGGCACAAAGGAACAACGTGTTACGTAATTTATTTCCTCTCCATGTTTATTACCAACCTTCTGGGTGCAGCCTGCCTGCGTATAGTGCAGGCAATACATTAAAAAATACTGTGAACCCATCGCTATGGTAATTAACCCTGTTACATCACTACTTGCCAGCTCTCCTTGAATATGGTACAATTTTAAAAGAGCTCTATCTAATTTGCATAGCATACGGAACTCCTCCATTGTATTTGTTCATTTGCGTATGGCGAGAGATCCGTGAGTCCGACGCCGCGCCGGGGACACCGCATGTACTAGAAAAGACTAATCTTAATTTCCACATTTATTCAATGTGAGCATTAAATTTTGTATCGCCCAGTATCACGCCCTTGATATGGCAGAACCGGACAATATGGAACCTGTTAAAGTACTTACTGACGTTCGCAGCATTTGGTCCTATTTTTGTCACCTTAACATCGAGTGTTCCTCCTTCAAGTACGTGAATACAGCCCTCTCCTGAACATACAGCCCTCACCTTGGTGTCTCGACGCCTTCTCGAACACATATTATCAAAACCAACTGTAATAGAAAAGTGTACAGTGATTTCTTATTTGCAAGTGGCGTCGCTGGTGTGGTGGACTTTCGGGCCTGAGGTACGGTAGATGATGTACAAAAACACAAAATCGCGTGAATAGCACATGCTGTGTGAATTTGAACCAGAGACATTTGAGGATATGACATGTGCTTTAGATCTCCCACCTATCGCTGAAGTTGACTTTAGCTGCCTAAACCGCAAAGGATTGAACTTCATTCATTTGAACACTAGATCATTATTTCCTAAACTTTCAGAAATTAAGATAATAACACAACAAACTAATATCGCTATAATGTCATTTTCAGAAACTTGGTTGGATGAAACATTTACAGACTCGGAAATTAACATTGACGGATATATTCCTGTTCGCAAAGATCGTAACCGTGAGGGAGGGGGGGTTTGCATATATGTGAGGTCTGATATTGCTTTTAACACACGTGATGACCTTGAGGTTGACGGTCTGGAAGGGGTCTGGATAGATATCTTACTACCTAAATCAAAACCTATTTTAATAGGTTGTATCTACAGACCACCCGATCAGACAGATTTTGTTGAACTCTTTGATCATGTTCTCTCGTTATGTGTTACCCAAGAAACATACATCTTGGGAGATACCAATTTCAATCTCCTTGATCCGGCTATACCTAATCCTAAGACAAAAAAATACCTTCACACCTGCAAATCTACTGGCTTTAAGCAACTTATCAAGGAGGTTACCAGAGTTGGTCGCACACGGTCAGGGTCGCTATCATCAACCTTAATCGACCACATTCTTTGTAGCGACACCACAAAAGTTTGTCAAAGTGGGGTAATACCCATTGGTTTAAGCGATCACTTTTTGATTTTTTGCTCAAGGAAAGGTGTGAAGAATGTTTTCTCTTGTCATAACACTGTAAATCTAAGGTCCATGAAAAACTACAATGTCGATATGTACACTAGCCTTCTTGATAATGCTGACTGGTCCTCTGTCCTTACCAGTAACTGTGTCAACACAGCCTGGTCTAATTTTAGATCAATTCTGACTGGCATTATTGACAACGTTGCCCCAAGAAAGACGGTTCGCATTAAACAACGTACAGAGCCATGGATGACTTCCAGTATTCTTGAACAAATTAGGATGAGGGACAAAACCAGTCAACTTATCAAGAAAGGCAACCATGAAGTTTCTTTCACCGACTTAGCATTTCTCCGAAATTCCATTCAGAGAGAAATTAAGAAGGCAAAGGCAAACTACTTTAAAAGTAAACTTGAGGAAAATATGGGAGAACCCAAAAAACTTTGGATGCACCTGAAAAATCTGGGTTATAGTTCTAAATCTAAATCCAAAGGGAAAATTGTTTTAAATGTTGATGGGGAATTACAATCAGATACCCTTTCTGTCTGTAATCATGTTAACAGTTTCTTCACTACTGTGGCTGATGCTTTGACAAACAAATTACCGCAAGTGAGTAACGATTTTGGGGTGGGGTCTGATTCTTTTGAGAGGTTTTACTTGAGTAATGATGTGTCCAGCTCTGAGTTTGATCTTAGGTGTGTTGATGAAGATTATATTTTTGATGAGCTATCCAGCCTTGACATTCACAAAGCTGTTGGCCTGGATGATATTGCACCTAGATTTTTGAGAGACGGTGCAAAACAACTTTCTCCTCTAATTACTCACATAGTGAACCTCTCCATTGAATCCAGTACTGTTCCCCAGGATCTAAAAATTGCCAAGGTTATCCCACTTTTCAAAAAAAAAACAGCCGCTTGGAAGTTGGTAACTATAGGCCTGTCAGTTTGTTGAGTACAGTTTCAAAAGTTTTAGAAAAGTGTATCTATGTTCAATTGGAGCAATATTTAAGCTCTAAAAACTTAATTTACCAGTTTCAATCAGGCTTCCGCCCTGGCTACTCTACAGAAACTTGTCTGATCTTTTTAACAGATTACATTAGGTCTCAACTTGACAAGGGTAATTATGTTGGCATGCTTCTTTTGGACGTGCAAAAAGCTTTTGACAGCGTCAATCACAACATTCTTTGTTACAAGCTTGAGGCCATGGGCATCAAATCCGATTGGTTTAAATCATATCTTTCTAACAGGCAGCAACTTGTCAGTGTTGACGGCATTCAATCTAATCTTATGCAGCTCTCCTGTGGAGTTCCACAGGGGGGCCTGCTTGGTCCGCTGCTTTATCTTTGCTATAGCAACGACATGGCTATGTCGGTAAAAAACAAGCTGCTCCTGTATGCCGACGATAGTGTTATTATATCTTCAGACACAAACCCGGATGTGATTGCCCATGATCTTAGCTTAGATTTGAAATCCTGTAACAACTGGCTCATCAACAACAAATTATCCTTGCATGTTGGTAAAACCGAACTGATTTTATTTGGCTCACGTAGAAAGCTTAAAAAAGCATCCAACTTTCACATTTCATACAATGATCATACCATTCAACCAGCTCCCTGCATAAAATATCTTGGGGTGTCACTTGACCAACATCTCTCTGGAGAAGTTATGGTCGATTCTCTCATTAAGAAAGCTACTGGCCGGCTCAAATTTTTATACAGACATTCTCAATTTTTCAACCAAAAGCTTCGCAAAATCTCTGCTCTGCATTACTGCAGTGTCATCTTGATTATTGTTGCACCTCATGGTATACTGGTTTGTCCAAAATTTATCAGCACAAACTTCAAGTTATTCAAAACAAGATGATTCGTTTTATTTTGAACCTAGCTCCCAGAGATCATGTTGGTCAGGTAGAATTTGACTTAGTTAAACTTCTAGATATCCAAAACAGGGCTAGGCAGCTGAGACTCAACCACATGTATAATATTTTCCATTCACAGGGCCCTTCTTATCTTACCCAGTTTTTTACCAAAATTTCTGATATTCATTCTCATGCCACTAGGTCAAGCTCTTGGAATTTTCATGTCCCAAGAGTTGGTTCAAATACCAAAAAATCTTTTTTCTACCATGCAACTCTTGATTGGAATAACCTACCTTCGCATATCAAATCCATTCTGGACAAATGTACTTATAAACATGCTATGAAAAAATACCTGGCTAGAGTTGCTATGACCCATGAGTCTGCTGAATTTGTGTAGCTTACTCCTTTAGGTCCCCGCCTTTGTTTTATCTTATTGTTTCACACGCTCCCAGGCATCTTTTTGTTCTTTTGTGGGACCCCATTGGAATTAAGTCTACACAGGAAGCTAGACTTTATGGGTCATCCTGGCAATTCGGCATTTTGGTGTCTTTTTGGTGTGCAGCTTTTCAATGTGTTAAATTTTTGTATGTTTCATTGTACTATTTTATGTCGCTTTTGCCAAATAAATATGAATGAATGAATGAATGAATGAATGCTTGAGGTAGGTGATGGAATCAGCGAGATGAGCAATATCGCGTGAATAGCACAAGCTTAAGGTACGGTAGGTAATGTACAAAAACGCAAAATCGCGTGAATAGCACAAGTTTGAGGTACGGTAGGTGATGTACAAAAACGCAAAATCGCGTGAATAGCAGGCTTGAAGTAGATCATATTCGCGTTACATTATGCTGTTCTGGTTATTCTGTGCTCTTTATGTTAAAAATCACGCTTTCACATTAACTTATGCTCCTTTGTTCTACTATTGTTATTTACCTACTACTCATCATATTCGCGTTACATCATGCTATTCTGGCTATTCTGTGCTCTTATGGCAAGAATCACGCTTTCACATTAACTTGTGCTCCTTTGCGCTATTGTTGCTATTGTCAGATTTAGCGCCTTCATGATTGTGTGGCGCCTGGGTGGAAAGGATATAATATAATGGCGTCCCCTGTTCCCCTATTCCTGAAACAATTGAGCACGAAACGCGAGAAAATTTGCCCAAATACATGTACTACTAATTTGATTGAAATCAAGTTGAATTTTGGTTTTAAAACGGCATTTCAAAGGACTATTATGTTGAAATGCGCGCTTTTACTTTCACTGCTTGGAGAGGACGATTCGGCGCCACAAAGACGACTATTCGGCACTCCCATAAGACAGCGTTCAGGGCACCCCCTGCCACCTAGCTACTGTCCCAGCAAACACAAAACGTTTTCGACATCATTCGCAAAAGGTTATAAAAGGTTGTCAGAAAACGTTTAAATGTCGGGTTATATAAAGGGAATATTAAGAGTATAAAACGTTTTCATAACCTTATTAAAAAACATTTTTTGATAATCTACTGCTCAGTAAACAAAAATGTTTTACAGAAAACGTTTAAATGTCGAGTTATATAAAGGGTATAAAAACGTTTTAATAACATTACAAAAACATTTTTGAAAACTTGATACAAAACATTCTAAACAGAATGTTATTTTGGGGTTGAAAAAATATTTTGCGAAAAATGTTTGCCCAAAATATTTTCAATAACGTTTTAAAAACGTTTTCATGACCTTTATATAACCCGACATTTAAATGTTATTAATTAAAAGGTTTTGTAAAAAAACATTTTAAGAACATTTCTGTATTTGCTGGGTTCAAACATTTTAACATAATGTTATTAAAGTATTGACACAATATTTGGCAAAAATGTTTGTAAAAATAGTTTACAATAACATTTTTTGAAAACATTTAAAAATATTGTTGTAGTGTATTTTGATACAAAACGTTTTAAAACATTATCACGACCTTTATATAACCCGACATTTTAATGTTATTAAAACGTTTTTACCTAAACCAAAAGCCAAAATAAAACTTATTTAAAACGTTTTTAAAACGTTTTTGTGTTTGCTGTCTGATAAACAGCCCAATGACATGTGTTGCATATGTTTGGAATGAGACATTACGTTTGGGTTTTGGAAAGAACCTTCTGTTAAATCACGCATGACTCAATTACAAATCTCTAAATCCCTTTCTTCTTATCTATTGATATTTTGAATAGTGTTTATCTTTCCCTAATAGATTATGATATTAAATGAACAATCAGCTTGGACAGTTCCCACTGGGCCCTACATCTCATAGGACAAATATAGCGCCCTGATCGATTCTTCCTGCATATCAATATGCTTCATTTACATTACATTACAGAGATCGGACACTAATCCCAACCATAACAAACCATGTAAACAATGATCACCTATGTTACAGGTGATATTACAGGTCTTTTGGGGAAAAAATCCATATCTTCAATATGAAAGGTCAAAATGTTCAATTGACCGTCGGCTTTTCCTCCCAGCTACATACACTTTAAGAATATATCATTAGATTTATATAATTTACTTCGAGGACTGTTATATATCAAAAATTTGAAAAATATCAAATTTTTATAATTTGTAATAAAATTTGTATTATATTGTGATTTTCAAAAAATGAAAATTATTTGATATCAGAAAGACATGCTTCGTATTCAGAATGCAATTCGATAGGTCTGAGGTGCTCTCATGTCCCACAAAAAATACTGTCTAAACGCAATAAACGCTCATTCTAGATCCCTTAAGCAATATCAAAGATTGATGTCACACATCTCCCAACAGATATTTAGTTGGCTTAGTGGTCTTGCACAGTGCTGTTTAACCGGGAGGTACCGAGATCGATTCCCACCATAATAACCTGACATTCGCCGCTGACATTCGTACTGCAGAAGCGGAGTTATAACTTGTTAAACTTTGCTCCTTCCGTAAAAGGGTACATTATTTTGGCACTACATTATTTCTTCTTTTTTTTCACATTGCTGGTATTAAATATCAAATGGTCATAATTGGCGGTCACTTCAAATCATCCCCAACTGAACGAGGTTCAGGAATGTCCTCTCATTCTTAATTGTTGGTTAACCCACCACTTGAGAATAAAGGACTATGAATAGGCGCAACAGGATTACCTACGGGATTATCTCAAGGATATAATTCTGTTTTCCCTCCTTTTCTTACATCTTCTCTGATATGTGCTAGTGTCAATGGTTATTGTTAAAAGGCAATAAGGTGTGTAATTGTAATATTTCCTCTGAATAGGAAAGACTCTCTACATCGAGTTATGTATGCTGGTGGTTCGCAATTAAGAGAAGGTATCTTCCAAATCCAAATCGAAATGATTTCAAACTGTTTTAGAGTGAACATTTTCAATATTATTTTCATCTGGAAAGGACTTGTCCCTAATTTGGGAAGGCAAAAGATTGAAAAACAATAAAAAACAATCCTTTCTACTGAAAATTCAATCGAAAAAGATTTGCCCCATAACTTTAATCGCTAAAATATTGTTAAAGATTGAGAATCACTCCTTTTGATTGAAAAAGAAGTTTGAAAAATTCAAATCGCCCGAATGAATATACAGTCGAAAACGATTTGTCCCTAATTTGGGACGGCGAGATTGAAAATTCAATCGGGCAATTTAAGAGAGATTGGTTCATATTTTTGGGCCTGAAGCTCTTAATTACACTTTACAACTTACTTTGTATCGTTGTGGCACAAAACGTACAGCCCCTACCATCAAGTATCTCAACGTGTGTAACGGCATTTAACTGAGGCTGCAAGTTTAATGGTTCCGAGATGGTTATTCCATGTGTATCGTCCAGGCATTGGTTCACTGGTATATCATCAAAGAGTATTTGAGAGCAAATCAAGCAACCGAAGTCTGGATAACAGTACTGATTGTAGGGGCCTGAACATGCTGATGAGAAAATTAAAGGGCAGGTTTATTGCAAAAAACAAGTTTATCTCTATTCGAAGAGAATAATTATTACATTACAAGTTGACACTCGTTGCAATTTTTTATGCGTATTTCTCCTGAAAAAAGAGAAATTGTGTGGGTACTTTTCGGGCTCGTACGTGTTCTTCCCCCGTTTGAAGCGAAATCAATTTTCAAGGCAGCGGGCTGATGACGTAAGTAAATGAAGCGGACACTATATCATGCTCTCATTTACTTGTGTGACACAATCACAATCACTTTGACAAGTTTGACATTAGCAACAATGAATTGTACTATAATTTACCATAACAATGGTGCATAACAATATGCAGACTATTGTTCTCATTTCGGAAACAAAGCCTCACACAGTATTGTTACTGTGCGTTTGCTTTGTAATATTTCATCCAACTGAAACTATAATAACTATAGCATTGCAATATCGCACAGGGGAATCAGATACATGAGTTTGTGGACTTAACACGGTTTATATGCTAGTCTCGGTTTGATCACGCTGAAATTCTAAGCTCAAATTATTATTTTTATTTTTAGCCCAAATATTTCTCATGATATTGATATACATATGAATTGTAATATTATCACAATTTACTAATATATAAAAAAAAATGAAATTTGCTCATCAGATGCTATTAAACGGATTCTATATAATTAGATAGAGACGGCAAAAGAATCAATTTACCAGCCATAATAGAACCAACAGCCAATATAGCTGCATCTTTCAGATCGGATGTAAGACTAAATAAAGACGCGGGGATTCAAATCCCAAGGAAGACGCAAATTCAAAACATGCAGATTGTCCCATTGGATTTGTACACAAAACGTTCTCGAACAAGAGTACTAGCGCCAAGGCTTCCATTGATAGAAAATGCGGCAACTTTTGACTTCGTTCCTTGGGTTTTCAATTCTAATTTCAACAAATGACGTCGTAAATCAGTATAGGGTACAGATATTGGCTGCTCAAGTTGTTTTAATTTGTCATATTTGTGGGGTGAACACAATTGTTGTTATTGTACCGTAATTCTTTTGTTGTTTGTATGTTTTAATGGTCGCATATCATCGGTAGTCAACTTCAAGTCCTCCTGAAAAGGATTATAATTATTGGCTACATGAGAACAGCTTTGGAGGGGTTTGAAGGTGGAGTGAAGTTTGGCGGTACAAGAATTACTAACCTGAGGTACGCCGATCATACCACTCTTATTTGTAGCAGCAGAGTAGAGCTGATTGATCTTTTGAAGCGCATCAAAGAGGCTAGCGAAAAAAAACACCTTCTCCTGAACACAAAGAAGACAAAAATAATGGTCACGATGGTTGTAAACAGAGAGCGGAAAAGTGATGAGTTTGTGATAGATGGACAGCAGATTGAGGAGGTGAAGCAATTTGAATATCTGGGTTCAATAATTAACAACAGTGGTGACAGCACAACTGAAATTAAGATAAGACTGGCTATTGCAAGGACAACTGTGCATGGTATGTCAAGCATAATTATGGAAAAGCAGAGGCCTATCCATTGACCTCAAGGTACGCCTACTTCGTGCAACTGTGTTTTCCATTGATACTTACGGATGCGAGTCTTGGGCTGTGACCAAGAATGATAGGAAAAGAGTAGATGCTTTTGAGATGTGGTGTTACAGGAGGCTTCTACAAGTGACATGGAAAGACCGGGGGAACGACAGGAGGACAAATTCCTGGATCCTCGACAAGATTGGTACAAGTCTAACCATCAGAAACGGCATAATGAAGAGAAAGCTGAAGTAGAGTAAGTAGTATGGCCATATTGTCAGGAAACATGGAGGTGTAGAAAAACAAATTTTGCAAGGGGCTATGGAAGGCCGATGAGGAAGAGGACGTCCACCAACACTATGATCTTGGACAAATGACGTGAAGCTGGTTTCTAACCAATGAATGCAAGGTGCAACGCACTTGGCATCAGCTAGACCGAGTGAGATGGCGTACTCTTGTGAAGACCACCTGACACAGAGAGAGATTATAATATTATGATTATTAAGTTGTCAACTTACCTGTGCCACAATTAATAATATTGGAATTACACAGATACACGTGATAAAGAAGAACCTGCACGGCACCTGAGGTAAAGTATCCCATGTTATGGGTACTTCAAATTAATACAACGATTAAGAAGTAAGTTCGGATGCGGATATACTGAAGTGTCGTCACTTACGATACGGCATCGGATCCTGCCGTAGCCTATGTAGTGTATAAATAATTGTGTTACATTGAATCCCGGACTTTTAGCTTGCAAGTTGCATGTCGTGTGTGACTAATTGTTAGATATATCTTGGTTGAATGGATATTGCCAAATAACAATAGAAAAGCTTCGGATTTGGCATTGACACTGGTGGATCCGGGCATATAGGTATTCTTCTATTCTTATGACCCGAAGCACGACTAACGCTTGACTGAGTAAAACAATAATAGAAGTGTAACAGTGGCGTACCGTGGCCGCTCCTACCTATCTTCGCGTCAAAAATTGCCGTGATAGTACGATGAATCCTCACGTTTTTCAACATCTACGCATGGTGATTTTGTTCGAGATAGGCCGAGCGACTCAGGCTAAGCATACGATATAAGATTCCCACAGAGCCTGCCACACTGTTTCTATTCTATGTTTTTACGATTTTCGCATGATCAGTATAATGGCTGGCCGTAACCGCCACAACGTGGAGCTGCTACGCGTAGCTTCGCGGAGCTAAATTGACCAATCATGTTAGATCTTTTCATTACGCGGAGCTAGTGGATGCATCCTCGTTCCAGAGAGAAAACTCTTGCCAAAATTCATGTTTACTCTGGGGATTTTAAATGAATCGAATGTAAATAAACCACGACCAGTTGTACAGGATCAATACCATTGTTTGATTAGTGTATAGTCAATGTTACCTTGCATGCATGTGTCATGTGTGTGGCGTGTTTGTTTGTCTACTGTGTCATGCCAGGATCACTGACACCCACGGTACTGATACTGTCATACTATCACGGTGATCATATTGTTGAATGTTGTTGACTTTAAAATAATCATGATGCAGTCATGTCTACAGTAGAATTCACCACGACCTTTGAAGGACTTAAACCCATTAAAAGCTATTAAACCAAGATAACACTCATTGAAAACAGCTCAACTATGTTATATAAGATCTTCTCTGGTTAAATACACACTGCACTTGTTTCTGTTTTACCTGTGCAATGAGCAATGAGCTGGTATTATAGTTTCAGTTGGGTGAACGATTATAAAGCGAACGCAGGTAACAATACTGTGTGGGCTTTTGTTTACGAAATGAGACAATAGTCTGCTTATTGTTAACCAGCGTTCTTGAAATGAGAAGCATAATGGTTTGCAGACTTAACATGGTTTAGAAATAATTTCTTCATATTTTTTGGTGTTATCTATCGTTTACATATCCTTCCTAAAACACAAAAGTACCAATATTTCCAAACACCTAAATTAGCTAAAATTTAGGACATGTTACAAAACTATATTTTCTAGAATTTCAGAGAATACTTTAAATATTGGCCGGTTATTTTTTACACAGTGACGTTAACTAGGCAATGGCCTATACTTCTAACATACACTATTTGTAGAGGTCACGCGTCAATGGTGAGCGCACTGTGTATTATGTATAGGAAAACGGACACGTTGTGGCGGTTGCGGCCTACCATATCAGTATCCCATATGATATTTCTATTGCAAGAACATTTTATTTGTTGTCAGGTAAATCACAGGTTTTATTTTTAATACACTAACTGGAAATTAAATACACTAATTAGTGAGGACCGGTATTTTGCTGTGGATATGTTTTACTGCAATTTTGATGTAACAATTTTGAAATCCACAGTTAAAATTGTGATTTATTCAACTGTTTGAGAAATTAATTATATAAAGGAATGCATGTAAAATCCAGGTGCTCTATCTATAAATACAATGTACATTATTGACACACTATCACTCTCTTTTTCTCTACGTCAATAATAGAATATCGATTTCAATCGAATTGAATACATTGCTCCATTTTGAGTTTGTAGTTCAATACTGAGCGATCTAAGCGATCGATTGCTAGCCAATCAGATAGAACTCCTTTTCTTGCGTAACGGAGTATTAAATTTATATTTATCGTATAGGGCGTCGACACTGTGCGGGGGCTGCAGAAAAGAGCCAAAAAAACAAACCTCTAGTGACCTAAAGCAACAAATTTTGATGTATAATTCCATTGGTTTCACAATTTTTTTAAACCTTTTTCATAATTTTTCGCCCTTTTTTCTTTAATAATTCTTTTACCGCTTCTTCCACCGTCCCTTCTTTTTCACTGCCCCTGCTTTTACCTCTCCCCCCCCCCCCCCCCCAATAGTGAATAAAAAGCTTAGGACTTGGCATAATTGACGTTGGTGGATCCAGGCATATGCTTATGACCCGAGCAATGATTAACGCATGTGAGATAGAAATGCTTGATACAGAAAAAGAAATCACTGATTTTGTGCACAGCTCATCTGCGACGCTACGCCACTGGGTGGATGGTCCGATTTTTGTGCATTATGATTATGCATGTTTCCAGGAGATCTCAGTTTTGAATCAAAAATTGATTGATATCACAATATCCCGAAACAAAAGAAACGCTTGTAATAAACATGTTGAAACGTTGCAGACGTTAATATAATAACACCAAAGTGTTTTTATCTCGACGTTGCATATTCAATTGTCAGCTATCGTAAATGTTAAACCGTTAATTCATACCGTTTTAGTAAAGTAAACTTGTAGTAGTGTTAATAATAATTGAATTTGTTACCGTAGAAATTGAAAAATGTATGGCACGGATGCCAAATACCAAGAATCCCATATAATTTAGTCTAGTTCCCAGCTATTGTTCCCATGCACACAGATGATGTATTTTTCTAACATATTTCTTCGTAATCTTTAAAGTCCCTAGTACACAAATTTAGTTGCTCCCAAAACAAATATTGTCCCATGGGTGGTGGGGGAAAGGTCATTAAACTTTACATGAGTCAAATTTCAAACTTCATCAAATTGTGTCGAACATTACTCCTCTGGTAAAGGATTCATTATCAGAAAATGTATAGTTTACCTATCTAGGATGTACCGTATCTATAGGCCTTCAGTTCAATATTGAACTGAAGGCCTATAGATAATAACATCACTGCTCTTCTCCATCTGACTCATTAGCTAAGTTGGTAGAGCATCGGTCCGGTGATCCGAAGGTCCCAGGTTCAAATCCTGGATGGTCAGTGGAATTTTTTCACTGGTTTTCATTTATGTATGTGGAGACTTGTGTTAAAACCTTTCTCAAAACATCGACTTGTTGGATAACCATCTACATTGAGGTGGTACTACACCCCCTGACTAATTTTGCATTTTTCTCAAAAATAACTACACACTGGTAACAAACATTATAGGGGCAAGGAATCCAATTACTTCGCTGAAATTTCAGTGATTCAAGACAAGTATAGTTCATTATGTTAAGAAATGAGGTACATTCTAGCGGTACCGCTTTTCTTATCATAAATAACGTACCGCTTGTTGAAATTCCAGTGTAGTAACTAGATTCATTGCCCATAACCTTTGTTACCAGTGTGTTATTATATTTTGAGAAAATGCAAAAATAGTCACAATTTATCAAGGGTGTAGTACCACCTAATTAAGATCGTTTTAAAGTGGCTTTTTTTCACGGCAGTGAAATAATGCCACTTGCCCTCACATCTCATATGCACAGTTTATCCCTTACATATCCTGTGTCCTGAATAGCTATTTTAGCCCACCAACCCTGTGGTTAAGAGACTAGGAAATAATTCCTAATATCTCATACCCTAGTTTGTATGCATTTATCTAATCCTGCCCCACATGACAAGGACTATCAGCCCTTAAACCCGTCAAAGAGACTGCTCAGTGTAGGAAATTTTTACCCTTTTTTTAAGACATGTTTGCAATTGGCTTATAGCCATCACATGCTGGCAATACACATAACTGATTGGTTAATCAAAACTAGGCAGGTCATGGTCAGCAATGTTTATTTTATGATTTACCCATCTATGTATAGAAAACTATGCAGCAGGCGATTTACTTCAGAAAAAGTTCAATATAACTATATTGTACAAAACTAAGTCCATTATCTATACATGTAGTTAATTGAATGTTTATTGACTCTTGTAATAACCCAGCAATGTATGTATAAACCTGTATAATATATTTTCTGTTACAAAATAATAATTGGTGTTCATAAAAGCAGGGCTATGAGACAAATATCCCTGACAAAATCTAGCAAGACCAAAATAGCTGTGTAATTTGCCCAGGATAATTTGTTTACTAAAGTGATAAAGCATCTTGCATACAATTTTCTTCTTGACAGTTATAGCCAAATTTGTTTCCTGAAGGTGGCTTAATAAAAATTCCTTTAAAAAAGGAATGGGCGCCCAATGGGAGCTTTGATGTGGTGTGCTGAAATCCGGGGGGGGGACTCCCACTTTCGAGGTAACGCGTAGGCCTATGTAGGGCTATTAAGACCCTCCTTTTCACCATCACTGTCACCCAAAGACCACATTACCAGCACATGTTCTGTCATCCAAAGACCCCATATTTTTCCGCTTAAAAAATTGTTTTCCAGAGTTAAGACGCAGGTATCATTATTAAGCCTCATATCACTTATTTATTGTCGAATAAGTGCAGAGTAGGTTAGATATGAATATTAAATGTTAGACCAAAGTAGCTCAAAGTATAGGCCTACTATACACCTGATCCGTGAACTTGTCTTTTTAAAGACAAATTCTTGTTTAAGTCATGAAAGGGATAATATTTTGCGTTGTCTTTCATTTTATTTGTTGCTCGATGTTACAAATGTCAAATTTCAAGTGTCAGGAATTTTAAACGGTACGCGGGTGGCCTTTACTTGCCATGCAACAAGGTGGCGCAAACAAAACACTCTAAAACCATGTCTTCCATGCTAAATTGCACAAATTTAACTCTCCAAAAGCAAGTATTCCGTGTTAAAAATAAAATTGAAGGCTGTATCAATTTAGACACTCGAAAAATCAATATCGATTTCATGAATCATCAATACAAACCGGCATGTATCACTGGTTTTAGTTTTAAAATATTGGAAAGGGATTGAATAAAAGTGGGTTTTCTATTGTTTGGTGTCAAATAGAGCTCACAATGGGCATTTGATCATGGACTAATGAGATGTTTCGTTTCATCTAGTGTTTGAAAGTACAGTCTTCTTAATTGGCCAAAAATTGATCGCGCATCGCTCGCGACAACACTATGATGTAATGATGCGCCCTACAGTTTAATGAGATTATAAGAGAAGCCTGAAAACACAATAATAATAAACTTCCTGATGACACCAGCATCATTTATCGGCCAAACTCGATATCTTACCAATTCACGGACAATTACAGGCCCGCAAATTAAAGACCTGCAACATACAACAACATACAACAACATACAGGACTACCAAACAATTCGGTGCCTTCGTGACTGTGAGGAAAATTTGTGGACGTTTTACTGTTTCGAGTTTTCTTCTTCTTTCCATCGTTACGTGCGATGTTTGAATGTCTTTCTGATGATGTTGTGTTATGGAGATAGAAAATACATGGAAATGGTTGTGCCATACACAGATGCACTTACCACGGAGCTTGGAGATGTTTTAAAACTGGACACAAAGTATCTGTACCATAATCTTCTTGGAGTTAGAATTCAATATGAAGTAACTCGACTCTCGATCTTCGAGAATATCTAGAATCTTCGTGGATATATTTGACTTCGTTATTAAATCAACAACATCATTATATGAACATATTGGATATTGTGCATTCAGCTTTGCATGAAAGAAAGGGAGTTAGCTACTAGTACTAGACTGTAGACGTGTTCAAAATGGCAAAACAAATTTCCACAACAACAAAAAGTGAAAAGAAGGTGCTCGTACCCTACAGCGTTTCGCCTTCGCTTGATGATTTCAGATTAATCGATCCAGATTCAACGAATTATTTATCACGTTTAAACAAAGTCCAGCAAGGACTGTTAGAACACGAGCTACATGATTTGCAACGTCAAGAAGACCGTATTCTTCGCGAAGCTCATCTTCAAATGTGTGTCGTAGCTAAAGATCGACTTGAATTACGAAGAGAAAAAGCGCTCCATATTCAACGACAAATAAACACACAGGGACGATTACTACCAATGTCGCCAGTTGTATCTCCTGGTACTCCCCGTGTTCGAAGCAGGAATGGTGTCAACGGAAATACCGACCATCAGGGCCGCAGAACTTCTGTTTCTGATATCACAGGACTTGTTGCAAACGGCATGGGTATGAAACCCAAACTTAACATGTCACGTGCTACAAAGTCAGCACCAGACGGTAATTTTATCAAAGACAGTATCGGTCAGACTTCAGAAGGAGTTGATGATCAAGACAAGAATTCACCAGTAAATAAACCTGAAGAAAAACCGAGGGATACCCATGTTGACTATAAACTTAAAGAGGAAATATCTCGCTTGAAAAGAAGTTCTGTAAAAACTCGGGTGAAATTGGACTCCAGTTCCGATATGAGCATAGATCGTGGTGGGAGGCCACTGCTTCCAACCAGTAGTTTCATACGGAAACAAAACAGTGCGAAACCATCGGAAACAGTGTTTAATCGCCTTTCAAAAAGTTCCAATGTCAGTTCAATGACTTCAGAGGTCTTCTTCCGGAATGTGAAGATTCAGGCTGCAAGGCGGACTCCTCGCCCTAGAGACAGGCATGCTCGGACTCCACCTGATGGCAGCAGCACTGGGAAGTCGTCGTCTTTATCTGTGATTGGTGATCGTCCACAAAGACCAAGATCATTGAGTCCTAGACCAAGAAAAAAATTGGAGAACTAAACAATCATACTCCGATATCTACTGAAAGTGACCTGCGGAACACATTCTCTGTTCAGGTTAAACAAGCACAATTTGGATTTCATTTAAATCAGGATAGTGTTTAATATTTTGTTGTTTTTAATACCACAAAGTGCCACGGTCCCAAAACTAGTTGCTGTGACAAGATGTGTATATTATGGCTTTAGTCATGTGTCTATAAAGATGTGTGCAAAAGTGGAACATTTTATCATGTTATGGAAAATTGCCTCTTGCCTAGCCTATATTGACATGGCCAAATCACAGGCCAATGAATAGGCAACTTTGTAAGCATGATAATCAACAATTTGCGCAACTTTGTTATACAATATGTCGCTGCATGCTTTAATTTGGCTTTTGTTTTTTAATGTGAACCTGTTTTCAAAACTTACACAATGTTGAACATTTTTAGTCAGTTTTTCCAACTTTTACATTTTTCGAAGTGACATGTGGGATGTCCATGTGTAGTTTCTAATTGGATTCATTACCGAGCAGAGAGTTTTTGGCCATGGTCAATCAAATACAACTCTTCACTGCAGGTTTTTGTTCTATTGTTCTGCTGTAGGAAGAAATCAATTTGATACCTGCTTATATCATTGTATATTGACTCTATGCTAAATATATATTTTGTGTTGTGATCAATAAATAACTTTCAAGTTCTTATACTATGAAACGACTGTAATAAATGTGTAAACAATGTAAAAAAGTATAAATTTTAAAGGTGAGCTGTCAGATATTCTGTTCTCTATATTCCATTGAGGACTACCAATAAAACGATGGGTTACCAAATTTGTATTGCTCCAGCGATTTATGAGAGCAAGAACGTGTATAACAATGTCCCATAGAACTAGAACTTATAGAAGAGAGCATACTTTCGGTGGTGGGTGCCACTTTTGTACACACCATCTAAAACGAAACCTATCTCGTGCATTAAATTTTACTAGGGTAAATAGGACCAGAGTGTGACGAGACAAATACGAGCTTCCCAGCAAACACAAAAACGTTTTAAAAACATTTAAAATAAGTTATATTTTGGCTTTTGGTTTAGGTAAAAACGTTTTAATAACATTAAAATGCCGGGTTATATAAAGATCATGAAAACGTTTTAAAACGTTTTGTATGAAAACACACTACAGCAATATTTTTTAAATGTTTTCAAAATGCTATTGTCAACTATTTGTGCAAACATATTTTGCCTAATATTTTGTCAACACTTAAATAACACAATGTTAAGATATTTGCACCCAGCAAACACAGAAATGTTCTTAAGATGTTATTTTCAAAACGTTTTAATAACATTTAAATGTCGGGTTATATAAAGGTCATGGAAACATTTTTAAAACGTTATTACAAATATTTTGGGCAAACATTTTTCGCAAAACATTTTTTCAACCCCAAAATAACATTCTGTTTAGAATTTTTGTATCAAGTTTTCAAAAATGTTTTTTCGAATGTTATTAAAACGTTTTTATACCTTTTATATAACCCGACATTTATACATTTTCTGTAAAACATTTTGTGTATGCTGGGCAGTAGATTATCGTAAAATGTTTTTTAATGTTATGAAAACGTTTTATACCCTTAATATACCCTTTATATAACCCGACATTTAAACGTTTTCTGACAACCTTTTATAAACTTTTGCGAATGATGTCGAAAACGTTTTGTGTTTGCTGGGTTTCTTCCTTAAAAAAAGTTTATCGATCTGGTCACACACCTTTAAGATTAGGTCCTGCTTAAATTTGAAACGTTTTTGTGTTCCCCGTTGTTTCCGTTCGGAAATGGTCAATACTGCGATTTTCTTCTCATGAATAATCAATTATTTATTGTCTCATGTTCAAGCCCTCACTCAGGCGTTGTTCCTGTGAAATAAAGTCTGCACAAAAAGTAACGCAGCTGTTATAAATACATGTACGCCTATAGTTTCAAAACTAATTATTGTTTTCACAATATTTTAACATAAAAAGAAGGATGATTTATTTACGCGCATTTTAATACCCAATTTGTCCAATTTTGTTCAATATTAACAATACAGCAGTGTTTTGAAAGAAAGATACCCGAATTTAAAAGTTGCTGTAAACGGCAACTTTTAAATTCGGGTATTTTTCTTTAAAAGGACTACTGTCATAGGCGTAGATCCCGTGGGGATGGGGGATAAATCACCCCCAATATTTTGCCAAGGGCGATGGTCCATACAATCACCCCCCCAATGTTGACGCCTGTATGTGGGTTTCTGACCAAATTAACCTCATATTTGGCCATTTTAGCTCGCAAAGCCCATTTTTGCACAATATTTCATCAGTTTAGCTTCAAAATGGCACAATTTTTCGCGCGCATGTACCATGAACTTATTCTGTCGCCAAAAGGTGCCGGATTCACTACATTTCAAGAATTTTCCCCCCCCTCCCCCCATGTCAAAAAGAAATCTTCGCCACTAACTACTGTGTTGTTAATATTGAACGACATTTGACAAATGGGGTATCAAAATGCGCGTAAATAAATAATCCTTCTCTCTATATTGAAATATTGTGGAAACAATTATTAGTTCTGAAGCTACAGGGTGTCCCAGAATGATTTATACCGGGAAAGTTGGATTTCTTTATAGGTATGAAGGGCATTATTATTGGCGGTATTGTTTTAAATTCTAAAATCTACTTATATTTAGCTTTCTTAGAAATTTTAGATTTTAGAAATTTCTAATAGAAGTTACAGGATATTGCGTAAAAATGGTGAATTTAGGGTTTTCACAAAACAACCTAATATGAAAATCTGTAAAATTACTAACTGTTCAGCACAAAGTCTTGAAAAATGTTATGCAGGTACTTTTGTTGTTACTTTCTTAAATAGCCGATATCTATCGATTTTTGATGATTTTAAGAAGTAATCCTTGTATGGAATAAAATTAATGATTTGTTACGCTTGAGTGACCTTATACTGTATTGTTTCGTTGTTGGCCGTTTTGAAGTTAATTAATGCGGTTTCCGAGTTTCATCGTTTTAAATCCCGGCAAAGATGGATTTGTTATAAAAGTATAGAGAATGTTTGTTCTTAGTATCGTAACATTTATTTATGTCCACAGTATATTGGCAAACCGACAGCTACGTAACGGAGAATATTAAAATTTACTGCAGAGGATCATTGAGCAACTTATATTCTCTGTAATAATGACATATTTGGGTAAAAATTGTGGTAAAAATTACATAAAAAGTACGTTTTTTAACCTTAATATCTGAAGTCATATTGAAATGTTTCACTTAATTCCATATCAAGAATTGTTCAGCGTAATTTTTGATGTATTTCCTATAAAAAAATGTAGGATTTCTCTAATATATTGCACAGCACGACTGGACGATGGTGATAAAGCATCCATGTGCTATGAAGCCTTTGCTATGCAGGTTTCGTCCATTTTCAGTAACATCAATGTCACACCAAAACGAATCAAGCTATTTCCATGAAAGTCACAGAATAAGTAGGTGACATATGTGCCATTGTATTGCACTTATCAAAATTAGATACACTGTTGACTATATATTTTTAATATTTTTTTCAAACACGGTATAGATCATTCTGGGACACCCTGTATAGGCGTTTTTATAACAGCTGCGTTACTTTTTGTGTAGACTTTAGATTAATTATTAGATTCAAAATAAACGGCGTATAAGATATCACACCACCAAATACCTGTCCCATAGAAATGTGTACATGTACTAAATTCGCCTGAAGAAAACGTCATTTTTTCCAAGTCCATAAACAATGTCTAAAATTTCCCTTAGAGTGATTTTGCGTGCCACCTTAAATTAATTAATGGACAGAAACATTTCCTGACAATTATTAGTAAAGACTATGACAATTAAAATTTGATGGAAATCGTACATTATGGTACCAATTCTATTTTTAAAAAAACATACTTCCTCTGTGAAAGATTTCTTGGGTATGACATATGCGGTTGCGGTTATAAGATATAACCCATTGTACAACGTGTGTTAAGGGTGGTCTTAACCCTGGAATTATGGAAACTTTTGGGCCTCATAATAATGCGAAAGTGTTGGTCTATATAAAAAAAAATATACATATTTAGAATGGCAAAGACTTGATGAATCCCGGGGATGAATCCATGTCAAATTTGGGCAAAAATGCTCAGTTTTGGTGAAAATCCAAAAAAAAACGTGTTTTTTTTTCTACCCACATTTTTGAAATTCACGATATAATACACATTTTATGGCAAATGATTAAAAATTGATATTTTTGATATTTAACACTCCTCGAATTGAATTGTATAAATCTAATGATGTGTACTTAAAGTGTATGTAGCTGGGATGAAAAGCAGTCCATCATTATGAAAATTCTGACTTTTCGTATTGAAGATATAGATATTTTTTTCCAAAACACCCAAAAAATTTTGGGAAAAATATTTTCAATATGAAAGGTAAAAATTTTCAATTGATGGTCGGCTTTTCATTCCAGCTACATACACTTAAAGTACATATCAGTAGATTCATATAGTTTACTTCGAGGACTGTTAAATATTAAAAATATTAGATTTTAATAATTTGCCATAAAATTTATATTATATCGTGAATTTTAAAAAAATCTAAATTATTTGATATCAGAAGGACATTCCTCGGATTCAGAATGATGTGCTCTAAGGTCCCACAAAAATACTGTGCAAACGTTGCTATCTGATCAACGAATCTACTGAAACACTGAATACTACCACCACAATTAATTGCTTGACAAAACTACATGCGTTAGACTGCCAGAGAGGGCACTTTAACTATATTTTTGTTTTCATTCAAAATGCAGATTTGTATAATGAGTTACTGTCTACTGCAAACTATGTAATCAATACAATGTATAATAATTACTAATAAATAGTTATTTTGAAGCAGAAGCACGTCATAATCAGTATTATTATGTTATTGAGTGACAACAGTTTTATTTTTTTGAAATAAAATGTTCTTTCCACGGATGCACAATGTAGCCTATTCGTGAAAATTGTATCTTATTTAAGGGGGTACTACACCCCTGCCCAATTTTGTGCCTATTTTTGCATTTTTCTCAAAAATTATAGCGTATTGGGGACAAGTGAAATATGTATATTATAGGGGCAAGGACTACAACTAATGCACTGGAAACTTTATTTCAGCACAGACAACAGTTGTGGAGTTACAGTCAAAAATGAGGGAAAACCGATATTTGATCAATAAATCAATAACTACTTGACTTGAGTTGCTGAATTTTCAGTGCAGTAGTTGTAGTCCTTGCCCCTATAATATACATATTGTACCTGTCACCAATGCACTATAATTTTTGAGAAAAATGCAAAAATAGGCACAAAATTGGCCAGGGGTGTAGTACCCCCTTAATATCTTCTATATTTACGTCATTATTTCAAAATGAATTTACATTGGGTGTAATTTTTTGTGCTGTAACTTCTTATTATTCGTGCAAGATAATAAGAGTCTACATTTTGCATAAGAAATTGCATTTTCGTCTCTTGTGACGTCATTATTATCATCCCCCGTATCATCCGCAAACACCTACTCCAAGCACAGGAAAATAAGTACCTATCCACATCTCCACACGCCCACTCCGCCCGCCCACACGCCCCTACACACATACACCCATCCCCATCTCGCACGGCACCCACCCCATGGACGTAGCTAGCTTTCATGATCATGGAAGTGAAAAATACAATTTGCAGGGTTTTTTGTTTGTTTGTTTGTTTGTTTGTTTGTCACGAGGCACCCTTCTCCCTGTCAATGCAAATGCCACAGTGACACCTGCATCAAAAAAATCACAAGTCCAGGTCCACGCAAATCAAAGGATGTTGACGTTTCCATACCAAATTATTCCTATAAACAACAATGAAACAACATTATGCTAAATTTTTACGAAGGTTTCTCTCAAAAATTATTCATTTTGTATATCTTTAAGACATCTCCTTGATTCATGCATGATAAGAAAATCTAACTGACAAACACTCCTTGCAAAAGCAGAATATGATACCATATAGTGCATATTGTCACTGAAAAATAGATCTTACCTGCGATACATACAGTGTAAATGTAATTTAAGTACGACCAGCACCAGCAGCTGTGCGCATATATATGTAAATATAAATCATATTTGCCATTTTACGTCATTCTCATGATGTATGCCAGTGTTAACATCGGCGTTTAATTTAGTGTGTTTGTTAACTAACTCAGCCCTACACAATCCACTTAATACGTTGTACATGTAGCTGTAATAATCGTATTGAGTACATTAAACTATATCTACGGTAGATAGCAAGAAATAAAAAAAAAAAGGCGAAAGTCGCGGAGACACAATAAGGATAACATCGAATATGACGGAGGAGAACGAGACTATTATTCCAGTGGAAATCAGGTACCCTATTGTTGGACCGGGATATGAGCATATTTCGTCTGGTATTGTTAAAATCCTACTGCGTGAGTATTTCACTAGTTCTATTGTTTTATAAAGAAATCGCCATAATACTTTTTCTCGTGTGCTTATACTATCAATGTTGTTATAGTATAATTGTTTTATCATCGTTAGTCGTCGTCGTCTTCATCATCATCATCAATATCATCATCATGAACATCATCATCATCATCATTATCATCCTCCTCCTTCTTCCCTCCTCCTCCCCTCCTCCTCCTCCTCCTCCTCCTCATCGTCGTCGTCATCGTCGTCATTGTTGTCATGATGTCATCATCATCATAATTGTCATCATCATCATCGTCCAACATAATCATCATCATCTTCATCATCTAACCTCATCATCATCATCTTCATCTTCATCATCGTCGTTGTCGTCGTCATTGATTTGTCTTGTTCCTCATTATCATCAAATTGTCATCATCATCATCAGCAGCAGCAGCAGCGCCATCATCATCATGATCCAACATAATCATTATCATCAGCATTATCATTATCAACATCAACATTATCATTATCATCATCATAACAACTAATAGAGTAGCAAACATGTCGTGTAATGAGAAATAATGCGCCAACAGAATCCTGCGACAGGAAACAGCTCAGAAAACTCTCGTTATTTTGTTTTATTATTTTAGACGTTGTTGTTTTGTTATCATGAATACCATTAATTACTTATTGAATAAATCGTATCGTAAGTCAAAGCACAGAAAGAAATAATATAAAATCTACACTCATTGCATAGCTCAATCACTCCCTCATTATTAAGAAAATTTGTGTAGAACATATAGTTGTACCCAACACATCCAAAACTCGGGGTTAAGAAATATATAATGAGTTTTGGATGTGTTGGGTACAATGACTATGTTTTACACAAATTTTCTTAATAATGAGGGGGCGATTGAGCTATACCGTATGCAATGAGTGATATAAGTATGGTTCATAGTGAAAATGAAATTAATCCTTTCAATAAAAATATAATATTTTGTGGTGTGAAAAACAGGAAATTATAGTCGTTTATTAGTGGCAAAAAGAATACAAAACAGACTAAACTCAGCCAATTAACCATGATTACATATAGTCTGTAATCATGGTCTGTAATCATATAGTAATTGGTTGAGTTTTTTAAAAGGAAAGGAGTCGAACCGGGGGCCACTCGACGTTGAAAGTGACGGGGATGTGCGGACAGCAGTTCAAATTAAGGGTCTTTCGGTGAGAGCCTAGACACCGAAAAAGTGGGGTCTTTCAGTGAGAAGGCCCCCAAAAGGAGGTCTTTCCGTGTGACTGGGGAAATTCTGACTAAAAAAGGGGTCATTCTGTGAGACTGGGAAAAGATATAAAAGTTGATACAAAATTTTGACAAATTTATCATAGGCCTAGTTTTGAAAAAGGGAGTCTTTTGGTGTCAGGAAAACAAAAAAGGGGGTCATTGGGTGAGAGGTAGTTGAAAATGGGGGTCAATGAGGCCGCTCATCCCCGTCACCGATTTATAATGAGTGCCCCCCCTGAATACAGCATGGCTGACACTAGTCTCAGATCACGTGGTAGCATAATTTGTTTTTTTTTAACTTCCTTAAGGTGGTACTACACCCCCTGATAAATTGTGTGACTAATTTTGCATTTTTCTCAAATACTAACTACACACTGGTAACAAAAGTTATGTATATTATAGGGGCAACGAATCCAATTGACTGAAATTTTAGTGATTCAAGACAAGTGGTTCATTATATTAAGAAATGAGGTACTTTAAAGCGGTACTTCTTTTCTTATCATAAATAACGTACCGCTTGTCTTGAGTCACTGAAATTCCAGTGTTGCCCCTATAATATACATAACTTTTGTTACCAGTGTGTTATAGTAATAAAAATGCAAAAATAGTCACAAATTTATCAAGAGGTATAGTACCACCTTAATGCACCATGGGATACCGTGATTTTCCTTTCTGCAAATTAAGAGATAAAAAATTTTCTAAAACTCAGAAAGGGTTGTAAAATACAAAATGGGGTCTACTATCTACTATATAATTTCCACAATGCATCATTGGATATCATGCCAGAAAACTTAAACAGAGTATTGCAAGACAAAAAACCAATATGTCCGCCAATATGCCGCCACTGCCTACCAGTAAATCCCACTTATTCTGTGGGCCCCGACCAACACCGCGACCGACCCAGAATTTGCGTTTTTAAAATGCCAAAAGTCGCAGCCATAAATAATTTTAAAAAATACCATCAAAACTGATGAAGAACGAATGCAAAATAAAATCCCGCACACATATTTTCCCCATTTAATATTATTTAATTTTGCTTTCATGATGTGTAATGTAATTTTTGTTGTAAATTTATTTCGCCCATTTTAATATTTTCTCCCTGGCAAACAATGGAGAACAGTTATACATTAATTGTAT
Source organism: Amphiura filiformis (assembly GCF_039555335.1). Classification (NCBI taxonomy): domain Eukaryota; kingdom Metazoa; phylum Echinodermata; class Ophiuroidea; order Amphilepidida; family Amphiuridae; genus Amphiura; species Amphiura filiformis. The sequence continues at coordinate 12,435,197 of NC_092642.1, read as the reverse complement.
GACCGAGGTAAAATAAGAAGTACCTTTAATGAAAATGAAATAGCATTCGTCCGTTTCTCAGCTTCATCCTTCCATTTTCTTCTTTTTCTTCTGCTTCATTTTCCAACGTTTCTTACCAGACATGCCAGATAAGTGTAGCGAATCACTGTTTTCTTTTTCTCCTTCTGCTCCCAGTTTTCTTCTAAGCTTCGTCATATTTGCTTCTTTTTCTTTTCCATCATCATCTACTTCTTCTCCCATCCTTTCTCCGTAATTCCTCTTCTTCTCCTTGCCAATTTTCATTCCTGATAGGTACAGGAGTACAGTCAATCACTGTTTTTTATTTGTTTCATTCTTCTGCTTCTACTTTTCTCCTTCTTCATGATCTTCATCTTCTTCTCCTTCTCATTCATTATCTTTCATCTTCTTCCTCTCTGTTCTTCCTCCTGCTCCTGTTCTTTATTTTCCTCATAATATGTACGGTGAACCAGGAAATGGAAAACGCACATTGATGCCAACTTTTCTTTTCTAATAAGTGCAGTCAATCACTGTTTTTGTTTTAATTTTGTTTTATTTTTTTATTTCAGTCGTGTTAGGAATTTCCGAGAATGTAGGAATATGCTTCATGTTTGCAAGGTACAAGCAACTAAGAAGCCCTTCCAATTGTCTGCTCCTGCATCTGGCGATAGCAAACTTAGGTAAGGGTTTTATGATCCAGAAATTTTCATTCACCTCTTCTGTCAATAGTCTATCGTTAGTAAATGGGTAATTCATCGTACACTTAATGTGCCATTGACAATTATTCAATGTATACATAAGATCCGTGCTTCGTATATTAAAATGGACATGATGGAAGACATCACCTTAATGTCCTACACAGGGGACATAGATGGAGTCACCCAGGTAATCCCATTGCAAATTCACACTCCCTATGTCACTGTGTAGACGTTTAAGGTAATATCTTGCATAGAGGGTGTAAGGATTTCAACTGGAGTAGGTCGCTATTTCAAGTCACCCTTTATTAAATGTGAGTTGTGTTTTTAAATTAATGTTTTATTCTATTTATATGCGTGTTTTTAAATTAATGCTTTTATGTTATTTTGTTGTTGTTGTTGTTGTTGTTGTTGTTTGCAGGGCTGTGTCTTGCAGTTATGCCAATCTCTACCGTAACAAGTTTTTACGGCTATTGGATATATGGAGATGCAGGTTGCACCTATTACGGGTTTGCGGGGATGTGGTTTGGGCTAGCTATCATTGGCGTTCTCACACTGCTTGGTATTGATAGGTATATCGTAATATGCCGAGCCAGTTTAGGTAAGTTAAATTGCATATTCATTGCTGAACGTTTGGGGCTAAAATGGCCAAGTACGAGGTTAATTTGGTTAGAAACCCACATACTGGCGTCAACATTGGGGGGGGGGGGGATGATTGCCCCTGGCAAAATATTGCCCCAAAAATTGCAAAAAAATGAAAAGCAAAAGTAGTGTCAGAAGTGGGATTCGAACCCAGAATCCTCTATACAGCACACAACCATGCCGTAAGGATAAGACCTTGAGTCTGGCGCCTTAGACCACTCGGCCATCCTGACACGATGTCCGTGTCAAGCTGTTTCAGTAGTAACGTTGACTGAAATTTTAGGAATCGTGCCTTAATCAACAAAAGAGTTGGCGAAGTTGTCCAATATTATGCCTTACTAATCATGCACACATAAATGACTCCGTATTTACAATAGTAACAAGTGTATGGGACCATGTCTTTGATCAAATTCAATATCACTGATATTGAAACAAACGAATTTCTATTTTGATGTTATAGTTTGGCATTCTTTATATCGAGGCTTGTGACATCTTATGTTATAAAAAACGCTAATGCTTTTATTATAAAATAAAATAAAGCTGATTATAAGTGACTCCGCCGTAAATAGATGATTGAAGATATATAAATGTAACACTACAAGTTTAAGAGCTCAAGCTCGAGCCAACAATGTATAGGCTCAAGATCAATATCGCAGTCGTAAACAAAAAGTAATAACTATTCCTTGGCGTTTATTTTAAAATTGTACATCTTATTGAAAACAAAATATGCACAATACGATATATTCCAGATTTGTGCGTAAATTTATATATTAAAACCCCCCATTTATATGAGTTCTAGAACAGTGCTTTCAGAAGTAAACGAGTTTTAAAAATGAAAGCAAAAGAAATGTCAGAAGTGGGATTCGAACCCACGCCTCCATTCGGAGACCAGAAACCCCAACACAGCACATAAGCCTGCCGTAAGGACAAGTCCTTGAGTCTGGCGCCTTAGACCACTCGGCCATCCTGACACGATATGCGTTTCAGAAGTAACGTTGTATGTTAGGAATCAAGAGTTGACGAAGTTATCCTTTTTACTAAATCATGGTAACAGTTGATTATAAATTACTCCGTATACATATCTAGATATTTACAATGGTAACAAGTGTGTGGGACCATGCGTGTGCTCAAGTTCAATATCGTCGATATTGAAACTAACGAATTATTATTTTGATGTTATACCGTTAATTGAAAACGGTTTGCATATTGTTAGTTATGTTTCGAAGCTATACAATATACGCGGCCTCTGATATCTTATCTTAGAAAAAAAAGCTAATGGTTAACAATGAACATCTTTTATTATAAAATAAAATAACGCTGATTATCAGTGACTCCGTATAGACAATTGAAGATATATAAACGTAACACTACAAGTTTAAGAGCTCAAGCTCGAGCCAACAATGTATAGGCTCAAGATCAATATCGCAGTCATAAAGAAAAAGTATTAACTATTCCTTGGCGTTTATTTTAAAATTGTACATCTTATTGAAAACAAATATGCACAATACGATATCTTCCAGATTTGTGCGCAAATTAATATATTGAAAAAAACCCATTTATATGGGTTATGAAACTGGGCTCTCGGAAGTAAACGAGCTTTAAAAATGAAAAGTAAAAGAGGTGTCAGAAGTGGGATTCGAACCCACGCCTCCATTCGGAGACCAGAAACCCTAACACAGCACATAAGCATGCCGTAAGGATACGTCCTTGAGTCTGGCGCCTTAGACCACTCGGCCATCCTGACACGATATGCGTTTCAGAAGTAACGTTGTATGTTAGGAATCAAGAGTTGGCGAAGTTATCTCTTTTACTAAATCATGGTAACAGTTGATTATAAATTACTCCGTATACAGGGTGTCCCAGAAAAAATTACCGGACGAATAAATGTGGACGTAAGTCGAGAATTAGACATCAGAATCCACAAATCTAAACATCAGCGTGTAGCCCATCTTATTCTGCATCTTATACGCCAATTTTACTGGAATCGGTTGACTGATCGCGAAGAAATGAGCGATTATATAATGCATGCGTCAATTCACTTCATTCCAAGTTTGAAAGGAACATCATTCAACACAATGCACGCTAGACTAGTCACTAGTGGTTAACTGTCAATGGGCTTCATATTTTGCTCTGTGAAATCCTTTTCGTTCTTGTTATACAATCTGTTTCTTGCAAAACATTTAATTAGGTTTTGTTCAAATTTGGAAACCTGCACGATATTGTAAATGAAAGCTTGCATGTGAGATGATGCTCGGTTCTTGTAAATATATTTTTTCGTTAATGTTGATATAAATGTTGCATAAAGAATTATTGCATAAAGAATTCCAGATGGCTTAAAAAATTTCTCACACTGTTAATTCTCATAATGTTTTTGGAATATTTCAAAGAAATTGTAATGCCAAGTTTAAATCTTTTAAAACTTCAACATTAATGTTGCATGGTATCAAAAATCACTCGTAAAGCTGTAAGCACTTGATCATTGTTATTCTTGGCTCAAATGTTCTTTGGAAAGTTAAAATATAACATATTTGCACAACATACATAATTGAAGTTGGAAAGCTTCCAATTGCAGAAATCAAAGTTTTCTCGGACAAACTGTTATCATCTTAAGTGAAAGCATGAATGACATAACATCGTCGGATTATAAAATAGATAATGTGGACTAAATTTAATGAGATTCACAAACTTTAGGAAGCGGTGAGCGAGTATGAAAAAAGCGCCTGTTGATCAAACTTGGAATGAACTGCATTGATGCACGCATTGTGTAATCGTTCATTTCTTCGCAACCAGTCAACCGACTCAAATAAAAGTTTCGTATATGATGCACAACAAAATAAGCTATGCGTTACATTTTAAATTTTTTGATTCTGATGTTTATTTCTCGACTTACGTTCAATTTTATTCGCTCGGTAATTTTTTTCTGGGACACCCTGTACATATCTAGATGTTTACAATGGTAACAAGTGTGTGGGACCATGCGTGTGCTCAAGTTCAATATCGTCGATATTGAAACTAACGAATTATTATTTTGATGTTATACCGTTAATTGAAAACGGTTTGCATATTGCTAGTTATGTTTCGTAGCTATACAATATACCAGACTTGTACCCGAGTCCAGCTTGTCCGAGTCCGAGCCGAGCCGAGTCCATTTGAATCCGAGTCCGAGCCAAGTCCGAGTCCTTTTGTGTCCGAGTCCGGACTCGAGTCCAAGTCCGGGGGTGCTGAGTCCGAGCCAAGTCCGAGTCCAACAAAATAAGACCTGAGTCCGGACTCGAGTCCGGCTCGAGTCCGGACTCAATCCGAGTCCTTGCCCGGAGGTCTGGTGGGGGTCATTCGTGTTATTAAACATGTCATTTTATGTGACGGGTATCTGTCCATATTGCTTAGTAGGAGCCTATTAGTATAAAAATGGGTCATTTGGAATAACAAAATAAAAAAGGGGTAATTGGGTATAAAATTTTGAAAGAAGGGGGTCATTTGGTATAATATTTTGAAAAAATGGGTCATTATTTTCAAAAAATCGAGCAAAATTTTATATTTTGTTTCTAATTTGAAAATATACAATACAAATTTGCTGAAAACAAAGAAAATGTCAGAGTTTTCACATACTATGGCATTTTGATGATAAAATTAAAGAAAAAGGTTGGTCAAAGGTCACTCACTAGTCCAGACTTGTAGTATTGGGACCCGCCATGAGTACGGGTATGGGTACGGGTCCCAGACCATGAGTACGGGTATGGGTTCCAAGCCATGGGTACGGGTACGGGTCCCAGTCCATGAGTACGGGTGTGAGTATAAACAAATTAATTAAACAAGTACAAAAAGAGATTAAATATTGGTGGTCATGGTGAATCTAGCCTAAAGGTGGCATATTTTAGGATGCAAGTGAAAAAACTAGTCTGGACTCGGACTCAAGTCCACTTTTTGCTGGACTCGGACTCGGCTCGGAATTGAACATTAAAAGGCTCAGCGCAGCTCGCTTAAAAAGGACTCGGACTCGAAGTCGACCCCAGTCCGATTCCAGTCCAATCAATACATGTACAATGTGGAAAATTTATTTGTCTCAAAACATCAATTGGAATTGAATTTATTGTCAATTTTCCAAGTGCATTCATGCACATCTACACAATACACATCCACCAGATTATCCATTAGCTTTAATAATCATATAATTATTATCCTTAATTATGCACATCTGGATAATTTATATTCATGTTTTATTAATATTTTAAAACTCCTTTAAATCTCTTATAAAATCCCAAATTTCTGTATGGTAAGGACCTCACTATTCATTTGACTCAGATGCACAAGCCCAAGCCTGGGCACAAGAAGTACACTGTGAGCTCATGTGGCTGGCGGAAAATCTCACACCAGTGTGCAGCATACAAGTAGTGGAGTGTATTTGGATGGGGAATATCAAAATGATTAATAAAAGCTATAATAATGAATATTTTAACATGATAACTTGAAATTCACCACAAAAGAAAAATCTTGAAATGTTTTCCCATTTTGCTGGGTCTTTTTCCGTATTGATCAGTCATTGTGTGAATGAAACATGTAGCATACATGTCATGGGTGGCAGTATGCACAGGCTGTTACATTGTAGATCTATGTGTGCTGCATTCATGTTCATTTTGTGTAGCCTGGGCTGGATTGATCTTTTTCAGGGCCCTGGACCAGACTAAAATTAATTTTAGGGCACTTGCTAAGTTGCTAATAGCTTTCTGGGATTGATGAGTGGAGTCAACATGCATTTGGGAAGTGAGAGTATATATTCTCAACACCACACACCACTCTCCTATATACACATCCACCCAACCAAACCCCACCCAACCAACTCCTGAAGCTAAAAACTACATGTATCAGGCCACCTGTATCCATGTATCAGACAGCAGTCATGTTGGGGTATTGGTGGGTGTGTGTGTGTGTGTGTGTGGCACACAATATGTCAACCAGGGACTGAGAGAAGTGTCACTATGCTGCATGCAGCATACATGTAAATGAATTGCAATGTATTCAAATACATTAGAAAAATAACATCATCACCATCATCATCATCATCATCATCATCATCATCATCATCATCATCATCATTATCATCGTTATCATCATTGTCATAATAATAATTAATGCCAACATAAATTCACCTTTAATTCTAAACATCTTTTCAAAATTGTCCCACACAAAATGTGCATTGACAGACACCCTATAGCCCTGTGTGGATGAGTACCAATTTACAGAGTGGGAGCTGAGATGTACATGGATGGTCCAGTGTGCATTTTTCTCTCTTTCAGGAGTTAAATGGATTGGAAAGTTCCATGAAAGAACTCTTATATATTTTTATAATATAGTCCAAATGTTTAATGAAATTATGCATTTAATTAATTATCAATTATTTCATTAATGATAACAATAATATGATTCAGCTAAGTGACATATAAATCTAAATAATTTGGTGGATATTTTAATAGGATATATGACAGATCACAGATTTGACAGCCTCACAATTAATTTGGAAAGTGGTCAAATAAGTAAAGTCAACAAATTTGACAAAATCTATTTTTGGATAATTATTTCACATTTTACATGGATTTAATTGGACTGGACTCGGACCGGACTCGGCTTCGAGTCCGAGTCCTTTTGTGTCCGAGTCCGAGCCGAGCCGAGTCTTTTTGTGTCCGAGTCGAGCCAAGTCCGAGTCCAACAAAAGTGGACTCGAGTCCGACTCGAGTCCGAGTCCGGACTCGAACGATACATCACTGCAATATACGAGGCCTCTGATATCTTATCTTAGAAAAAAAAAGCTAATGGTTAACAATGAACATCTTTTATTATAAAATAAAATAACGCTGATTATCAGTGACTCCGTATAGACAATTGAAGATATATAAACGTAACACTACAAGTTTAAGAGCTCAAGATCAATATCGCAGTCATAAAGAAAAAGTATTAATATTCCTTTGCGTTTATTTTAAAATTGTACATCTTATTGAAAACAAATATGCACAATACGATATCTTCCAGATTTGTGCGCAAATTAATATATTGAAAAAAACCCATTTATATGGGTTATGAAACTGGGCTCTCGGAAGTAAACGAGCTTTAAAAATGAAAAGTAAAAGAGGTGTCAGAAGTGGGATTCGAACCCACGCCTCCATTCGGAGACCAGAAACCCCAACACAGCACATAAGCATGCGGTAAGGATAAGTCCTTGAGTCTGGCGCCTTAGACCACTCGGCCATCCTGACACGATGTGCGTTTCAGTTGACTGATATGTTAGGAATCGTGTCTTAATCAACAAAAGAGTTGACGAAGTTATCCCTTTTACTAAATCATGGTCACAGTTGATTATATACTGCGCCAAAAAAGTACCTTTACACTTGGAAAAAAAATTACAATTCCAAAACCGAACCATGTTGGAATAAATCTAATCTTGCACATTATGACACCATATTGAATCAACTCAACTGTGACATCAAGAAGTAAAGTTACAAGCAATTGAAGGTGCGATGATGGCTTCTTGCAGAATTAGCGCTATTATGCTACAGACGCTATTAGCGTTTAATTAGTATGCTATCTCTATGCATTATAGCGCTAATAGAAAAAATAAAAAAAAATCCGTTAAAACTGCTATTACCAAACCACTTTTAGCGTTTTAGCAGTTATTAGTGCCTCATTTGCAAATATGTCAATATTGAAAATATTCTAAGTCTAGGGAAGGCGCGCTAATAGCGCTATTAGCAATTAATAGCACGTCATATGCAATTGTGCTAAATCTAAAAAGATTCTAAGTCTAAGGAAAGCGTGCTATTAACGCTAATAGCGCTATTAGCGCTAATAGCAATTAATAGCACGTCATATGCAATTGTGCTAAATCTAAAAAGATTCTATGTCTAGGGAAAGCGCTAATAGCGCTATTAGCGCTAATAGCACGCTTTCTCTAGACTTAGAATCTTGATAGATTTAGCACAATTGCATATGACGTGCTATTATTTGCTATTAGCGCTAATAGCGCTATTAGCGCTAATAACAATCAATAGCACGTCATATGCAATAGCACGTCTAATCTTTTTAGATTTAGCACAATTGCATATGACGTGCTAGTAATTGCTATTAGCGCTAATAGATTCTAAATCTAAGGAAAGCGTGCTATTAGCGCTAATAGCGCTAATAGCAATTAATAGCACGTCATATGCAATTGTGCTAAATCTAAAAACATTCTAAGTCTAGGGAAAGCGTGCTATTAGCGCTAATAGCGCTATTAGCGCTAATAGCAATTAATAGCACGTCATATGCAATTGTGCTAAATCTAAAAACATTCTAAGTCTAGGGAAAGCGTGCTATTAGTGCTATTATCGCTAATAGCAATTAATAGCACGTCATATTCAATTGTGCTAAATCTAAAAAGATTATAAGTATAAGGAAAGCGTGCTATTAGCGCTAATAGCGCTATTAGCGCTAATAGCAATTACTAGCACGTCATATGCAATTGTGCTAAGTTTAAACTGATTCCAAGTCTAGGAAAAGCGTGCTATTAGCGCTAATAGCGCTATTAGCGCTAATAGCAATTAATAGCACGTCATATGCAATTGTGCTAAATCTAACAGAATTCTATGTCAGAGAAAGCGTGCTATTAGCGCTAATAGCGCTATTAGCGCTAATAGCAATTAATAACACGTCATATGCAATTGTGCTAAATCTAAAAAGATTCTAAGTCTAGGGAAAGCGTGCTATTAGCGCTAATAGCGCTATTAGCGCTAATAGCAATTACTAGTACGTCATATGCAATTGAGCTAAATATAAAAAGATTCTAAGTCTAAGGAAAGCTAATAGCGCTATTACGCTAATAGCAATTACTAGCACGTCATATGCCATTGAGCTAAATATAAAAATGTTCTAAGTCTAAGGAAAGCGTGCTATTAGCGATAATAGCGCTAATAGCAATTAATAGCACGTCATATGCAATTGTGCTAAATCTAAAAAGATTCTAAGTCTAGGGAAAGCGTGCTATTAGCGCTAATAGCGCTATTAGTGCTAATAGCAATTACTAGCATGTCATATGCAATTGCGCTAAATATAAAAAGATTCTAAGTCTAAGGAAAGCGTGCTATTAGCGCTAATAGCGCTAATAGCAATTAATAGCACGTCATATGCAACTGTGCTAAATCTAAAAAGATTCTAAGTCTAAGGAAAGCGTGCTATTAGCGCTAATAGCGCTATTAGCGCTAATAGCGATTAATAGCACGTCATATGTAATTGTGCTAAATCTAAAAAGATTCTAAGTCTAGGGAAAGCGTGCTATTAGCGCTAATAGTGCTAAATCTAACATAATTCTAAGTCTAGAGAAAGCGTGCTATTAGTGCTAATAGAGCTATTAGCGCTAATAGCAATTACTAGCACGTCATATGCAATTGTGCTAAATCTATCAGAATTCTAAGTCTAGAGAAAGCGTGCTATTATGACTAATAATATCGCTATTAGCGCTAATAGCAATTAATAACACGTCATATGAAATTGTGCTAAATCTAAAAAGATTCTAAGTCTAGGGAAAGCGTGCTATTAGCGCTAATAGCTCTAATAGCACGTCATATACAATTGTGCTAAATCTAACAGAATTCTAAGTCTAGGGAAAGCTAGGTAATGCGTGCTAATAGCAATTAATAGCACGTCATATGCAATTGTGCTAAATCTAAAAAGATTCTAAGTCTAAGGAAAGCGTGCTATTAGCGCTAATAGCGCTATTATGCTAATAGACAAAAGCTTTCCCCAGACTTAGATTCTGTTAGATTTAGCACAATTGTGCTAAATTGTGCTAAATCTAAAAAGATTCTAAGTCTAGGAAAAGCGTGCTATTAGCGCTAATAGCAATTAATAGCACGTCATATCCAATTGTGCTAAATCTAAAAAGATTCTAAGTCTAGGGAAAGCGTGCTATTAACGTATTAGCTATTAGTGCCTGCCGGAACTGGGCCTTGATGTTTTTTGTTGATGATGGGGACAGCGGTCACACTAGCTTTATTGCCCTGCGGTGCCCTTATACATTAAAACTCACTTAGCGTGTTTAGTTGTTGTATGGGAGTCTCCGGTCTCAGGCCCTGCGGCCTTGACCTTTCTTCTCTATGCGCTATTAGCGCTATTAGCGGTCACACTAGCTTTCCTGCCCTGCGGGGCCCTTTTCATAGGGCCTGCACTTTGGCTCGTTTTTTGCAGGTTTACATGGTCCAATAATCACAAGATGACTGACATGTGGTAACAAAGGAAGCAGTCAATGCAATTTGATTATGTCTTATATGATTGGCCATTCAAGACACCCCTGTGAATATACTATAGCGGCCTTTTCAAAATATAGTACCTGTTTGCTTGACTGTATTGACAATACCCGGGAACAATACACACAGTATATGCATTGGACAAACTTTTTACAATAAGCATGATAAGTGATGATGTGACCTCCAGATTTATACATCGTTCGTCTCGCACACTGACAACATTTGATTGAATGGACTGTAGGCTACTGCGCCGTGATTACGGTGAAGGACACCGGTTCAAATCCTTTGTTTGGAGCCAATCGATAAAAGCATGCAGGGCTTCTATACCCATGTACAGTTTATCCCTACATGATAATCTATGTCTTGAATACGCTGGCAAAGTTATGTAATAATCGGATTAATACTATATAGCAGTAGGTAAAAACAAGTTTTGAATAATCCGCGCTATAAAGTCCCATTCAGTGATCCCAGCGAAAGTGAAAAAAAATCAAATTGTTACGTTTATAAATTTTTTTGATGAAAAACAAATGGCAATTAAAATTTTGACAGAAGAAAGAAAGAAAGAAAGAAGAACTGACCAAAAACAGAACACTCGCAAATTGGAAATTTGCGATTGTAAAAAAACCAAACAGGAAAACGACAGTATTGACGAAGTTGAAGCCCCATTCAAATACATGTAGCTAATCTATATACTGTCAGTACCGGTATATAAATTACAGACTCACGTAAATGCATTATTTTTTGTCTTAGACACACGGTTTTCGGCTGAACCACTGCACTAGCAAGCTATGTTAGCACATCTATGACAATGACGAAAGGTACAAAATCAGCCATAGGCCTTTAGATAGCAGAAGACACAAAAGTGGTGTTTTATGACCTTTGACATTCTTTTGTGGCGAGTGACATGGTCTTTCAATTCACGCCGAGTGTCCTTGACAGGTTTGACTATGCTTCAGTGGTCATGAAAGAATTCAAAAGATAACCTCTGCCCCAATAATCCCAAGCAATTGTCTGAAACTGCTCCTCGAATCGTAAGAACTCAGTCCTCAAATGATAGTCATAATAATGTCCAAAATTTTGATGATTTTACGATCGTCGGATGAAAAAAATCAAAAATCACTGAATGGGCCTTTAGTTCCCTCTCCTTACCCTGGCAATATAAACCAAAGAAAAATAAAGAAAGAAAACAAGAAAAGAAAATTAACCAAATTAAGGGATCTGGAATGAGCGTTTTGAGCGTTTCGATAGTATTTTTTGTGGGACATGAGAGCACATCAGACATATCGAATTGCATTCTGAATACGAAGAATGTCTTTCTGATATCAAATAAATTTCATTGTTTGAAATTCACGATATAATACAAATTTTATGACAAATTATTAAAATTTGATATTTTTCACATTTTGATAAATAACAGTCCTCGAAGTAAATATCATAAATCTAATGTTATATTCTTAAACAGTCCCTGGCATGATACCATACATGTATAGGCCTATGTATAGTAAATTTGTCTGCTTTATCTGTTTTGTGCTGTTTAAGCAAATAGTTAAACATAATTCCATAAAATGTAAGCTTTTACTGTCAGCTAGATATGTCCCCTTTTAATTTTGAGCAGAACAAGTGAGGTAAAGCAAAGAAAATGAAATTTACTACTACTAGCGCCAATGAATGTTATACGATTGTAAAACGGTACGATCCTCTGGGTGTGTGTGTGCGTATGTGTGTCCTGCACGCGTATTTTTTTCTGCAACTATAACGGGACGCAATACGATACCGGTATGTTATAAGAATCAAACTTACAAGAAAGATGGCTCTTGTCAAATCCTACAATTCTGTCAGAGAAAATATGCATATTTGCATTAAATTTGTAATTAATTGACATAATTGATTAATTAATAAATATTTTATTTAATGATTTACCATAATTCCAAATATGTCAAACAATATGTCAAATTAAAGCTAATGAAATGCTTTATAAATTGGTCAGAGCGCATTTTGCAGAATGCATTTAGTACTTTAGTTACATGATTCCAAACATTCTATTCCAATTTTTTGCTATACACGCATAGGAGCTGTACTTTTAAAATCCGCGCCTAATCAATAATAATAGTCTTTCACTCCATTGTCAAAGTACTGTGCTCCCTGTAGCTGTAGCATTATGGAGTGACCAGGTCCTAGAGTGTGATGGTTTTGTAGCAGATGACAGTGCTCATTCAAGCCTGTCAAGGTCAGTTAGTAGCCACTTGCTGAATGGATGGCCATGATCAGCTATCAAAGAGATGCCTTGTGCAGCTGCCAATCACAGTAGAGGTTTGATAACATTTTGTTAAAAACCCAAATGTGATATAAGGACAAAGCTGTGCATGTTGGTACTTAATTGTTTGGATTCTTACGTTGAAATTCCCTTGTATTAGTATTTTTATGTGTAGTGTATAGTGGTCATAAATTATATAGCTTTTAATTTTTGGGCATTTTTGCTCTGTTGCACTGTACCATTATGGAATTTGAGCAAATCAATTACCGACACAAGCAGGTATACAGTGTATTATTTTATTTTTATTTCGTATCTCAGGAGCACAGCTCACTTGGTAAGGCATCAGAATTTGGTACACTAGCGCTTCGAACTTTAAATCGGAAGGTGGTGAGTTCGAGCCTCATCACGGTCACATTAATTTTATAAACCAAATATTGTTCGAACTTTTCATATTTGTTTTTCTTTTATTGTTTCTTTTCTTTGTCTTTTTTTTTTTTCTTGTTTTCTTTATTTTTTCTTTATTTTTCTTTGATCCATATTGCCAGTGTAAGGAGAGGAGGGAACTAACGGCCCATTCAGTGATTTTTTCATCCGGACGATCGTAAAAATCATCAAAATTCAGATTTTGTACAAGACTGCGGAACTCAGTCTTCAATGATATAGTCAGTAATAATCTTTTGGTCATTATATGACTATCATCATTTGACGACTGGGTTCTTATGATACATCATCAGTCCAAGAGAACGCCAAATATGGATCAGGAGTATTACATAATAATACCCTGCTATGACAATAGCTGCACTAGGTTAATCGTATAATCTCCTTATGTGGTTAGCATGGCTGGGCCAGGAAATCCACAAGGTCAGCCAATGTATGTACATGTATTCGGTACATGTGCCATATCTTTACAATGGGTGATAAATTTCTGGTTTGTTTTATTTCAAAACGCAACAGTCGATATTCTAAAGCTTGGTCCAAATCCAAGAGAAGAACCAACTCTAGTAATTTATGTGGTTTCAAATTATATCGGCCGTTGCCTTTTTGATAGAAATGGTGTTTGTTGATGTGCACAGTTTCCCATTAGATCATAACATGCTGTTGTACATCCAAGGTCAAAGGTCTTTTAATCCATATTTGGCGTTGTTCTGGGACTGATGATTACAAGCTATTGCAATCTACCGCGACAGCTCGTCTCACACACATAACAAATGCACAAATACGATCAAATAGGTTGACGACAACGTTTGATTGAATGCTGCCATGATTACGGTGAAGGACACCGGTTCAATTCCTTTGTATGGAGCCAATCAATAATTTCACGCACATCCTCTATTATTGCCCAATTATTGCCCGGGATGATTGCACACTGTAAAAGAGCTATTGTTATAATGTTTGATGAAATCGTGTTTAACTACCGTATTTGCTTAAGAACGGCACAATACAGATAAAGCAGACAGATTGACTACATGTGGTACATGTATATACATATAAATTTAGGGAATGTGTGTGAGTCGAGTATTACCTAATTATAATAGGGGCGTATCCAAAAATGAATTCACGCCCCTTTCAAATGTCGAGCCAAAGTGCAGGCCCTATGTATATTGAAACTCACTTGGAGTGTTTACTTGTTGTATGGGAGTCTCCGGCCTCAGGCCTGCCGGCCCTGCGTCCTTGACCTTTATTGTTCATGGTGGAGACAGCGGTCACACTAGCTTTCTTGCACTGCGGGGCCCATTTATATTGGAAGTCACTTGGAGTGTTTAGTTGTCGTATGGGAGTCTCCGGCCTCAGGCCTGCCGGCCCTGCGGCCTTGATGTTATTTGTTGATGGTGGGGACAGCGGTCACACAAGCTTTGTTGATTTGCGGGGCCCTTTTATATTGGAACTCACTTGGAGTGTTTAGTTGTCGTATGGAGTCTCCGGCCTCAGGCCTGCCGGCCCTGCGGCCTTGATATTGTTTGTTGATTGTGGGACAGCGGTCACACTAGCTTTCATGCCCTGCGGGGCCTTTTATATTGGAACTTACTTGGAGTGTTTAGTTGTCGTACGGGGGTCGCCGGCCTCGGGCCAGCCGGCCCTGCGGCCTTGATGTTTTTTGTTGATGTTAGGGACAGCGGTCACACTAACTTTCGTATGGGAGTCTCCGGCCCTGCGGCCTTGATATTGTTTGTTGATTGTGGGACAGCGGTCACACTAGCTTTCTTGCCCTGCGGGCCTTTTATATTGGAACTCACTTGGAGTGTTTAGTTGTCGTATGGGAGTCTCCGGCCTCAGGCCTGCCGGCCCTGCGGCCTTGATATTGTTTGTTGATTGTGGGACAGCGGTCACACTAGCTTTCTTGCCATGTGGGGCCCTTTTATATTGGAACTCGCTTGGAGTGTGTAGTTGTCGTATGGGAGTCACCGGCCTCGGAGCCCTTTTATATTGATAGCGTTTACAGCAATATTATCGTGATGTGCGCTAATAGTGCACATCACGCTATTAGCGCCTGCCAAGGTGAGTTATACCTCACGCTAATAAGTGCTACCATCCGCAGAAAATGATCAATTGTAAATTTTGCAAACGATACACTAATGAGCGCTAATATCGCTAATAGCACTAGTAGCACACCTTACGCTATTAGCGCTAATAGCGCGCCTCGCGCTAATGAGTGCTATTAGCGCGCCTCGCGCTAATGAGTGCTATTAGCGCTATTAGTGCATTTAATTTTCTCTATACACGGCTTAGAATGCAGTACTTAAATAATAGTGCTAAGGCCACATGAAAACAAGTTTGTTTCTCGTAGCGCGCATTAATACACAGACCATAAATACTTCCTTTCTTCGGAGGTAAATCGAAATCGAAATGTGCGTGAAGGTATGAGACCATATATTTTTTCAAAGAGAAAGAAAATAAGCACAATATCTTTATACTTTTCGTTATTAAAAGCAGATGTGAACTGATTAAATGTTTTATGTTTTAATCATGGAAGCTGAGAATAAAAAAACGTTTCCGCCTGGGCTCGAACCAGGGACCTTGCGCGTGTGAGGCGCACGTGATAACCACTACACTACGGAAACCACTGTGACAATGAAACGATTTCTTTATTTTTAATTTTCTCTATACATGGTTTAGAATGCAGTACTTATATAATAGGGCTAAGGCCCCAAGAAAACAAGTTTGTTTCTCATAGCGCGCATTTCATTTTGACGGCTTCTTTTCCGCATTAGAATTCTTTTTCATATATGTTTTGAAATAAAGTACAACTTTCAAGACTTGGCCCCTTCAACACTGAAGAAAAAACCATCTTGTATGATTTAGTGAGCAATAAATACTAAGAGCATAAAAGAACAATGTTGTTTCTATGTTTTCTATATTTAGAAAATATCTATTGCGATTTTTTTTTTACTTTTTAAATCTGCCGGTCGAAAGGGGATCATAAATTTCTTGAATATGAAGAAATATAATCTTTGTGTGTGGGGTGTGTTTCTCGTAAGGCGATTTCATTTTTGATTTTTGATGACTTATTTTGCGAATTAGAACTTGTTTTACTCTTTCAAAGAAAAAAAGGAAAAGCAAATATCTTTCGATATTAAAAGCAGATGTGAACTGATTATATTTTTTTTATGTTTTAATCATGGAGGCTAAGAATAAAAAAATGTTTCCGCCTGGGCTCGAACCAGGGACCTTGCGCGTGTTAGGCGCACGTGATAACCACTACACTACGGAAACCACTGTGACAATTAAACGATTTCTTTATTTTTAATTTTCTCTATACATGGCTTAGAATGCAGTACTTAAATAATAGTGCTAAGGCCCCAAGAAAACAAGTTTGTTTCTCGTAGCACGCATTTCATTTTTGACGGCTTCTTTTCCGCATTAGAATTCTTTTTCATATATGTTTTTAAATAAAGTTCAACTTTCAAGACTTGGCCCCTTCAACACTGAAGAAAAAACCACCTTGTATGATTTAGTGAGCAATAAATACTAAGAGCATAAAAGAACAATGTTGTTTCTATGTTTTCAATATTTAGAAAATATCTATTGTGATTTTTTTTTACTTTTTAAACCTGCCGGTCGAAAGGGAATCATAAATTTCTTGAATATGAAGAAATATAATCTTTGTGTGTGGGGGTGTGTTTCTCGTAAGGCGATTTCATTTTTGATGACTTATTTTGCGCATTAGAATTTATTTTACTCTTTCAAAGAAAAAAAGGAAAAAGCAAATATTTTTCATAATCAAAAGCAGATGTGAACTGATTATATATTTTATGTTTTAATCATGGAAGCTAAGAATAAAATATGTTTCCGCCTGGGCTCGAACCAGGGACCTTGCGCGTGTTAGGCGCACGTGATAACCACTACACTACGGAAACCACTATGACAATTAAAAGATTTCTTTATGTTTAATTTTCTCTATGCACGGCTTAGAATGCAGTACTTATATCATGGAGGTATATAATATACCTCCATGCTTATATAATAGGGCTAAGGCCCCAAGAAAACAAGTTTGTTTCTCGTAGCGTGCATTTCATTTTTGACGGCTTATTTTCCGCATTAGAATTCTTTTTCATATATGTTTTTAAATAAAGTTCAACTTTCAAGACTTGGCCCCTTCAACACTGAAGAAAAAAACACCTTGTATAATTTGGTGAGCAATCAATACTAAGAGCATAAAAGAACAATGTTGTTTCTATGTTTTCAATATTTAGAAAATATCTATTGTGATTTTTTTTTTACTTTTTAAATCTGCCGGTCGAAAGGGAATCATAACTTTCTTGAATATGAAGAAATATAATCTTTGTGTGTGTGGGTGTGTTTCTCGTAAGGCGATTTCATTTTGATGACTTATTTTGCGCATTAGAATTTGTTTTACTCTTTCAAAGAAAAAAGGAAAAAAGCAAATATCTTTCGTTATTAAAAGCAGATGTGAACTGATTATATTTTTTATGTTTTAATCATGGAAGCTAAGAATAAAAAATGTTTCCGCCTGGGCTCGAACCAGGGACCTTGCGCGTGTAAAGCGCACGTGATAACCACTACACTACGGAAATCCACTATGACAATGCAACGATTTCTTTATTTTTAATTTTCTCTATACATGGCTTAGAATGCAGTACTTAAATAATAGTGCTAAGGCCCCAAGAAAAACAAGTTTGTTTCTCGTAGCGCGCATTATACACAGACCATAAATACTTCCTTTCTTCGAAGGTAAATCGAAATCGAAATGTGCGTGAAGGAATGAGACCATATATTTTTTCAAAGAGAAGGAAAATAAGCACAATATCTTTATATCTTTCGTTATTAAAAGCAGATGTGAACTGATTATATTTTTTATGTTTTAATCATGGAAGCTGAGAATAAAAAATGTTTCCGCCTGGGCTCGAACCAGGGACCTTGCGCGTGTAAAGCGCACGTGATAACCACTACACTACGGAAACCACTGTGACAATGAAACGATTTCTTTATTTTTAATTTTCTCTATACATGGCTTAGAATGTAATACTTAAATTATAGTGCTAAGGCCCCAAGAAAACAAGTTTGTTTCTCGTAGCGCGCATTAATACACAGACCATAAATACTTCCTTTCTTCGGAGGTAAATCGAAATCGAAATGTGCGTGAAGGTATGAGACCATATATTTTTTCAAAGAGAAAGAAAATAAGCACAATATCTTTATACCTTTCGTTATTAAAAGCAGATGTGAACTGATTATACTTTTTATGTTTTAATCATGGAAGCTGAGAATAAAAAATGAATCCGCCTGGGCTCGAACCAGGGACCTTGCGCGTGTGAGGCGCACGTGATAACCACTACACTACGGAAACCACTGTGACAATGAAACGATTTCTTTATTTCTAATTATTTTCTCTATACATGGTTTAGAATGCAGTACTTAAATAATAGGGCTAAGGCCCCAAGAAAACAAGTTTGTTTCTCATAGCGCGCATTTCATTTTTGACGGCTTCTTTTCCGCATTAGAATTCTTTTTCATATATGTTTTGAAATAATGTACAACTTTCAAGACTTGGCCCCTTCAACACTGAAAAAAACCCATCTTGTATGATTTAGTGAGCAATAAAAATAAGAGCATAAAAGAACAATGTTGTTTCTATGTTTTCTATATTTAGAAAATATCTATTGCGATTTTTTTTTTACTTTTTAAATCTGCCGGTCGAAAGGGGATCATAAATTTCTTGAATATGAAGAAATATAATCTTTGTGTGGGGGGTGTTTCTCGTAAGGCGATTTCAGTTTTGATGACTTATTTTGCGCATTAGAATTTGTTTTACTCTTTCAAAGAAAAAAAGGAAAAAGCAAATATCTTTCGTTATTTAAAGCAGATGTGAACTGATTATATTTTTTGTGTTTTAATCATGGAAGCTAAGAATAAAAATGTTTCCGCCTGGGCTCGAACCAGGGACCTTGCGCGTGTTAGGCGCACGTGATAACCACTACACTACGGAAACCACTGTGACAATTAAACGATTTCTTTACATTTAATTTTCTCTATACACGGCTTAGAATGCAGTACTTAAATAATAGTGCTAAGGCCCCAAGAAAACAAGTTTGTTTCTCGTAGCGCGCATTACATTTTAGACGGCTTCTTTTCCGCATTAGAATTCTTTTTCATATATGTTTTGAAATAAAGTTCAACTTTCAAGACTTGGCCCTTCAACACTGAAGAAAAACCATCTTGTATGATTTAGTGAGCAATAAATACTAAGAGCATAAAAGAACATTGTTGTTTCTATGTTTTCTATATTTCGAAAATATCTATTGTGATTTTTTTACTTTTTAAATCTGCCGGTCGAAAGGGGATCATAAATTTCTTGAATATGAAGAAATATAATCTTTCATTCATTCATTCATATTTTATTTTGCTAATTACCAATCAATAATACAATGTACGAATGTAATTCAGTAATGATATAAGCAGAAGCAATAATAGTGATAATGATAATAATATAAATCATGGTAATAAATAACTAATATAATAACAATAGTAACAATCCTAATAATAGGAATAACATGATAATAATAATAATTATGTACATATAAGTTAATGGCATGAAAAGGCCCGTTTAAAAAGAAATATAATAACAGACAATTAATTTATCAGCATGATGTTATTATACCGTAATTGTTGACAAATGAGCCGTATATCATACACATCTTTGTGTGTGGGGGTGTTTCTCGTAAGGCGATTTCATTTTTGATGACTTATTTTGCGCATTAAAATTTGTTTTACTCTTTCAAAGAAAAAAGAAAAAGCAAATATCTTTCGTTATTAAAAGCAGATGTGAACTGATTATATTTTTTATGTTTTAATCATGGAAGCTAAGAATAAAATTGTTTCCGCCTGGGCTCGAACCAGGGACCTTGCGCGTGTTAGGCGCACGTGATAACCACTACCCTACGGAAACCACTGTGACAATTATACGATTTCTTTATTTTTAATTTTCTCTATACATGGCTTAGAATGCAGTACTTAAATAATAGTGCTAAGGCCCCAAGAAAACAAGTTTGTTTCTCGTAGCGCGCATTAATACACAGCCCCTAAATACTTCCTTTCTTCGGAGGTAAATCGAAATCGAAATGTGCGTGAAGGAATGAGACCATATATTTTTTCAAAGAGAAAGAAAATAAGCACAATATCTTAACATCTTTCGTTAATAAAAGCAGATGTGAACTGATTATATTTTTTATGTTTTAATCATGGTAGCTGAGAATAAAAAATGTTTCCGCCTGGGCTCGAACCAGGGACCTTGCGCATGTAAAGCGCACGTGATAACCACTACACTACGGAAACCACTATGACAATGAAACGATTTCCATATTTTTAATTTTCTCTATACATGGCTTAGAATGCAGTACTTAAATAATAGTGCTAAGGCCCCAAGAAAACAAGTTTGTTTCTCGTAGCGCGCATTATACACAGACCATAAATACTTCCTTTCTTCGGAGGTAAATCGAAATCGAAATGTGCGTGAAGGTATGAGACCATATATTTTTTCAAAGAGAAAGAAAATAAGCACAATATCTTTATTCCTTTCGTTATTAAAAGCAGATGTGAACCGATTAAATTTTTTATGTTTTAATCATGGAAGCTAAGAATAAGAAATGTTTCCGCCTGGGCTCGAACCAGGGACCTTGCGCGTGTTAGGCGCACGTGATAAACACTACACTACGGAAACCACTGTGACAATTTAACGATTTCTTTACATTTAATTTTCTCTATACACGGCTTACCGTGAATGCAGTACTTAAATAATAGTGCTAAGGCCCCAAGAAAACAATGTGGTTTTCCAAGTAAAGTGTTTGGATGCGAGCCGTTAGACCAATAGGCCTATAAAATAAACGCCGTGTCAGACAAAAGTCTTTGAACATGGCAAAAGTTCGAAGTCAGCAAAAACATCTAAATCCAGCGATGCTGAGGTCTTCATCAGTGCTCGGGCCCCAGTAGCAACCTTGTCTCCCAAGAAAACAAGTTTGTTTCTCGTAGCGCGCATTAATACATAGCCCCTAAATACTTCCTTTCTTCGGAGGTAAATCGAAATCGAAATGTGCGTGAAGGAATGAGACCATATATTTTTTCAAAGAGAAGGAAAATAAGCACAATATCTTTATATCTTTCGTTATTAAAAGCAGATGTGAACTGATTATATTTTTTATGTTTTAATCATGGAAGCTGAGAATAAAAAATGTTTCCGCCGGGGCTCGAACCAGGGACCTTGCGCGTGTAAACGCACGTGATAACCACTACACTACGGAAACCACTATGACAATGAAACGATTTCTTTATTTTTAATTTTCTCTATACACGGCTTAGAATGCAGTACTTATATAATAGGGCTAAGTCCCCAAGAAAACAAGTTTGTTTCTCGTAGCACGCATTTCATTTTTGACGGCTTCTTTTCCGCATTAGAATACTTTTTCATATATGTTTTGAAATAAAGTTCAACTTTCAAGACTTGGCCCCTTCAACACTGAAGGAAAAACCATCTTGTATGATTTAGTGAGCAATAAATACTAAGAGCATAAAAGAACAATGTTGTTTCTATGTTTTCTATATTTAGAAAATATCTATTGTGATTTTTTTTACTTTTTAAATCTGCCGGTCGAAAGGGGATCATAAATTTCTTGAATATGAAGAAATATAATCTTTGTGTGTGTGGGTGTGTTTCTCGTAAGGCGATTTCATTTTTTTGATGACTTATTTTGCGCATTAGAATTTGTTTTACTCTTTCAAAAAAAAAAGGAAAAAGCAAATATCTTTCGTTATTAAAAGCAGATGTGAAATGATTATATTTTTTATGTTTTAATCATGGAAGCTAAGAATAAAAAATGTTTCCGCCTGGGCTCGAACCAGGGACCTTGCGCGTGTGAGGCGCACGTGATAACCACTACACTACGGAAACCACTGTGACAATGAAACGATTTCTTTATTTTTAATTTTATCTATACATGGTTTAGAATGCAGTACTTAAATAATAGGGCTAAGGCCCCAAGAAAACAAGTTTGTTTCTCATAGCGCGCATTTCATTTTTGACGGCTTTTTCCGCATTAGAATTCTTTTTCATATATGTTTTGAAATAATGTACAACTTTCAAGACTTGGCCCCTTCAACACTGAAAAAAACCATCTCGTATGATTTAGTGAGCAATAAATACTAAGAGCATAAAAGAACAATGTTGTTTCTATGTTTTCTATATTTAGAAAATATCTATTGCGATTTCTTTTTTTTACTTTTTAAATCTGCCGGTCGAAAGGGATCATAAATTTCTTGAATATGAAGAAATATAATCTTTGTGTGTGTGTGGGGGGGGGGGTGTTTCTCGTAAGGCGATTTCAGTTTTGATGACTTATTTTGCGCATTAGAATTTGTTTTACTCTTTCAAAGAAAAAAAGGAAAAAGCAAATATCTTTCGTTATTAAAAGCAGATGTGAACTGATTATATTTTTTGTGTATTAATCATGGAAGCTAAGAATAAAAAATGTTTCCGCCTGGGCTCGAACCAGAGACCTTGCGCGTGTTAGGCGCACGTGATAACCACTACACTACGGAAACCACTGTGACAATTAAACGATTTCTTTACATTTAATTTTCTCTATACACGGCTTAGAATGCAGTACTTAAATAATAGCGCTAAGGCCCCAAGAAAACAAGTTTGTTTCTCATAGCGCACATTTCATTTTTGACGGCTTTTTTTTCCGCATTAGAATTCTTTTTCATATATGTTTTGAAATAAAGTACAACTTTCAAGACTTGGCCCCTTCAACACTGAAGAAAAAACCATCTTGTAAGATTTAGTGAGCAATAAATACTAAGAGCATAAAAGAACAATGTTGTTTCTATGTTTTCTATATTTCGAAAATATCTATTGTGATTTTTTTTTACTTTTTAAATCTGCCGGTCGAAAGGGGATCATAAATTTCTTGAATATGAAGAAAAATAATCTTTCATTCATTCATTCATATTTTATTTTGCCAATCAACAATCAATAATACAATGTACAAATGTAATTCAATAATGATATAAGCAGAAGCAATAACAGTGATAATGATAATAATATAAATCATGGTAATAAATAACTAATATAATAACAATAGTAACAATCCTAATAATAGGAATAACATGATAATAATAATAATTATATACATATAAGTTAATGGCATGAAAAGGCCCGTTTAAAAAGAAATATAATAACAGACAATTAATTTATCAGCATATGATGTTATTATACCGTAATTGTTGACAAATGAGCCGTATATCATACACATCTTTGTGTGTGTGGGGGGGGTGTGTTTCTCGTAAGGCGATTTCATTTTTGATGGCTTATTTTGCGCATTAAAATTTGTTTTACTCTTTCAAAAAAAAAAAAAAAAAAAAGAAAATATCTTTCGTTATTAAAAGCAGATGTGAACTGATTATATTTTTTATGTTTTAATCATGGAAGCTAAGAATAAAAATTGTTTCCGCCTGGGCTCGAACCAGGGACCTTGCGCGTGTTAGGCGCACGTGATAACCACTACACTACGGAAACCACTGTGACCATTAAACGATTTCTTTATTTTTAATTTTCTCTATACATGGCTTAGAATGCAGTACTTAAATAATAGTGCTAAGGCCACAAGAAAACAAGTTTGTTTCTCGTAGCTCGCATTAATACACAGCCCCTAGATACTGGAATGAGACCATATATTTTTTCAAAGAGAAAGAAAATAAGCACAATATCTTAACATCTTTCGTTAATAAAAGCAGATGTGAACTGATTATATTTTTTATGTTTTAATCATGGTAGCTGAGAATAAAAAATGTTTCCGCCTGGGCTCGAACCAGGGACCTTGCGCGTGTAAAGCGCATGTGATAACCACTAAACTACGGAAACCACTATGATAATGAAACGATTTCCTTATTTTTAATTTTCTCTATACATGGCTTAGAATGCAGTACTTATATAATAGGGCTAAGTCCCCAAGAAAACAAGTTTGTTTCTCGTAGCGCGCATTTTATTTTTGACGGCTTCTTTTCCGCATTAGAATTCTTTTTCATATATGTTTTGAAATAAAGTTCAACTTTCAAGACTTGGCCCCTTCAACACTGAAGGAAAAACCATCTTGTATGATTTAGTAAACAATAAAACTAAGAGCATAAAAGAACAATGTTGTTTCTATGTTTTCTATATTTAGAAAATATCTATTGTGATTTTTTTTTACTTTTTAAATCTGCCGGTCGAAAGGGGATCATAAATTTCTTGAATATGAAGAAATATAATCTTTGTGTGTGTGGGTGTGTTTCTCGTAAGGCGATTTCATTTTTGATGACTTATTTTACGCATTAGAATTTGTTTTACTCTTTCAAAGAAAAAAAGAAAAAAGCAAATATCTTTCGTTATTAAAAGCAGATGTGAACTGATTATATTTTTTATGTTTTAATCATGGAAGCTAAGAATAAAAATTTTTCCGCCTGGGCTCGAACCAGGGACCTTGCGCGTGTTAGGCGCACGTGATAACCACTACACTACGGAAACCTCTGTGACAATTAAACGATTTCTTTATTTTTAATTGTCTCTATACATGGCTTAGAATGCAGTACTTAAATAATGAGGAAGGTGCGGGATTGGCTCTTAGCAGAATTAGCGCTATTTTGCTAAAACTGCTATTAGCACAAAATTAGTGTATAGAGTCTATGAGAAATAGCGCTATTAGCAACGCTATCCAAAAAAGTGTTAATTCTGCTAAGAGCCACTCAAGAATTAGCACTAATAGCGTATTATTAGCGTCACATGCAATTGTGCTAAATTTGAAAATATTCTAACTCTAGGAAAAGCGTGCTATTAGCGCTAATAGCGCTATTAGCGCTATTAGCGCAATTAGCGCTAATAGCGCTATTAGCGCTAATAGCGATTAATAGCACGTCATATGCAATTGTGCTAAATGTGAAAATATTATAACTCTAGGGAATGCGCGCTATTAGCGCTAATAGCGCTAATAGCAAGAAATAGCACGTCATATGCAATTGTGCTAAATTTAAAAATATTCTAACTCTAGGAAAAGCTTGCTATTAGCGCTAATAGCGCTATTAGCGCTAATAGCGAGTAATAGCACATCATATGCAATTGTGCTCAATTTCAAAAGATTCTAAGTCTAGGGAAAGCGCGCTATTAGCGCTAATAGCGAGTAATAGCACGTCATATGCAATTTTGCTAAATTTGAAAATATTCTAAGTCTAGGAAAAGCGTGCTATTAGCGCTAATAGCGCTATTAGCGCTAATAGCGAGTAATATCACGTCATATGCAATTGTGCTAAATGTGACAATATTCTAAGTCTAGGGAAAGCGCGCTATTAGCGCTAATAGCGCTATTAGCGCTAATAGCGAGTAATAGCACATCATATGCAATTTTGCTAAATTTGAAAATATTCCAACTCTAGGAAAAGCGTGCTATTAGCGCTAATAGCGCTATTAGCGCTAATAGCGATTAATAGCACGTCATATGCAATTGTGCTAAATGTGAAAATATTCTAACTCTAGGGAAAGCGTGCTATTATCGCTAATAGCGCTATTAGCGCTAATAGCAAGTAATAGCACGTCATATGCAATTGTGCTAAATTTAAAAAAGATTCTAAGTCTAGGAAAAGCGCGCTATTAGCTCTAATAGCGCTATTAGCGCTAATAGCAAGTAATAGCACATCATATGCAATTTTGCTAAATTTGAAAATATTCTAAGTCTAGGAAAAGCGTGCTATTAGCGCTAATAGCGCTATTAGCGCTAATAGCGATTAATAGCACGTCATATGCAATTGTGCTAAATGTGAAAATATTCTAACTATAGGGAAAGCGCGCTATTAGCGCTAATAGCGCTAATAGCAAGTAATAGCACGTCATATGCAATTGTGCTAAATGTGAAAATATTCTAACTCTAGGGAATGCGCGCTATTAGCGCTAATAGCGCTATTAGCGCTAATAGCAAGTGATAGCACGTCATATGCAATTGTGCTAAAATTAAAAAAGATTCTAAGTCTAGGGAAAGCGCGCTATTAGCGCTAATAGCGCTTTTAGCGCTAATAGCGAGTAATAGCACATCATATGCAATTTTGCTAAATTTGAAAATATTCTTACTCTAGGAAAAGCGTGCTATTAGCGCTAATATCGCTATTAGCGCTAATAGATTCCAAGTCTAGGGAAAGCGCGCTAATAGCGCTATTTGATAATAGCGAGTAATAGCACATCATATGCAATTTTGCTAAATTTGAAAATATTCTAAGTCTAGGAAAAGCGTGCTATTAGCGCTAATAGCGCTATTAGCGCTAATAGCGAGTAAAAGCACGTCATATGCAATTGTGCTAAATGTGAAAATATTCTAAGTCTAGGGAAAGCGCGCTATTAGCGCTAATAGCGAGTAATAGCACATCATATGCAATTTAGCTAAATTTCAAAATATTCTAACTCTAGGAAAAGCGTGCTATTAGCGCTAATAGTGCTATTAGCGATATGAAGTGCTATTAATTGCTATTAGCGCTAATAGCGCTAATAGCACGCTTTCCCTAGACTTAGAATCTTTTTCATTTAGCACAATTGCATATGACGTGCTATTAATTGCTATTAGCGCTAATAGCGCTATTAGCGCTAATAGCACACTTTACCTAGACTTAAAAACTTTTTAGATTTAGCACAATTGCATATGACGTGCTATTATTTGCTATTAGCGCTAATAGCGCTATTAGCGCTAATAGCACACTGTCCCTAGACTAAGAATCTTTTTAGATTTAGCACAATTGCATATGACGTGCTATTAATTGCTATTAGCGCTATTAACGCTAATAGCACGCTTTCCCTAGACTTACAATATTTTTAGATTTAGCACAATTGCATATGACGTGCTATTATTTGCTATTAGCGCTAATAGCGTTATTAGCGCTAATATCACGCTGTCTCTAGACTTAGAATATTTTTACATTTAGCACAATTGCATATGACGTGCTATTAATTGCTATTAGCGCTAATAGCGCTAAAAGAACGCTTTCCCTAGACTTACAAACTTTTTAGATTTAGCACAATTGCATATGACGTGCTATTAATTGCTATTAGCACTAATAGCGCTATTAGCGCTAATAGCACGCTTTCCCTAGACTTAGAATCTTTTTAGATTTAGCACAATTGCATATGACATGCTATTATTTGCTATTAGCGCTAATAGCGCTATTAGCGCTAATAGCACGCTGTATCCAGACTTAGAATCTTTTTACATTTAGCACAATTGCATATGACGTGCTATTAATAGCTATTAGCGCTACAAGCGCTATTAGCGCTAATAGCACGCTTTCCCTAGACTTACAAACTTTTTAGATTTAGCACGATTGCATGACGTGCTATTAGCGCTAATAGCGCTATTAGCGCTAATAGCGCTATTAGCGCTAATAGCACGCTTTCCCTAGACTTAGAATCTTTTTAGATTTAGCACAATTGCATATGACGTGCTATTATTTGCTATTAGCGCTAATAGCGCTATTAGCGCTAATAGCACGCTTTCCCTAGACTTAGAATCTTTTTGGATTTAGCACAATTGCATATGACGTGCTATTATTTGCTATTAGTGCTAATAGCGCTATTAGCGCTAATAGCACGCTGTCTCTAGACTTAGAATCTTTTTACATTTAGCACAATTGCATATGGGGTGCTATTATTTGCTATTAGCGCTAATAGCGCTAATAATAGCACGCTTTCCCTAGACTTACTAACTTTTTAGATTTAGCACGATTGCATATGACGTGCTATTAGCGCTAATAGCGCTATTAGCGCTAATAGCACGCTGTCTCTAGACTTAGAATATTTTTACATTTAGCACAATTGCATATGACGTGCTATTAATTGCTATTAGCGCTAATAGCACGCTTTTCCTAGACTTAGAATCTTTTTACATTTAGCACAATTGCATATGACGTGCTATTAATTGCTATTAGCGCTAATAGCACTATTAGCGCTAATAGCACGCTTTCCCTAGACTTACAAACTTTTTAGATTTAGCACAATTGCATATGACGTGCTATTAATTGCTACTGGCGCTATTGACATATTTGCAAACGAGGCACAAATAACTGCTAAAACGCTAAAAGTGGTTTGGTAATAGCAGTTTTAACGGATTTTTCATTAGCGTTGCTATTAGCGCTATAATGCATAGAGATAGCATACTAATTAAATGCTAATAGCATTTTTAGCATAATAGCGCTAATTCTGCTATAAGCCATCATCGCACCTTCCTCCTCGGAGGTTAATCGAAATCGAAATGTGCGTGAAGGAATGAGACCATATATTTTTTCAAAGAGAAGGAAAATAAGCACAATATCTTTATATCTTTCGTTATTAAAAGCAGATGTGAACTGATTATATTTTTTATGTTTTAATCATGGAAGCTGAGAATAAAAAATGTTTCCGCCTGGGCTCGAACCAGGGACCTTGCGCGTGTAAAGCGCACGTGATAACCACTACACTACGAAAACCACTATGACAATGAAACGATTTCTTTATTTTTAATTTTCTCTATACACGGCTTAGAATGCAGTACTTATATAATAGGGCTAAGGCCCCAAGAAAACAAGTTTGTTTCTCGTAGCGCGCATTTCATTTTTAGACAGCTTATTTTGCGCATTAGAATTCTTTTTCAGATATATTTTTAAATAATGTTCAACATTCAAGACTTGGCCCCTTCAACACTGAAGAAAAGACCACCTTGTATAATTTAGTGAGCAATCAATACTAAGAGCATAAAAGCACAATGTTGTTTCTATGTTTTCAATATTTAGAAAATATCTATTGTGATTTTTTTTTTTTTTTTTTAAATCTGCCGGTCGAAAGGGAATCATAAATTTCTTGAATATGAAGAAATATAATCTTTGTGTGTGTGGGTGTGTTTCTCGTATGGCGATTTCATTTTTGATGACTTATTTTGTGCATTAGAATTTGTTTTACTCTTTCAAAGAAAAAAAGGAAAAAGCAAATATCTTTCGTTATTAAAAGCAGATGTGATTTGATTATATAATAGAAAATATCTATTGTGATTTTTTTTTTACATTTTAAATCTGCCGGTCGAAAGGGAATCATAAATTTCTTGAATATGAAGAAATATAATCTTTGTGTGTGTGGGTGTGTTTCTCGTAAGGCGATTTCATTTTTGATGACTTATTTTGCGCATTCGAATTTGTTTTACTCTTTCAAAGAAAAAAAGGAAATAGCAAATATCTTTCGTTATTAAAAGCAAATGTGAACTGATTATATTTTTTATGTTTTAATCATGGAAGCTAAGAATAAAAAATGTTTCCGCCTGGGCTCGAACCAGGGACCTTGCGCGTGTAAAGCGCACGTGATAACCACTACACTACGGAAACCACTATGTCAATGAAACGATTTCTTTATTTTTAATTTTCTCTATACATGGCTTAGAATGCAGTACTTAAATAATAGTGCTAAGGCCCCAAGAAAACAAATTTGTTTCTCGTAGCGCGCATTAATACACAGACCATAAATACTTCCTTTCTTCGGAGGTAAATCGAAATCGAAATGTGCGTGAAGTAAGGAGAGCATAGTGTATTGAAAGAGAAAGAAAATAAGCACAATATCTTTATAGTTTTCGTTATTAAAAGCAGATGTGAACTGATTATATTTTTTATGTTTTAATCATGGAAGCTAAGAATAAAAATGTTTCCGCCTGGGCTCGAACCAGGGACCTTGCGCGTGTGAGGCGCACGTGATAACCACTACACTACGGAAACCACTGTGACAATGAAACGATTTCTTTATTTTTAATTTTCTCTATACGTGGTTTAGAATGCAGTACTTAAATAATAGGGCTAAGGCCCCAAGAAAACAAGTTTGTTTCTCATAGCGCGCATTTCATTTTTGACGGCTTCTTTTCCGCATTAGAATTCTTTTTCATATGTTTTGAAATAAAGTACAACTTTCAAGACTTGGCCCCTTCAACACTGAAGAAAAAACCATCTTGTATGATTTATAATAATAATAATAATAATACTTTATTTTTATAAAGCGCATTTACATCAAACAAGATCACAAAGCGCTGAACAATATTAAAACAAAATATAATAGTACAGATAAAATATAAAAACATCAATAAAAAGTACAGATAACATTATCATAAAAACAAATTAATATGAAAAACAAGATAATCACGAGATAATATAAGATAAAAGAAAAATACAATAACACCAAGATGGGTAATGCAATGAAGGAATGATTAATGAGCAGCAGATGCAGAAACACATTGCACTAACCAACTGGCTAACAGCAAAAAGCAAATGATGTAGGGCCGCCACAACAAATTCACGAGAGTAAAAAACAATCAAAACTGAGCGGGCGTACACCAAGAGCAACAAACAATATGAATGAATAAAAAATATATAACTGCGCAAAAAGAAACTTAAACTAACACCTAAAATGCAATCTGCACAGGAAACGGAAACACGAGAGCAAAGGCCACAAAAATTAACTGTGCAGAAAGCAAAAAGGAAAATATTTGAAGCAAAATTTACCAAAAAATATATAGACAAAAACCGTGATGAGAATTGCAAAGGAAGAGGTGAACGAGCAAGAGCAAAACAATAACAACAATGCAATTACCATCGGTCTAATATAATAATAAGCAAATACCATCGGTCTAACATAATAATAAGCAAATACCATCTGTCAAACATAATAATAAGCACAAGAAAAGCAAAAAACTAAAACAGCTAATAATGTAGGCCCACTACAAAACAATCATGTGAGCAAAACCAAAAGAAACAAGTGGGCATACATCAAAAGCAACAAAGCAATTATGGGGAAATAATGTAATGCAAAGCAAAAAGTAAATGATACTAATTAACACCGAAAAATGCAGTGTGCACAGGAAATGGAAAATACGAGAGCGAAGACCAAGTAACGAACTGTGCAAAATGCAAAAAACAATGATATACTTTGCTAGGATGCACAACAGCAAGATTCACGAGAGCATAAATCAAACAAAATGAAAGTATTATGCATCAAAGCAATAATAGGCCTGTAAAATTACAAAAATCAAATAACATTGTAAAAATTACAAATCAAACAAGCAGGAGAATATAATTATAATACAAAATGATTAGAGTAAAAATGACAAAAATCAAATATACACACTGAGTAAAAATTAATATAATTGTCAGAGTCAATTTCAGATGATGTTCGAAAAATGCGCGTGTGAAGACAATGATGATGGCCATAATGCACGGAGTATGTGATGAAGAGTTGTAAAATGTAATGAGATGATAACAATCTTGCACGGAAAATAATTCGCGGAAATGCAATCCAACAAAATAATATAATATACCAGGGGAGAGGTTACTAGCACATCACCCTGGCATTTGTAGAAAATAACAAAACATTAAATAACACAATGGCGGAAAGGATGGGGTTTCTAGCGTGATTTGAACATCGGTAGAGTTGTTGCAATGCAATGCGAATATCAAATGAGATGTATCTTGGCGAATATCATTGAGATGACGAAAAATAAGGATCACTAGAGGAGAGGTTACCAGCACTTCACTCTAGTGATTATTGCACAGAAAACACATAATATTTTGGAATGCAGAAACAATATCTCTCGATGATAAAAACGTAGAAATGCAAATATAACGCCATTACGTTGCAAAAATATGATGAACAATGCACGGAAATTAAATCGCGGAAAATATGATATAGGGGAGAGGTTACTAGCACATCACCCTGGAAATTGAAATATATTATAAAACACTAATTAAAACATTGGCGGAACAGATGAGTTTTCAGGCGTGATTTGAACATCGGCACAGTTGTTGCTTGGCGAATATCAGTTGGTAAGCGATTCCAAAGAGATGGTGCGGCATAGGCAAACGCTCTTTCTCCGTAGAACTTCGTGCTCGGACGACTGGTTTTCAGTAGATTATCACGCGAAGATCTTAATCGTCTTGAAGGAACATAAGGTTGTATGAGATCACAAATGAAGCCAGGTGCCATGGCATTCATAGCCTTGAAGGTGAGCAGAAGGATTTTAAACATAGCTCTATATTCCACAGGAAGCCAATGCAATTGGCGTAGTAAAGGTGTGATATGCTCACGGCGAGATTTGCATAAAACTAAACGTGCTGCGGTGTTTTGCACGCGTTGGATTTTTGCGACTTCGGTATGCGTTAAACCGTACAACAAAGAATTTGCAGAGTCAAGCCTAGATGTTACAAAGGCGTGGACGAGTCTAGCGGCAGTGTTTTCATCCAAATATTGGCGGATCTGGCCGATCTTCCGGATAGCAAACATCGCCGACTTGCAGATATTATTTACGTGGTCACTCATGCACAAAGACGCGTCCATGATGGCACCGAGGTTACGCGCTCTTGGCGATGACAACACTTCAACCTCACCAATGGATAGCTTCGCTTGAACAGGAGATGTGGATGAACTGTTGAAGCGGGAACAAAAATGAATAAGCTCAGTCTTGTCATCATTGAGGACTAGCTTATTAAATGCACACCATGTTTTGATATCAGCAATACATGCTTCCAACTTTTGGAGAGCTGAATCACGATCCTCAGGGTTGAAAACGAGGTATAACTGAGAGTCATCTGCGTAAAAAACACAGTCGATGCCATGCGACTCAATAACATCCTGGAGTGGCGCACTGTACAGGGTGAACAAAAGTGGCCCAGCTACCGACCCTTGCGGAACACCATAAGATAATGGAAGAGGATCAGATTGCACGTCGTCTATCAGAACCGATTGCGTACGATCAGCCATGTAAGACTCGATCCAGTTTAAAGCTGTACCTTTTATTCCATAGCGTGTACATAGACGGTCTAGCAACATACCATGGTCGATCGTGTCAAAAGCCGCCGAAAAATCTAAAAGGACTAGCATAGCCTCTTTCCGTCGATCAAGAGCAGATAATATATCATTCTGAACACGTAGGATGGCTGTTTCGGTGCTATGATGTTGCCTATATTTAGTGAGCAATAAATACTAAGAGCATAAAAGAACAATGTTGTTTCTATGTTTTCTATATTTAGAAAATATCTATTGTGATTTGTTTTTACTTTTTAAATTTGCCGGTCGAAAGGGGATCATAAATTTCTTGAATATGAAGAAATATAATCTTTGTGTGTGGGGTGTGTTTCTCGTAAGGCGATTTCATTTTTGATGACTTATTTTGCGCATTGGAATTTGTTTTACTCTTTCAAAGAAAAAAAGGGAAAAAGCAAATATCTTTCGTTATTAAAAGCAGATGTGAACTGAATATATTTTTTATGTTTTAATCATGGAAGCTAAGAATAAAAAATGTTTCCGCCTGGGCTCGAACCAGGGACCTTGCGCGTGTAAGGCGCACGTGATAACTTCACTACACTACGGAAACCACTATGACAATGAAACGATTTCTTTATTTTTAATTTTCTCTATACATGGCTTAGAATGCAGTACTTAAATAATAGTGCTAAGGCCCCAAGAAAACAAATTTGTTTCTCGTAGCGCGCATTAATACACAGACCATAAATACTTCCTTTCTTCGGAGGTAAATCGAAATCGAAATGTGCGTGAAGGTATGAGACCATATATTTTTTCAAAGAGAAAGAAAATAAGCACAATATCTTTATAGTTTTCGTTATTAAAAGCAGATGTGAACTGATTATATTTTTTATGTTTTAATCATGGAAGCTGAGAATAAAAAATGTTTCCGCCTGGGCTCGAACCAGGGACCTTGCGCGTGTGAGGCGCACGTGATAACCACTACACTACGGAAACCACTGTGACAATGAAACGATTTCTTTATTTTTAATTTTCTCTATACGTGGTTTAGAATGCAGTACTTATATAATAGTGCTAAGGCCCCAAGAAAACAAGTTTGTTTCTCATAGCGCGCATTTCATTTTTGACGGCTTCTTTTCCGCATTAGAATTCTTTTTCATATATGTTTTGAAATAAAGTACAACTTTCAAGACTTAGCCCCTTCAACACTGAAGAAAAAACCATCTTGTATGATTTAGTGAGCAATAAATACTAAGAGCATAAAAGAACAATGTTGTTTCTATGTTTTCTATATTTAGAAAATATCTATTGTGATTTGTTTTTACTTTTTAAATCTGCCGGTCGAAAGGGGATCATAAATTTCTTGAATATGAAGAAATATAATCTTTGTGTGTGGGGGTGTGTTTCTCGTAAGGCGATTTCATTTTTGATGACTTATTTTGCGCATTGGAATTTGTTTTACTCTTTCAAAGAAAAAAAGGAAAAAGCAAATATCTTTCGTTATTAAAAGCAGATGTGAAATGATTATATATTTTTTATGTTTTAATCATGGAAGCTAAGAATAAAAAATGTTTCCGCCTGGGCTCGAACCAGGGACCTTGCGCGTGTTAGGCGCACGTGATAACCACTACACTACGGAAACCACTGTGACAATTAAACGATTTCTTTACATTTAATTTTCTCTATACACGGCTTAGAATGCTGTACTTAAATAATAGTGCTAAGGCCCCAAGAAAACAAGTTTGTTTCTCGTAGCGCGCATTAATACACAGCCCCTACATACTTCCTTTCCTCGGAGGTAAATCGAAATCGAAATGTGCGTGAATGAATGAGACCATATATTTTCTTCAAAGAGAAGGAAAATAAGCACAATATCTTTATATCTTACGTTATTAAAAGCAGATGTGAACTGATTATATTTTTTATGTTTTAATCATGGAAGCTGAGAATAAAAAATGTTTCCGCCTGGGCTCGAACCAGGGACCTTGCGCGTGTAAAGCGCACGTGATAACCACTACACTACGGAAACCACTATGACAATGAAACGATTTCTTTATTTTTATTTTTCTCTATACACGGCTTAGAATGCAGTACTTATATAATAGGGCTAAGGCCCCAAGAAAACAAGTTTGTTTCTCGTAGCGCGCATTTCATTTTTGACGGCTTTTTTGCGCATTAGAATTCTTTTTCAGATATATTTTTAAATAATGTTCAACTTTCAAGACTTGGCCCCTTCAACACTGAAGAAAAGACCACCTTGTATAATTTAGTGAGCAATCAATACTCAGAGCATAAAAGAACAATGTTGTTTCTATGTTTTCAATATTTAGAAAATATCTATTGTGATTTTTTTTTACTTTTAAATCTGCCGGTCGAAAGGGAATCATAAATTTCTTGAATATGAAGAAATATAATCTTTGTGTGTGTGGGTGTGTTTCTCGTAAGGCGATTTCATTTTTGATGACTTATTTTGTGCATTAGAATTTGTTTTACTCTTTCAAAGAAAAAAGGAAAAAGCAAATATCTTTCGTTATTAAAAGCAGATGTGATCTGATTATATAATAGAAAATATCTATTGTGATTTTTTTTTTTACATTTTAAATCTGCCGGTCGAAAGGAATCATAAATTTCTTGAATATGAAGAAATATAATCTTTGTGTGTGTGGGTGTGTTTCTCGTAAGGCGATTTCATTTTGATGACTTATTTTGCGCATTCGAATTTGTTTTACTCTTTCAAAGAAAAAAGGAAAAAAGCAAATATCTTTCGTTATTAAAAGCAGATGTGAACTGATTATATTTTTATGTTTTAATCATGGAAGCTAAGAATAAAAATGTTTCCGCCTGGGCTCGAACCAGGGACCTTGCGCGTGTAAAGCGCACGTGATAACCACTACACTACGGAAACCACTATGACAATGAAACGATTTCTTTATTTTTAATTTTCTCTATACATGGCTTAGAATGCAGTACTTAAATAATAGTGCTAAGGCCCCAAGAAAACAAATTTGTTTCTCGTAGCGCGCATTAATACACAGACCATAAATACTTCCTTTCTTCGGAGGTAAATCGAAATCGAAATGTGCGTGAAGGTATGAGACCATATATTTTTTCAAAGAGAAAGAAAATAAGCACAATATCTTTATAGTTTTCGTTATTAAAAGCAGATGTGAACTGATTATATTTTTTATGTTTTAATCATGGAAGCTGAGAATAAAAAATGTTTCCGCCTGGGCTCGAACCAGGGACCTTGCGCGTGTGAGGCGCACGTGATAACCACTACACTACGGAAACCACTGTGACAATGAAACGATTTCTTTATTTTTAATTTTCTCTATACGTGGTTTAGAATGC
Organism: Amphiura filiformis; assembly: GCF_039555335.1. Classification (NCBI taxonomy): domain Eukaryota; kingdom Metazoa; phylum Echinodermata; class Ophiuroidea; order Amphilepidida; family Amphiuridae; genus Amphiura; species Amphiura filiformis. The sequence goes on along the minus strand of NC_092642.1, from coordinate 12,398,708 downwards.
AGTACTTAAATAATAGGGCTAAGGCCCCAAGAAAACAAGTTTGTTTCTCATAGCGCGCATTTCATTTTGACGGCTTCTTTTCCGCATTAGAATTCTTTTTTCATATATGTTTTGAAATAAAGTACAACTTTCAAGACTTGGCCCCTTCAACACTGAAGGAAAAACCATCTTGTATGATTTAGTGAGCAATAAATACTAAGAGCATAAAAGAACAATGTTGTTTCTATGTTTTCTATATTTAGAAAATATCTATTGTGATTTTTTTTTTATTTTTTTAATCTGCTCGGTCGAAAGGAATCATAAATTTCTTGAATATGAAGAAATATAATCTTTGTGTGTGGGGTGTGTTTCTCGTAAGGCGATTTCATTTTGATGACTTATTTTGCGCATTGGAATTTGTTTTACTCTTTCAAAGAAAAAAGGAAAAAGCAAATATCTTTCGTTATTAAAAGCAGATGTGAAATGATTATATATTTTTATGTTTTAATCATGGAAGCTAAGAATAAAAAATGTTTCCGCCTGGGCTCGAACCAGGGACGTTGCGCGTGTTAGGCGCACGTGATAACCACTACACTACGGAAACCACTGTGACAATTAAACGATTTCTTTACATTTAATTTTCTCTATACACGGCTTAGAATGCTGTACTTAAATAATAGTGCTAAGGCCCCAAGAAAACAAGTTTGTTTCTCGTAGCGCGCATTAATACACAGCCCCTACATACTTCCTTTCCTCGGAGGTAAATCGAAATCGAAATGTGCGTGAATGAATGAGACCATATATTTTTTCAAAGAGAAGGAAAATAAGCACAATATCTTTATATCTTACGTTATTAAAAGCAGATGTGAACTGATTATATTTTTTATGTTTTAATCATGGAAGCTGAGAATAAAAAATGTTTCCGCCTGGGCTCGAACCAGGGACCTTGCGCGTGTAAAGCGCACGTGATAACCACTACACTACGGAAACCACTATGACAATGAAACGATTTCTTTATTTTTATTTTTCTCTATACACGGCTTAGAATGCAGTACTTATATAATAGGGCTAAGGCCCCAAGAAAACAAGTTTGTCTCTCGTAGCGCGCAATTCATTTTTGACGGCTTATTTTGCGCATTAGAATTCTTTTTCAGATATATTTTTAAATAATGTTCAACTTTCAAGACTTGGCCCTTCAACACTGAAGAAAAGACCACCTTGTATAATTTAGTGAGCAATCAATACTCAGAGCATAAAAGAACAATGTTGTTTCTATGTTTTCAATATTTAGAAAATATCTATTGTGATTTTTTTTTTACTTTTTAAATCTGCCGGTCGAAAGGGAATCATAAATTTCTTGAATATGAAGAAATATAATCTTTGTGTGTGTGGGTGTGTTTCTCGTAAGGCGATTTCATTTTTGATGACTTATTTTGTGCATTAGAATTTGTTTTACTCTTTCAAAGAAAAAGGAAAAAGCAAATATCTTTCGTTATTAAAAGCAGATGTGATCTGATTATATAATAGAAAATATCTATTGTGATTTTTTTTTACATTTTAAATCTGCCGGTCGAAAGGAATCATAAATTTCTTGAATATGAAGAAATATAATCTTTGTGTGTGTGGGTGTGTTTCTCGTAAGGCGATTTCATTTTTGATGACTTATTTTGCGCATTCGAATTTGTTTTACTCTTTCAAAAAAAAAAAAGGAAAAAGCAAATATCTTTCGTTATTAAAAGCAGATGTGAACTGATTATATTTTTTATGTTTTAATCATGGAAGCTAAGAATAAAAAATGCTTCCGCCTGGGCTCGAACCAGGGACCTTGCGCGTGTAAAGCGCACGTGATAACCACTACACTACGGAAACCACTATGACAATGAAACGATTTCTTTATTTTTAATTTTCTCTATACATGGCTTAGAATGCAGTACTTAAATAATAGTGCTAAGGCCCCAAGAAAACAAATTTGTTTCTCGTAGCGCGCATTAATACACAGACCATAAATACTTCCTTTCTTCGGAGGTAAATCGAAATCGAAATGTGCGTGAAGGTATGAGACCATTTTTCAAAGAGAAAGAAAATAAGCACAATATCTTTATAGTTTTCGTTATTAAAAGCAGATGTGAACTGATTATATTTTTTATGTTTTAATCATGGAAGCTGAGAATAAAAAATGTTTCCGCCTGGGCTTGAACCAGGGACCTTGCGCGTGTGAGGCGCACGTGATAACCACTACACTACGGAAACCACTGTGACAATGAAACGATTTCTTTATTTTTAATTTTCTCTATACGTGGTTTAGAATGCAGTACTTAAATAATAGGGCTATGGCCCCAAGAAAACAAGTTTGTTTCTCATAGCGCGCATTTCATTTTTGACGGCTTCTTTTCCGCATTAGAATTCTTTTTCATATATGTTTTGAAATAAAGTACAACTTTCAATACTTGGCCCCTTCAACACTGAAGAAAAACCATCTTGTATGATTTAGTGAGCAATAAATACTAAGAGCATAAAAGAACAATGTTGTTTCTATGTTTTCTATATTTAAAAAATATCTATTGTGATTTGTTTTTACTTTTTAAATCTGCCGGTCGAAAGGGGATCATAAATTTCTTGAATATGAAGAAATATAATCTTTGTGTGTGGGGGTGTGTTTCTCGTAAGGCGATTTCATTTTTGATGACTTATTTTGCGCATTAGAATTTGTTTTACTCTTTCAAAGAAAAAAAGGAAAAAGCAAATATCTTTCGTTATTAAAAGCAGATGTGAACTGATTATATTTTTTATGTTTTAATCATGGAAGCTAAGAATAAAAAATGTTTCCGCCTGGGCTCGAACCAGGGACCTTGCGCGTGTTAGGCGCACGTGATAACCACTACACTACGGAAACCACTGTGACAATTAAACGATTTCTTTACATTTAATTTTCTATATACACGGCTTAGAATGCAGTACTTAAATAATAGTGCTAAGGCCCCAAGAAAACAAGTTTGTTTCTCGTAGCGCGCATTTCATTTTTGACGGCTTATTTTGCGCATTAGAATTCTTTTTCAGATATATTTTTAAATAATGTTCAACTTTCAAGACTTGGCCCCTTCAACACTGAAGAAAAGACCACCTTGTATAATTTAGTGAGCAATCAATACTCAGAGCATAAAAGAACAATGTTGTTTCTATGTTTTCAATATTTAGAAAATATCTATTGTGATTTTTTTTTTACTTTTTAAATCTGCCGGTCGAAAGGGAATCATAAATTTCTTGAATATGAAGAAATATAATCTTTGTGTGTGTGGGTGTGTTTTCGTAAGGCGATTTCATTTTTGATGACTTATTTTGTGCATTAGAATTTGTTTTACTCTTTCAAAGAAAAAAGGAAAAAGCAAATATCTTTCGTTATTAAAAGCAGATGTGATCTGATTATATAATAGAAAATATCTATTGTGATTTTTTTTTTACATTTTAAATCTGCCGGTCGAAAGGAATCATAAATTTCTTGAATATGAAGAAATATAATCTTTGTGTGTGTGGGTGTGTTTCTCGTAAGGCGATTTCATTTTTGATGACTTATTTTGCGCATTCGAATTTGTTTTACTCTTTCAAAGAAAAAAAGGAAAAAGCAAATATCTTTCGTTATTAAAAGCAGATGTGAACTGATTATATTTTTTATGTTTTAATCATGGAAGCTAAGAATAAAAATGTTTCCGCCTGGGCTCGAACCAGGGACCTTGCGCGTGTAAGGCGCACGTGATAACCACTACACTACGGAAACCACTATGACAATGAAACGATTTCTTTATTTTTAATTTTCTCTATACATGGCTTAGAATGCAGTACTTAAATAATAGTGCTAAGGCCCCAAGAAAACAAATTTGTTTCTCGTAGCGCGCATTAATACACAGACCATAAATACTTCCTTTCTTCGGAGGTAAATCGAAATCGAAATGTGCGTGAAGGTATGAGACCATATATTTTTTCAAAGAGAAAGAAAATAAGCACAATATCTTTATAGTTTTCGTTATTAAAAGCAGATGTGAACTGATTATATTTTTATGTTTTAATCATGGAAGCTGAGAATAAAAATGTTTCCGCCTGGGCTCGAACCAGGGACCTTGCGCGTGTGAGGCGCACGTGATAACCACTACACTACGGAAACCACTGTGACAATGAAACGATTTCTTTATTTTTAATTTTCTCTATACATGGTTTAGTTAAATAATAGGGCTAAGGCTCCAAGAAAACAAGTTTGTTTCTCATAGCGCGCATTTCATTTTTGACGGCTTCTTTTCCGCATTAGAATTCTTTTTCATATATGTTTTGAAATAAAGTACAACTTTCAAGACTTGTCCCTTCAACACTGAAGAAAAAACCATCTTGTATGATTTAGTGAGCAATAAATAATAAGAGCATAAAAGAACAATGTTGTTTCTATGTTTTCTATATTTAGAAAATATCTATTGTGATTTTTTTTTACTTTTTAAATCTGCCGGTCGAAAGGGGATCATAAATTTCTTGAATATGAAGAAATATAATCTTTGTGTGTGTGGGTGTGTTTCTCGTAAGGCGATTTCATTTTTGATGACTTATTTTGCGCATTAGAATTTGTTTTACTCTTTCAAAGAAAAAAAGGAAAAAGCAAATATCTTTCGTTATTAAAAGCAGATGTGAACTGATTATATTTTTTATGTTTTAATCATGGAAGCTAAGAATAAAAAATGTTTCCGCCTGGGCTCGAACCAGGGACCTTGCGCGTGTTAGGCGCACGTGATAACCACTACACTACGGAAACCACCGTGACAATTAAACGATTTCTTTACATTTAATTTTCTATATACACGGCTTAGAATGCAGTACTTATATAATAGTGCTAAGGCCCCAAGAAAACAAGTTTGTTTCTCGTAGCGCGCATTAATACACAGCCCCTAAATACTTCCTTTCCTCGGAGGTAAATCGAAATCGAAATGTGCGTGAAGGAATGAGACCATATATTTTTTCAAAGAGAAGGAAAATAAGCACAATATCTTTATATCTTTCGTTATTAAAAGCAGATGTGAACTGATTATATTTTTTATGTTTTAATCATGGAAGCTGAGAATAAAAAAATGTTTCCGCCTGGGCTCGAACCAGGGACCTTGCGCGTGTAAAGCGCACGTGATAACCACTACACTACGGAAACCACTATGACAATGAAACGATTTCTTTATTTTAATTTTCTCTACACGGCTTAGAATGCAGTACTTATATAATAGGGCTAAGGCCCCAAGAAAACAAGTTTGTTTCTCGTAGCGCGCATTTCATTTTTGACGGCTTATTTTGCGCATTAGAATTCTTTTTCAGAAATATTTTTAAATAATGTTCAACTTTCAAGACTTGGCCCTTTCAACACTGAAGAAAAGACCACCTTGTATAATTTAGTGAGCAATCAATACTAAGAGCATAAAAGAACAATGTTGTTTCTATGTTTTCAATATTTAGAAAATATCTATTGTGATTTTTTTTTTACTTTTTAAATCTGCCGGTCGAAAGGGAATCATAAATTTCTTGAATATGAAGAAATATAATCTTTGTGTGTGTGGGTGTGTTTCTCGTACGGCGATTTCATTTTTGATGACTTATTTTGTGCATTAGAATTTGTTTTACTCTTTCAAAGAAAAAAGGAAAAAGCAAATATCTTTCGTTATTAAAAGCAGATGTGATCTGATTATATAATAGAAAATATCTATTGTGATTTTTTTTTACATTTTAAATCTGCCGGTCGAAAGGGAATCATAAATTTCTTGAATATGAAGAAATATAATCTTTGTGTGTGTGGGTGTGTTTCTCGTAAGGCGATTTCATTTTTGATGACTTATTTTGCGCATTAGAATTTGTTTTACTCTTTCAAAGAAAAAAAGGAAAAAGCAAATATCTTTCGTTATTAAAAGCAGATGTGAACTGATTATATTTTTTATGTTTTAATCATGGAAGCTAAGAATAAAAAATGTTTCCGCCTGGGCTCGAACCAGGGACCTTGCGCGTGTAAAGCGCACGTGATAACCACTACACTACGGAAACCACTATGACAATGAAACGATTTCTTTATTTTTAATTTTCTCTATACATGGCTTAGAATGCAGTACTTAAATAATAGTGCTAAGGCCCCAAGAAAACAAGTTTGTTTCTCGTAGCGCGCATTAATACACAGACCATAAATACTTCCTTTCTTCGGAGGTAAATCGAAATGTGCGTGAAGGAATGAGACCATATATTTTTTCAAAGAGAAAGAAAATAAGCACAATATCTTAATATCTTTCGTTATTAAAAGCAGACGTGAACTGATTATATTTTTTATGTTTTAATCATGGTAGCTGAGAATAAAAAATGTTTCCGCCTGGGCTCGAACCAGGGACCTTGCGCGTGTAAAGCGCACGTGATAACCACTACACGACGGAAACCACTATGACAATGAAACGGTTTCTTTATTTTTAATTTTCTCTATACATGGCTTAGAATGCAGTACTTAAATAATAGTGCTAAGGCCCCAAGAAAACAAGTTTGTTTCTCGTAGCGCGCATTAATACACAGCCCCTAAATACTTCCTTTCTTCGGAGGTAAATCGAAATCGAAATGTGCGTGAAGGAATGAGACCATATATTTTTTCAAAGAGAAAGAAAATAAGCACAATATCTTAATATCTTTCGTTATTAAAAGCAGATGTGAACTGATTATATTTTTTATGTTTTAATCATGGTAGCTGAGAATAAAAAATGTTTCCGCCTGGGCTCGAACCAGGGACCTTGCGCGCGTAAAGCGCACGTGATAACCACTACACTACGGAAACCACTATGACAATGAAACGATTTCTTTATTTTTAATTTTCTCTATACATGGCTTAGAATGCAGTACTTAAATAATAGTGCTAAGGCCCCAGGAAAACAAGTTTGTTTCTCGTAGCGCGCATTAATACACAGACCATAAATACTTCCTTTCTTCGGAGGTAAATCGAAATCGAAATGTGCGTGAAGGTATGAGACCATATATTTTTTCAAAGAGAAAGAAAATAAGCACTATATCTTTATACCTTTCGTTATTAAAAGCAGATGTGAACTGATTATATTTTTTATGTTTTAATCATGGAAGCTGAGAATAAAAAATGTTTCCGCCTGGGCTCGAAACAGGGACCTTGCGCGTGTGAGGCGCACGTGATAACCACTACACTAATGTTTCCGCCTGGGCTCGAACCAGGGACCTTGCGCGTGTTAGGCGCACGTGATAACCACTACACTACGGAAACCACTGTGACAATTAAACGATTTCTTTACATTTAATTTTCTATATACACGGCTTAGAATGCAGTACTTAAATAATAGTGCTAAGGCCCCAAGAAAACAAGTTTGTTTCTCGTAGCGCGCATTAATACACAGCCCCTAAATACTTCCTTTCCTCGGAGGTAAATCGAAATCGAAATGTGCGTGAAGGAATGAGACCATATATTTTTTCAAAGAGAAGGAAAATAAGCACAATATCTTTATATCTTTCGTTATTAAAAGCAGATGTGAACTGATTATATTTTTTATGTTTTAATCATGGAAGCTGAGAATAAAAAATGTTTCCGCCTGGGCTCGAACCAGGGACCTTGCGCGTGTAAAGCGCACGTGATAACCACTACACTACGGAAACCACTATGACAATGAAACGATTTCTTTATTTTTAATTTTCTCTATACACGGCTTAGAATGCATTAGAATTCTTTTTCATATATGTTTTGAAATAAAGTTCAACTTTCAAGACTTGGCCCCTTCAACACTGAAGAAAAAAACCATCTTGTATGATTTAGTGAGCAATAAATACTAAGAGCATAAAAAGAACAATGTTGTTTCTATGTTTTCTATATTTAGAAAATATCTATTGTGATTTTTTTTTTTTTTTTTAATCTGCCGGTCGAAAGGGGATCATAAATTTCTTGAATATGAAGAAATATAATCTTTGTGTGTTTGGGTGTTTTTCTCGTAAGGCGATTTCATTTTGATGACTTATTTTGCGCATTAAAATTTGTTTTACTCTTTCAAAGAAAAAAAGGAAAAAGCAAATATCTTTCGTTATTAAAAGCAGATGTGAACTGATTATATTTTTTATGTTTTAATCATGGAAGCTAAGAATAAAAAATGACCTAAAAAAGGGCGAGAGGTACCATATTTACGGATTCAGGCTAAATTTAAAATTGATATAAAACGTTTGTTTTTGATCGATTACAAAAATTAATTTTTATCATATAAAGAAATTGTGTCTGGCGTGAATTACACTACAGTTTTTATTCTTAGGGCTCTTTGACTTCTTCAAATAATTTTTTTAATGATAGAGTGAATCCCCTGGCCCTCTATAATTACGCACAAAAGACATTTAAATCAATTTATAATATCTACATAAGTTTTTGCAGTGAATTCCGGACAAAATGATAATGAAAGCAAAAATAAGTGTCAGTAGTGGGATTCGAACACACGCCTCCATTCGGAGACCAGAATCCACACTACATCACAAATATGGCGTATAAGGACTAACCCTTGAGTCTGGCGCCTTAGACCACTCGGCCATCCTGACACGATATCAACATCAACAATAGCATTGAATGAAATGTCGACTGCTCAGTGCTAGAAGTAGGTAAGTGCAATAGCTGCCATGTGTAGATGAGGACAATATTGTAAATTGCCAAATGTTCTCTGGGCAGCTATTGCACTTACCCACTTTTGGCACTGAGTAGTCGATGTTACTCAACAAAAGGTGTAAATACAAAGAAACTAGTAGTCATCAAGGAGGTCATCGAGCTTCAAAAATCTCATTATCAAAGACTCCGTAGATCTATTCTTTAAATAACCGTGACAAGTGTGTCCACACAAATAAATATTATCCGCTGTTATAGTGCAAAATTATAACGTTTATTGAAATATATTTGCACACTGACTTTATTATTCGCAGCTTTACTATAAAATATGAGGGTTGTGAAATGTACAAAATTACGAATTATTTTACAAATGAAGGTAACAAAAGTGTCAGAAGTGAAATTTCCAATACAGAATTTTAATAATTTGCTATAAAATTTGTATTAGGCCTATATCGCGAATTTCAAAAAAAACAAATTTGATATCACAAGGACATTGCTCGTATTTAGAATGCAAATCGATACAGTGTTTAGAGAGTGCAGGCAAGGATGTGTTTAGAAACGTTATGTTTAGAATATGGATGTCAGATGTTTAGAAATTGAACAACATCACTGACCAATGTTCAGAAATTTGACACATGATGCATATTTAGCTTCTAAACGTGTTTACAAAGTGAAGGCAAAATTGTGTTTAGAAAAGTGTTTAATTTCTAAACACTGTTCTTGCAGTCTATGTCTAATGTCTAAAAACATTTATCAATTTGTAATATCAACATAATGCCATATTTTTAATATTTTAAAGAAATTTATGCAGATTATTAATCTTTTTGCGGTAATTTCCAGACACAATGATAATAAGGTAAAAAAGAATTGCCAGAAGTGGGATTCGCACCCACGCCTCCATTCGGAGACCAGAATCCTCTATACAGCACACCATGCCGTAAGGATAAGTCCTTGAGTCTGGCGCCTTAGACCACTCGGCCATCCTGACAATATGGCAACATCAACAACAACTTAGAATATAAACTTATAAATAGAAACTCGAACAAAAATTAGTTTCTAGATATTTCATTATAAACATTGATAAAGGGAACAGCATCTTATACTCAGGACAAATCAGTACATTTTCACTTTACACTGTTTTATATGCTAGTCTCAGATTGATCACGCTGAAATTCTAAGCTCAAATTATTTTTTTATTTTTCAGCCCAAATATTTCTCATGATATTGATATACATATGAATTGTAATATCATAATTTACTAATATATAAAATATAAATAAATATTATTCATATATTTAAAAACCATTAAATTTGTAATACTTAATTCAGAGTTTTTTTCTGTGAACAACAACAGTATACGTTCTGTGCATTGAGAATGTTTATAGTCCCTTCTGGCAAAGCAGGCACAGTCATTTCATGACGTCAACTTTTTTCTAGGTCAATTCTCTCTCGTTCGAAGGAACTCATCGCTTAAGTTGGTTTTTGCGGAATATCAATTTTAAACGTCTTATTTTCTCAAAAAAAGAGTCATTTTCATTGTCCTCATAATATTAGCTTGCCAATGATATGATGTTGTCCGAGCAATATATAATTATGACCTTTAAAAGAACATGCTTAATTGAAAACATTTAAATCAATTTATAATATCTACATAAGTTTTTGCACTGAAATCCGGACAAAATGATAATGAAAGCAAAAATAAGTGTCAGAAGTGGGATTCGAACCCACCCCTCCATTCGGAGACCAGAATCCTCTATACAGCACACCATGCCGTAAAGATAAGTCCTTGAGTCTGGCGCCTTAGACCACTCGGCCATCCTGACACGATGAAAACATCAACAACAACTTAGAATATAAACTTATAAATAGAAACTCGAACAAAAATTAGTTTCTAGATGTTTCATCATAAACATTGATAAAGGGAATAGCATCTTGTACTCAAGACACATCAGTACATTTTCACTTTAAACTGTTTTATATGCTAGTCTCAGATTGATCACGCTGAAATTCTAAGCTCAAATTATTTTTTTATTTTTTAGCCCAAATATTTCTCATGATATTGATATACATATGAATTGTAATATCATAATTTACTAATATATAAAATATAAATAAATATTATTCATATATTTAAAAACCATTAAATTCTGAATTACTTAATTCAGAGATTTTTTTCTGTGAACAACAACAGTATACGTTCTGTGCGTTGAGAATGTTTATAGTCCCTTCTGGCAAAGCAGGCACATTCATTTCATGACGTCAACTTGTTTCTAGGTCAATTCTGTCTCGTTCGAAGGAACTCATCGCTTAAGTTGGTTTTTGCGGAATATCAATTTTAAACGTCTTATTTTCTCAAAAAAGAGTCATTTTCATTGTCCTCATAATATTAGCTTGCCAATGATATGATGTTGTCCGAGCAATGTATAATTATGACCTTTAAAAGAACATGCTTAATTGAAAACATTTAAATCAATTTGTAATATCTTATTTTCATCATAAACATTGATAAAGGGAAATAGTATTTTATACTCAGGACAAATCAGTACATTTTTATTTTAAACTGTTTTGCTTTTACGCATCTATTTCAGAAATCCTTCAAAATTAATCATGACATTTTAAAATAGCATTTTCTCTATTGCATTTTAATGCGACAGAAAAAATGCTTTTCAAAATAATTGTATTGTTAATGTATTCAATCACTCAAATTTTCTGATTCTTTTGCACTTGAATTGTACAATCTATTGATTTTCCTCCAACATCAACCATTTACAATAATATTACCGTTATTATTCTACCGTTTTTTCTGCTGTTTTTCAAAGGCGGCGAACAAATGAATTGTGGCTACAGCGAGAAAGGAACACAAAGACTCCAATTTCTTTGAATTTCATTTATCAAAAGGTTCCGTAAACAACAAAGCCAGCAAGATGCAAATGATAAATTGAAAGATGTTTTTCCTCCAATGGGCTATTCCAGTTGAAATCCATACACCCTCTATGGAAGACATGTCCTTAATCTCCCCCACATGGAGTGTGAATGTCAAAATTGGTTACTTATATATAGGCCTAGATGATTCCATTCAAAATCTACACACCTATCGGAGGGAATTGTTAGGCTTTACACAGAAAAGTAGCCTGTCGACGTTAAAAGTGACATAGTTGGCCTGTATGGTCTATATTTTGCGTGTTAAAGAAAGTATAGACCAGGTATTACGACTTCAATGAATGTGATGATTCTGGTGATGTCACAAGACAATCCTCAAAATAAGAAAATATTAATCCGCGACGTTGAAAGACCCGCCGATTACGAGCTGATCAAACTTATGTGGGAGATTAAGTGAACTGGAATGAGCGTTTTGAGCGTTTCGACAGCATTTTTTGTGGGACATGAGAGCACATCAGACCTATCGAATTGCATTCTGAATACGAAGAATGTCTTTCTGATATCAAATAATTTTCATTTTATAAAATTCACGATATAATAAGACTATAATACACATTTTATGACAAATGATTAAAATTTGATATTTTTCACATTTTGGAGATATAACAGTCCTCGAAGTAAATTTTATAAATTTAATGATATAGTCTTAAAGTGTGTGTAGCTGGGAGGAAAAGCCGACGATCAATTGAAAATTTTGACCTTTCATATTGAAGATATGGATTTTTTTCCCCAAAAGACCTAATTTTCTTGGGTGCTTTGGGGAAAAAATCATATTTTCAATACGAAAGGTCAAAATTTTCAATTGATCGTCGGCTTTTTCTCCCAGCTACATACACTTTAAGTATAAATCATCAGATTTATAAAGTTTACTTCAAGTACTGTTAAATATCAAAAATATCAATTTTTAATGATTTGCCATAAAATATGTATTAAATTGCGAATTTCAAAAATCAAAATTATTTGATATCAGAATGACATTCTTCGTATTCAGAATGCAATTCGATATGTCTGATGTGCTCTAATGTCCCACAATAAATACTGTCCAAACGTTCATACCCCAGCCCTTAAGGTCATGCCTTCCATATGTCTTCCATTAAGTGTATGGATTCCAACTGGAATAGCCTAACTCCATGAATAATATTCATAATTTGTACACTGCGAAAAAGTCAAGTATAAAATGTAAACATCTATTATTATGGTGATGTGATCAATGTGTTTCCTCGGTAAGGGTCAGACTATTTTTTACATTACAATGAATTTTCAAAGTAACCTTCACTTGTATGGGTTGAGTGACCATCTATTGTATTCGGATGAAATTGGGATGAAAAATGTATACTTTCACCTAAATCACGCCTTTTTTAAATCAAAAAATCTCTTTTAATAGCACAAATGAATGTTTCCAATTTAATACATCGCTGCCTATATGTCTATTATTTTCAATTATGTCGCTTGTTTTATAGTGTTTTTCTTAGCCGTGTCCATTTATTTTATTTGCTACAAATATTATCAAGTGAATCCTTTTGTCATGTTTGTTGGGCTTTTTAAAAACGTCCTTCAAACATATTTTTTGCATTCTATTTTTTTTCAAGATTTTGTTTGCATTGTGTGTACCGGTACATAATAATTTGATCTTTAAAAGTTCTACTTTTAAATTTATCTTAAAACTTGTCTTTTTTTTCTTTTTGAATGCCCCAAATATTATGAAGTGAATCCTTTGTTATATTTGTTGGGCTTTTTAAAAACATCCTACAAAGTTCTACTTTTAAATTTATCTTCAAACTGGTCTTTTTTCTTTTTAAATGCCCCAAATATTAGTGAATCCTTTGTCATGTTTGTTGGGCTTTTTAAAAACGTCCTATAATCATATTTTTGCATTCTATTTTTTTTTCAAGATTTTGTTTGCATTGTGTGTACTTAATAATTTGATTAAGTTTAAATTTAAATTTATCTTAAAACTGGTCTTTTTCTTTTTAAATGCTCATTTCATGCAGCTCTACAACTAAAGTATTTACATTACTGTTTTCTGGCGGTGGTAGTTTGGTCTTATGCATTCCTGTGGGCCATATTTCCTGTATTTGGATGGGCCAGTTACGGCCTGGAGCCTCACGATACAGGTAAGTTGACGCGGGAAATATTCTACATGTACCTTAAATGCGAATTTAATTCCCCCGCTAGGATTAGGGACTAGCCAATATTTATGCGAAATTTAGGAGGAGGCACATGAAAATGCTCCAAAATGGGAAACGTGATATTTATTTTTCATGTAAAAAGGGTGTAACACGAAATTTAAATGAAGTTACGTGAGAAATCGGAGGGACACGATTGGGAGAGGAGGGAACGAGCAATTTATCGCCCAAAATATTAACCCCCCCCATTATTCCCACAGCTTAAAATCCCTTAGGATGGTGTGTGCTTTAAAATAGGATAGGATGTGTAAGGGTTACTACAGGCTGTATGGAAATGATTGGTACCCATCAGTTTCCAGTGATTATAGACATGAATGCCATATCAAAATGCGACATAGGATCCGCATAATGTGTTAATTAATGTCATTAAAATCATATAGTAATATAGTAATATAATATTGGTAATTTCAAGAGGATGCAATGTTGCATTTGGAAGAATCAGGCTTTTCAATAACTATCAAAATGATGTTTACAAATCATTTTGATACAGCTTGTATAAGGTTTGTGAGTTACTATGCAACGCATAACTGAAACAAAATTATTGTCATGGTTAGTAATTTGCTATCTACTGAAGATAGCACAGAATCAGTTCAAGTCATATCGGTATTTGTCTAACAATAGCTCTGTTATATACAATGGCCGTGCACAGACGCATTTGGGTCCTGGTCAAGCCAAACTAAAAAAAAAAAAAGAGTCTGGATTAAAGCATACTGGCCTATATGAATATGAGAGTAAACAAACAGCATAAAAACTAAAGAACAAGAAAAACAAGACCCTGCTAAGAAAAGAAAATCATGTATACAATTTTACTGTCAGTCTTTGGGTCAAGAGAGGTTAAATTCTTATCCAATATCAACTGCACCCGCAGCTTAAAGAATATAGCTTGCTTAGTATGTTGCAGTCTATTACTCAGTTTTAACAATTTCTTTTTGCTATCTTCAGAAGATAGCAACTGCGCGTATATTACTGGAGAATCGCTGTAGTAACGGCAATAAGCATTTCTTTCAAGTATGGTATATTATAGATAGCTATATAAATAGCACTATATCATGTCAAAGGCAAACTTCACCTCTATAGAGGTTTACAGAATCGAAAGATTTTGCCAAATTAAGTAGCTATCTCGAAATAACTAAGCACCTACTTAATCAAAAGCAATTTTTATGTCTGCGCAAAATCTAGCATAATTCCCAAGGCGTGTTTGAATGATCAGAACCGTGATTTGTCTTCAGTGCCCTAGAGAGGAAACCTGCCAAAAACGTCAAGGAAATATGTTTTTTTACGAAGCAATAAAAGGTAAAAATAGCACACTTCAGACAAATCATGAACAATACGGCTTCCTTAAAGGATATTGGACTGTGTCAAGGACGCTATCATGGAGATGAAAATTGGGAGCAAAATATAATTATACATTCAGTCGATGAGTGCATGAAAAGGAATTTGTTTGATAGATTCAAGAATCGCCGCAAGGGTAATATCTTTCTTCATTATTAGGAATTTTTAACAGTATATCCTGAATAGAAATTGGAATCTATTTAGAGCGAATGTTTTAGTGAAGATCAATGATTGTGTACGACACGTATCTGGATCTTCCTTTTATACCCTTCTTATACAAAGTCTTAAGGAGTCAGTCACCCATCTGTGCACAGTATTTTTTGTGGGACCTGAAAGCACATCAAACACACAAAATTGCATTCTGAATACGAGGAATGTCCATATTAGGCCCCCTATTTGGATTTTTTTCAAATTGGCGATATAATACAAGTTTTATGGCAAATTATTTTTAAAAAATTGACATTTGACAGTCCTCGAAGTAAACTTTATAAATCTAATGATATTTATCTAAGGTGTATGTAGCTGGGAGGAAAAGTCGTCCATCATTTGAAAATGATGACCTTTCGTATTGAAGATATACAATAATATATTCCAAAATCGAAATAAAAAAATAATCAAACGTTTCATTTGCATCTCTGGGATCTGCCAGGATTTTCAAATATTACACTCTCAGGAAAAAAAAAGTTTCTAAAAGACGAGCATTCATATTTTTAGGTATTTTCGTCTCGGCTCTATACATGCTATATGGAACCCTCAACTTTTTAAAGAACCTAAAAGGGTTTTTTTTTTCAGTTTAAAGAACCTTCATTCCTGAGTGGTCCATATACAGGACATCAAAAGGTTCTTTAAGGTCTTTTAGAACCTCGCTATCTGAGCTCTTAACATTAGCCTAGATACGTGTTCATGAAATTTTTAATGCTCAACTCAATTTAGTGACTAAAATAAGGTAGCTTTTGTATGCCGTGTTTTCCAAACATTGACTGAATATGGAATTTTAACTTTTATTCCAAGTTAGGTCGAAATAAAGGATTTAGGATTGACCTGTTTCAGCTGGAATAAAAAGATAACATTTTTTAACTCCAAAAAATTAGTTCTGTAATATTTTAGAATCGGGATTATCGGGAGTAGTTGCTTACAGTGACGAAATATAAAAATAATAAGTAGGCCTATTGAACTAAATCATAAAAACTTTGAAGTTTTAAAACATCTTTAAAAAAGATGCTTAAAAACATTTTCCGTTGTCTTTCTGCAGGTTGTGGTGTGAACTGGCTTCAGAATGACGCGTCTTTCATTTCATACGTCTTATCGCTTACAGCGGGATGTTTTATTCTACCCATACTTATTATGTCATTTTGCTACTGGAAAGCAAAGTCCATACTCTACGCAGTATCAGCAATGAACTCCGCCTCAACAAATGAGGATAATATTAGCGCTCTCAATGCAGACTGGGCTAATCAGCAAGAAATTACTAAGGTTGGTCGGAATTGTCATGAATTGGCACTTATTTGCACAGTCCGCTTGGGTGCTATGAGGATATTTGTATACTGTAACTTTGACCATTATTATACATTAAGGGTCTGTTGAGATATTCACTGATATTGTAAGGCATGACCCTAATCTTTCACACAAGGAGTATTTTATTTACCTGAAAGGGTGACTTCAATTGAAGTCTACACCACATCCCAGTGCTGTGTGACAGATTAAGGTCGCGTCTTTCATAGGGGGTGTATGGATTTCAGTTAGAATAGCCCAATGGGAAGGTACAATAGGAAAACAGAAACTGATATTATTGTAATGCGAAACGCCAAAACTTTAATAAGACCATTGTATTTGTCAGAATACTATAGATATCGCGATATGACACTGCTATCGTCAGTAGATAGCAACAATCGCCGTAACCTCTCTTGTTTTTTGATATTAATTTGCGACATGCCGTTGCTTATGCGTGCGCTAACACACTACTTCAATATTAAGGCTTTGTGGTTTTTTTTATTTGTTTGGGTTTTTTTATCAAGGGCTGTATTATATAATAAAGTATTATGTATAATTGTTGTCAATTTATAGTGCTTTCGATAATCACCTGCGGCATAACTTTCAGAATATTAAACATTGAGAAAATAATGATCGTAATAATTATTGTGATCAAATTAGTTAAGTAATTCTGGTATTGTGTCTTATGCAATAATAATTGGATGTTAACAACCTATAAAGCTCTATAATATAGGCCTACATGGCATGCATGCATGCAATCAGTGCCAGATTGGGGCCAGATGTGCCTAAGCCATAATACCCAAGTTCAAGGTGGCCAAATTTGGAGGATAAAACAAATAAACTTTTAAAAAGACATTTAAAAGGAAAGAGTGATTTGAAAATAAGAAATGGGTTAAAGGGACGTGGTGGGTGCATAGGGTGCATGATATACACGTTAGGCCCTAGATCCATATATTCATGGGGCCATAAATTTTAGCCTGGCACAGGGCAATGAAAATGTGAACCTACATGCAATATCACGGTGCTTTTAATGCGTCTAAATTGGCTCAATTTCTTTTCCTCACAGCTGGGACTCGCACTGGTGATCTTCTTTTTATTTGCCTGGAGTCCGTACGCAGTCATTAATCTTTGGGCAGCATTTGGAGACCCCGAACGAATCCCATACCTACTCGCTGTCCTAGCTCCATTGATGGCTAAATCCACGGTTGTTGTAAACCCCTTGTTGGTTGTGATGATCAGCAAGAAATTCCGAAGTTACGCCAGGATGGTGGTTCGATGTGAATCTCCCCCTGGTGAGGATTTGACACTGGAAATTGGCGGCGAAATGCAGGATGCAACGGTATGTCATGATAAAAATGGTATTATGTAAGATAATAGTTTTCCAAGCAAAAAATACAATTCATCCATAGAAAATCCTGGGTGGGTACTTTTGTGTAACAGTGGCCGCTCTGGATTGCCACTCCACACCCAGGTGTCATGTTGAAGCTAAATTATTATAATGAATCTCAGTTTTTTTTTAAAATGTGATGATGATGATGATGATGATGATGATGATGATGATGATGATGATGATGATGATGATGATGATGATGATGATGATGATGATGATGATGATGATGATGATAATGATGATAATGATGATGATGATGATGATGATGATGATGTTAGATGTTAGAACTGTTTATAATCAAAATGTCTAATATTTCTTCCCATTAATTTCCATGCAGCTGTGGTAGTTGGTAGCATCTTGGAGTTGGTGCGGGCACCTCTTCGTTGATATCAGTGCGCTTCCGATTGTCGTCACAGAACACGGCTCTCAATGGACATGATGGAAGAAGGTTGCATGTTTGCAGTCTCTTTCATTGATATTGCTGTCCTCGTTTCAAGATTATTTTATACAGGCTAAGAAGATTTATAGTCACTAAGGGGGTGAAGAGCAGTTACCCACACGGTGGTTAATAGATGTCCAAATCTGGCGCCAAGGTCCAAGGTTCAATACCCAGTGGAAGGATAGGACAGGTGTTGTGCAAGACAGAGATTTCGAAGGTATCTGATGCCCCAGGATCTGTACATCCAGGATGACATAAAATGTACGAAACCCGTGCATGGGGTTGAGGGGCAAAGGGCAGCTATATCACCCCAAATGGACACCGAAAATGGACCGAGTTTGCATTAAACTAGGATGAGTGATCTCCCAAACCCATCCATGAAGACATAATGTATGATATCGGTATTACACGATTCCATGAGTGCGGATGGCGAAATACAAAGAAAACCGGACCTACACTCTGCTGTCAGAAGTCCATATTATGAGCTATTACAAGTTATTATAAAAAGGGGTGGTTTCTACTTATCTAGAGTTTGTCAATATGCGTAAACCAAATTGAGATTCCTCTTGACTAGTCAAATAGGAAAAACAATGGGTATACCTGGACAATTATTTTGACGGCAAAATTACCGCATATCCCTTTTGTGTCTCGTTATTTTTGAAGTGGATCAGACATAAGCATGATAACAATATCTTTAATGATTTATTTATTTATTATGATGGTTTCTGTGTATATTGTCCTTCACTGTAAATCGGAATGTTTAGGTAAAAAAAACTAGTCTTAGTCCCAATCTATATTTGCTTCTTTGTCGCTAGTATGGTGACTATTATAATAGGAGCACAAATTGGCTGGGACCGAGAATAGTTCTAATAGAATTCTTTCTCTACTTAAATACTTTTTTGAATTGAATGAATGCATAGTTTTATGTTTAATCAAAATTATTAAAACACCGTTTGGTTACCATAATGAGAACCGGGTATATTTCACTTACATTGTATTTATATATAAGATTCGAAAAATATACGTGAGCATAGTGAGTGAGTTGATTGATTCAACGTATTAGCTCAGTGTGTTTTTAACCCAACTGTATCCAATAGTTAAACACTGTAAAAGTGTTTGAGTGTTTGTCTGCGTGTAAAATTTCATACAAATAGTAGTGCCAAAATTGAAAACCCTTCAAGATCAGCTGATAATTTTTCAAACCGGGCTAAAAATAAATAAGACCGTGGAAATTTTGGCCAAAAAAGAAAATTCTCACGCCGGATAATGGAAAGCTCATAAAGAAAAAGCATGTGTAGTAAATATCAACTGATCATTGTAATTTGTGTACTTTTAGCTGAAATGGATTGGTAAATAAGTTTTAAAATTATCCGTTTTGCAAAAATTCTAGCATGTATGACGTGAAGTGTAAAATATACTATTATTGTCGCCCGCCCTATAATAGCCATCTACCTCTTTCAATATTTTTTCAATTTCCCTATCCCCAGTCTCTACCCCTAACACTGCGAACAGTGTGTTTCGCATCACTCTGTTCACTCAAGCTGTTTTCACATGACGCA
Source organism: Amphiura filiformis (assembly GCF_039555335.1). NCBI lineage: Eukaryota > Metazoa > Echinodermata > Ophiuroidea > Amphilepidida > Amphiuridae > Amphiura > Amphiura filiformis. Next base: position 12,378,754 of record NC_092642.1, on the reverse strand, counting down.
ACAGTAATGACCCCGGTAGAAAATACTTATAAGAGATATTTCAGTACAAACCTGCAGCATGTCAGGATGGCCGAGTGGTCTAAGGCGCCAGACTCAAGGTTCAATCCTTACGGCACGTATATGTGTTGTATAGGGGTTTCTGGTCTCCGAATGGAGGCGTGGGTTCGAATCCCACTTCTGACACTAATTTTGCTTTAATTTTTTAAAGTTCATTTTACTCGTCAGATTTGTAAGTTTCACAATAACAAGTTTTCATAAATTGTCCAAAATCTGGAAGGTAACGTCATATACATATATTTTTGTTTAATTTAGTTGCAATTTACAACGAAATGAGATTCATTCCAATTATTTCATGGTTGCTTTTGTTGTTTATATCACTGTTCGTAATTAGTAATATTACATTCAAATGCACTGTTCTTGACATCGTGTCAGGATGGCCGAGTGGTCTAAGGCGCCAGTCTCAAGGTTCAATCCTTACGGCATGGTTATGTGTTGTATAGGGGTTTCTGGTCTCCGAATGGAGGCGTGGGTTCGAATCCCACTTCTGACACTTATATTTACTCTTTTAATGGGTTGAGGCTCAGCAGTGTCGTCCAGGCTTTGGAAGTAAAACGGAAGAATACAATCAAAAGCATTCGTAGTGAAAATGGAAATATCAACTGATAAGAATAGCAATTTAATGAACGCATTTGTCTCACGCTCTGCCCAACTCCTTTCTATAATTTTATCTATTTCCCTACCCATCTTTCTACCCATTTCTCTCTCCCTCCTCCCTTCTTCGTTTTTCTATCCTTCATGATAGTTGTTGATATTACTTTTTCTGTTATTTCAAAGGTAATGTTCGTTATAATTTAATCAAAATATTACAATCGGAAACCCATATTATTATTAGACGTCCTTTCGTAATTCCCATACTTTTACTATTATGTTTTATTAATTTTGTTGATTTGTGTTGACTCACTTCAATTATTAAAACGTTACAGAAGTAACAATGAAACTGTACGAAGATTCATTTATTGTGTTTCGTATCACTCATGCTGTTTTTACATGCTGCAACTGAAATGACCCCGACGCGACGGTTTGCCGTAGTACGTCTTTGTCTGTGGAAAATACTTGAAAGAGATATTTCAATACAAACCTGCATCGTGTCAGGATGGCCGAGTGGTCTAAGGCGCCAGACTCAAGGTTCAATCCTTACGGCATGTTTATGTGTTGTATAGGGGTTTCTGGTCTCTGAATGGAGGCGTGGGTTCGAATCCCACTTCTGACACTTATTTTGCTTGAATTTCTTAAACTTCATTTTACTCGTGAGATTTCTATGTTTCACAATCCTTATAAATAATAAGTTTTGATAAATTGTCAAAAATCTGGAAGGTAACGTGATATACATATTTATATTATTTTAATTTAGTTACAATTTACAACGAAATGAGATTCATTCCAATTATTTCATGGTAGCTTTTGTTGTTTATATCACTGTTCGTAATTAGTAATATTACATTCAAATGCACTGTTCTTGACATTGTGTCAGGATGGCCGAGTGGTCTAAGGCGCCAGACTCAAGGATCAATCCTTACGGCATGGTTGTGTATGTTGTATAGGGGTTTCTGGTCTCCGAATGGAGGCGTGGGTTCGAATCCCACTTCTGACACTTCTTTTTACTCTTTTAATGGGTTGAGGCTCAGCAGTGTCGTACAGGCTTTGGAAGTAAAACGGAAGAATACAATCAAAAGCATTCGTAGTAAAATGGAAATATCAACTTATAAGAATGGCAATTTAATGAACGCATTTGTCTCACGCTCTGCCCAACTCATTTCTATATTTTTATCTGTTTCCCTACCCCTCTTTTTACCCATTTCTCTCTCCCTCCTCCCTTCTTCTTTTTTCTATCCTTCGTGATAGTTGTTGATATTACTTTTTCTGTTATTTCAAAGGTAATGTTCGTTATAATTTAATCAAAATATTACAACCGGGAACCCATATTATTATTAGACGTCCTTTCGTAATTCCCATAATATTACTATTATGTTTTATTAATTTTTTGATTTGTGTTGACTCACTTTAATTATTAAAACGTTACAGAAGTAACAATGAAACTGTACGAAGATTCATTTATTGTGTTTCGTATCACTCAAGCTGTTTTCACATGATGCAACTGAAATGACCCCGACGGTTTGCCGTAGTACGTCTTTGTCTGTGGAAAATACTTGAAAGAGATATTTCAATACAAACCTGCATCGTGTCAGGATGGCCGAGTGGTCTAAGGCGCCAGACTCAAGGTTCAATCCTTACGGCATGTTTATGTGTTGTATAGGGGTTTCTGGTCTCCGAATGGAGGCGTGGGTTCGAATCCCACTTCTGACACTTATTTTGCTTTAATTTTTTAAAGTTCATTTTACTCGTGAGATTTCTAAGTTTACAAATCCTTATAAATAATAAGTTTTCATAAATTGTCAAAAATCTGGAAGGTAACGTGATATACATATTTATATATTATTTTAATTTAGTTACAATTTTACAACGAAATGAGATGCATTCCAATTATTTCATGGTAGCTTTTGTTGTTTATATCACTGTTCGTAATAAGTAATATTACATTCAAAGGCACTGTTCTTGACATCGTGTCAGGATGGCCGAGTGGTCTAAGGCGCCAGACTCAAGGTTCAATCCTTACGGCATGCTTTTGTGTTGTATTGGGACTTCTGGTCTCCGAATGGAGGCGTGGGTTCGAATCCCACTTCTGACACTACTTTTTACTCTTTTAATGGGTTGAGGCTCAGCAGTGTTGTCCAGTCTTTGGAAGTAAAACGGAAGAATACAATCAAAAGCATTCGTAGTAAAATGGAAATATCAACTGATAAGAATGGCAATTTAATGAACGCATTTGTCTCACGCTCTGCCCAACTCCTTTCTATATTTTTATATATTTACCTATTTACCTGCCCCTCTTTCTACCCATTTCTCTCCCCCTCCTCCCTTCTTCTTTTTTCTATCCTTCGTGATAGTTGTTTATATTACTTTTTCTGTTATTTCAAAGGTAATGTTCGTTATAATTTAATCAAAATATTACAACCGGAAACCCATATTATTATTAGACGTCCTTTACTATTTATGTTTTTGTTTTTTTATTTGTGTTGACTCACTTTAATTATTAAAACGTTACAGAGGTAGCAATGAAACTGTACGAAGATTCGTTTATTGTGTTTCGTATCACTCATGCTGTTTTTACATGATGCACATACTGCAGTTACTGTCCGTTTTCCTATACACAATACACAGTGCTCTCACCATTGACGCGCGACCTTTACAAAATGTATGAAGAAGTATATTGCATTTGCCTAGTTAACATCACTGTGTGAAAAATAACCGGCCAATATTTTAGCTATTCTCCAAACTTCTAGCAAATATATTTCTCTAACATGACCTAAAATTACAGCTAGGTTAGATGTTCAGAAGGGGTCGCACTTTCGTAGAATATGAGTGAGGGCAAAGCATAGCTAGCTCATAGCTAGCCAACTCCCCGTGTTAATTGAATGGAGATTTGACCGAAAATATTGAGCTATATTGGTAACGGACCGCTCCGTTCTGAAGGATGCCACAAAAAACGGTACAAGCTACATTTAAACTATTCTATGAAATTCTAGAAAATATAGTTTTGTAACATGTCCTAAATTTTTAGCTAATTTAGGTGTTTGGAGAGGGTCGCACTTTTGTGTTTTAGGAAGGATATGTAAACGACAGATAACACCAAAAATATGAAGAAATTATTTTCAAACCGTGTTAAGTCAACAATCATTATGTTGCTCATTTTCAAGAATGCTGGTTAACAAAAAGCAGGGCATTGTCTCATTTCGTGAACAAAGGTGCACATACCATTGTTTCCTTCCGTTTCCTTTATAATCGGTTACCCAACTGAAGCTATAATACCAGCTTTATTGCGATATCGCACATTGAAAACAGACACATGTGCACAACCAGAGAAGATCCGATTTAATCAGTTGAGCTGTTTCAATGAGTGTTATCTTGGTTTAATAGCTTTTAATGGGGTTTAAGTCCTGCAAAGGTCGAGATGAATTCTACTGTAGACATGACTGCATCATGAACTGAAATGACCCCGACGGTTTGCCGAAGTACGTCTTTGTCTGTGGAAAATACTTGAAAGAGATATTTCAATACAAACCTGCATCGTGTCAGGATGGCCGAGTGGTCTAAGGCGCCAGACTCAAGGTTCAATCCTTACGGCATGTTCATGTGTTGTATAGAGGTTTCTGGTCTCCGAATGGAGGCGTGGGTTCGAATCCCACTTCTGACACTTATTTTGCTTGAATTTCTTAAGGGATCTAAAATGAGCGTTTATTGCGTTTCGACAGTATTTTTTGTGCGACATGAGAGCACCTCAGACCTATCGAATTGCATTCTGAATACGAAGCAAGTCTTTCTGATATCAAACAATTTTCATTTTTTGAAAATCACAATATAATACAAATTTTATGACAAATTATTAAAAATTTGATATTTTTCAAATTTTTGATATATAACAGTCCTCGAAGTGAATTATATAAATCTAATGATATATTCTTAAAGTGTATGTAGCAGGGAGGAAAAGCCGACGGTCAATTGAAAATTTTGACCTTTCATATTGAACATATGGATTTTTTCCCCAAAAAGACCGAATTTTTTTTGGTGTTTTTTTAAAAAAAAAACCATATCTTCAATACGAAAGGTCAAAATTTTCAATTGATCGTCGGCTTTTCATCCCACCTACATACACTTGAAGTATAAATCATCAGATTTATAAAGTTTACTTCAAGTATTGTTAAATATCAAAATATCAATTTTAATGATTTGCCATAAAATGTGTATTAAATTAAAAATCAAAATTATTTGATATCAGAATGACATTCTTCGTATTCAGAATGCAATTCGATATGTCAGATGTGCTCTAATGTCCCAAAATAAATACCGTCCAAACGTTCATACCCCAGCCCTTAAAGTTCATTTTACTCGTGAGATTTCTAAGTTTCACAATCCTTATAAATAATAAGTTTTGATTAATTGTCAAAAATCTGGAAGGTAACGTGATATACATATATTTTTGTTTAATTTAGTTACAATTTACAACGAAATGAGATTCATTCTAATTACCGGTACTTCATGCCAGCTTTTGTTGCTTATATCACTGTTCGTAAGAAGTAATATTACATTCAAATGCACTGTTCTTGACATCGTGTCAGGATGGCCGAGTGGTCTAAGGCGCCAGACTCAAGGATCAATCCTTACGGCATGGTTGTGTATGTTGTATCCCGTGTTGTATAGGGGTTTCTGGTCTCCGAATGGAGGCGTGGGTTCGAATCCCACTTCTGACACATCTTTTTACTCTTTCAATGGGTTGAGGCTCAGCAGTGTCGTCCAGACTTTGGAAGTAAAACGGAAGAATACAATCAAAAGCATGAGCATTCGTAGTAAAAATGGAAATATCAACTGATAAGAATAGCAATTTAATGAACGCATTTGTCTCACGCTCTGTCCAACTCCTTTCTATATTTTTATCTATTTCCCTACCCCTCTTTCTACCCATTTCTCTCTCCCTCCTCCCTTCTTCTTTTTTCTATCCTTCGTGATAGTTGTTGATATTACTTTTTCTGTTATTTCAAAGGTAATGTTCGTTATAATTTAATCAAAATATTACAATCGGAAACCCATATTATTATTGGACGTCCTTTAGTAATTCCCATACTATTACTATTATGTTTTATTAATTTTGTTGATTTGTGTTGACTCACTTTAATTATTAAAACGTTACAGAAGTAACAATGAAACTGTACGAAGATTCATTTATTGTCATTACTCGTTGACTGCCGATAAAACGCCCAATAAAGACTTAGTCACCGGACCGCGCCGGCCAGTTAAAGTACATGCCCTATCACACCACTCCACACCAGTCACATTTCCCAAATATGAAATTAAAAAAAGTCCAATTTTAATTTACTTCTTTTAAAGTTTGGCAGAGGCGGGGTTCGAACTCACGGCGCAACGCTTAGTACTCTATGAGCCTAGCGCCTTAGACCACTCGGCCACTTGTCTTGTTGTTATTCATTTGAAACATATTTAAAAATATAATCGCTACCACGTGACAAGCAAAGACAGAAAACGTATTATATTTTGGAATTTTATCATTAATGTGTATTATAATAGAGCTACCATTATTTATATTGTTGAATTCTCAAGCGCATCATTTCGAATTGGGTTTTATTCCTAAAGCCCGATACTGACTCCACCTGTACATTTTAATTTCATCGCGGGATGCTGAGATGTTTGAAAAGCATCGCAGCATCGCATACCGCTGCGAAGTGGAGTCAGGATCGGGCTTAATTCGAACCACCAGCATCCATGGTTCGATGTAGAGAGTCTTTCCTATTCAGAGGAAATATTGCAATTACACACCTTATTGCCTTTTAACAATAACCAATGATACTAGCACGTAATTCCAGTCAAGCACCAATCTTTAATCCTATTGTTGAAGAGGATAATAAGCTTATACTTATGTATAGCATTCGTAAAAAAGCTTAAGTCTTTGTTTGCTTTGGTTAAGTCCTGTTCAAGTGGTGGATTAACCAACAATTAACATTCCTGAACCTCGTTCAGTTGGCGATGATTTGAAGTGACCGCCAATTATGACCATTTGATATTTAATAGGGGCCTACCAGCAATGTGGAAAAAAAGAAATAATGTAGTGCCAAAATAATGTATACCCTTTTAGGCTGAGTTCACATAGAAGTATACGGTATACGGTATTCGCTATACGAAATACGCTCATTCGTTCAGGCTGAGTTCATATAGGAGTATACTATGTGAACTCAGCCTGGTCGAATGAGCGTATTTCATATAGCGAATAGCGAGTATGTCAGTTACCCATTTTCTTCGTCTTATCAAATGCTTGTAACTTTACTTCTTGAGGTCACATTGCATTCAATGAGGTGTCATAATGTGCAGAATTAGATAGTGCATCTATTAAAAAATGAATTTGCCCACATATGGTTTAGGTTTTTAAAATTTGGACGGTATACGCTGCACTAAAATCGAACACGCGCGATTCCCACTATACTATACTATACGCAGGTATACGGCCTTTTCGAATAGCTCTTATGTGACCCGGTACTATGAAATTACCTTGCTCGATTTAATCTATACGCGTGCACCTGCAAAACGTGCATCGTATACCCAAATAGTATACTTCTATGCGATCGTAGCCTTATGTGACCCGGTACTATGAAATTGCCTTGCTCGATTTAACTATATACGCGTGTACCTGCAAAACGTGCACCGTATACCCGAATAGTATACTTCTATGTGAACGCAGCCTTACGGAAGGAGCAAAGTTTAACAAGTTACAACTCCGCTTCTGCAGTACGAATGTCAGCGGCGAATGTCAGGTTATTATTTCCCAGTCTTGAAAAAAAATTGCAGGCAGAGGTGGGAATCGATCTCGGTACCTCCCGGTTAAAAAGCACTGTGCAAAACCACTAAGCCAACTAAATATCTGTCGTGAGATGCTTGACATTAATCTTTGATATTGCTGAATGGAACAAATCGCGGAATTAAATCAGTAATAAAAGAAGTAGATTCTTATTTAGCGGCCAAATTGGATAAAAGGGGAAATATTTGTCCCTGCTCTAAAGAAAATATAGGTTAGAAAATTATCAAATAAATTTAAATTAAAAATTGAGACTTTATATTTATTTATTTCACAAGGCGGCATTTTCACAGACAAACACTGTATACGCTAAAAACTCGACCCTCATTACTAGATGATGGCATAGCTCAGTGTTAGAGCATCAGACTTGTAATGTCAATATCGTTGGTTCGAATCCGCCTGCCAGCAATGCTACGCTACAATTTATTCAATTTTTTTCATTTATTTATTTATTTATTCATTCATTCATTCATTCATTCATTCATTCATTCATTCATTCATTCATTCATTCATTCATTCATTCATTTATTTATTTAAATAATTTGATATATGTGAAAGGGGTATTTGAGCAATTTGAAATTTTTACCCCGTATAATCCTATGGGGTCATTTTGAACCCACCCCTCCCAAATTGCCAAAACCTATGAGTTTAAATCATACATAATGATCAGTACGTCAATCATGAGTGAACACCGGTTGGTCACTGCATTTATTTGGGAATGGGTAGGCACTGCAGCTTGATTCACCATCCACAACATGATGTGTGCACATGCTACACTTGTAGGCCTATGTTGTTGTTGGTGTATAAGTAATGGGTCTTGCAATTGAAATGCCTCAAGCTTTTAATCCGATATGCAGATTATCTATTTGTTTTCATGAATTGGAAGACATTCTTTGATGTATTACTGAGCTCAATGATCTGAAATTACTGGAGTGTGAGGTCAGCATAGTATTTTATTAACAGAAAGTATAGAGGCCCTGCATGAAATTATCGATTGGCTCCAAACAAAGGATTTGAGCCGGTGTCCTTCACCGTAGTTATGGCGGAGTGCAGTCCATTCAATCAAATGTTGTCATCAACCTATTTGATTGCAATCATGCTTTTGTTGAATGCATTTGAGTAGTCCGCCATATTTACGGGATGATATGTCACATGCAAGGCCTCTATTCTCCAAATTCATTTCCTAATGTATGTGAGAATGATACAATAATGACATGATGAACATAGTCATTGATGCATCAGTTTTAAAATAGACTAGGCGGTTACCATATTTGGCGGTTCTCGGCTGGGCGCGATTACCAGGCTGATGGTGACATGTCCATATGACAGTTTTTACTAATTTGACCTCAGATGACCCCTGGCGACCCCAAAATGACCTTCCAAAAATTTGGCTCTAAATGTTGACTGTACCCACCAAGTTTCATGCCCATACGACAGTTTTAGTAATTTGACCTCAGATGACCCCTGGGTGACCTTGGATGACCCCAAAATGATCTAAACTTATAACTCTAAATGTTGACTGTACCCACCAAGTTTCATGCCCATATATGAGTTTTTACTAATTTGACCTCAGATGACCCGTGGTGACCTTGGATGACCCCAAAATGACCTTCCAAAAATGTTGTTTTAAATGTTGACTGTACCTACCAAGTTTCATGCCCATACGACACTTTTTAGTAATTTGACCTCAGATGACCCCTGGGAGCGGACTCCAGTGTCAGATGACTTTAAAACGAACATAAACATTTTTTTGACAGGACAGAACTACACCCACCCACCGAGTTTGAGCCCCGTACGACCTAGTTTCATGCCCATATGACAGTTTTTAGTCATTTGACCTCAAATGACCCCTTGGAGGCGGCCCCTGCGTCGGATGACTTAACCAACATAAACTTCTTCTTGCCTGGACAGAACTACACCCACCCACCGACAATCACACAGACAAAACCTAAATCTACAGAATATATCCATTACTCGTCTCGAAAGAGCTCAAAATAAATAACTTAGAAAATTTTCTTGATGTCCTTTAACATGTTTCCATAGTTAACCATCGTTAGCCATGGATATCTATGCTGTAGAACTGACCGGTGACTAAGTCCGATTTATTGGGACGTTTATCGACCATCAACGAGTAATGTGTTTCGTATCACTCATGCTGTTTTTACATGATGCAACTGAAATGACCCCGACGGTTTGCCGTAGTACGTCTTTGTCTGTGGAAAATACTTGAAAGAGATATTTCAATACAAACCTGCATCTTGTCAGGATGGCCGAGTGGTCTAAGGGGCCAGACTCAAGGTTCAATCCGTACGGCATGTTCATGTGTTGTATAGGGGTTTCTGGTCTCCGAATGGAGGCGTGGGTTCGAATCCCACTTCTAACACTTATTTTGCTTTAATTTTTTAAAGTTCATTTTACTCGTGAGATTTCTAAGTTTACAAATCCTTATAAATAACAAGTTTTCATAAATTGTCAAAAATTTGGAAGTTAACGTGATATTCATATTTATATATTATTTTAATTTACTTACAATTTTACAACGAACTGAGATTCATTCCAAGTAATTTCATGGTAGCTTTTGTTGCTTATATCACTGTTCGTAATAAGTAATATTACATTCAAAGGCACTGTTCTTGACATCGTGTCAGGATGGCCGAGTGGTCTAAGGCGCTAGACTCAAGGATTAATCATTACGACATTCTTATGTGTTGTATAGGGGTTTCTGGTCTCCGAATGGAGGCGTGGGTTCGAATCCGACTTCTGACATTAATTTTGCTTTAAGGGGACTCAATCTTTTGTGCGTAATTATAGAGGGCCAGAGGATTCACTCTATCATTTAAAAAATTATTTGAAGAAGTCAAAGAGCCCTAAGAATAAAAACTGTAGTGTAATTCACGCCAGACACAACTTCTTTATATGTCAAAATTAATTTTTGTAATCGATCAAAAACAAACGTTTTATATCAATTTTAAATTTAGCCTGAATCCGTAAATATGGTACCTCTCGCCCTTTTTTAGATCGAGGCTGTTTTTACCATTATGCAGCGAACCATTGTTGAAGCTATTTCATATATATGTGCAAAACATTCTAGAGCAAGAATGAGGCCATATACTGTTGAAATATCTTTTGTTGATTTCAAATGATAATGTCAAGAAGTCGTAAATTTTAAGGTCAAATTCCTAAAACCAAAACAAAACATTGCGACGCAGATATTTCCCGACTTACGCAATTTCATCATCACATCAGTGTCTTTATTATTTGTTTGAAACCTTTCCCAAACGTTCGTGCTATTTATGCATAAAACGGCTAATCTATCTTTACAAAACGCGTCTTTTTTTAGTAAACAAAAGGCTAAAGATGGCATTATGAGATTTATCGTTATCATTACACTCCTCCGCTCAACTGCCACCGTAGCCGAGCGGTAAAGCACTAGACCCGTAATCAAAGGAAGTTACGAATCTCTGGTTCGAATCCCAACGATCCCTGTGGAAACTTTTTTTTCTTCAAAATTCATGATCGCATTCCGAAATGAGTCACTTGTCGGTAAATCATGTATCATATCCTTAATTTTTAAAGTTCATTTTATTCGTCAGATTTCCAAGTTTCGCAATCCTTTAAGGGATCTGGAATGAGCGTTTCGACAGTATTTTTTGTGGGACATGAGAGCACATCAGGCATATCGAATTGTATTCTGAATACGAAGAATGTTTTTCTGATATCAAATAATTTTTCATTTTTTGAAATTCACGATATAATACAAATTTTACGACAAATTATTAAAATTTGATATTTTTCACATTTTTGATATATAACAGTCCTCGAAGTAAATTTTATAAATCTAATGATATATTCTTAAAGTGTATGTAGCTGGGAGGAAAAGCCGACGATCAATTGAACATTTTGACCTTTCATATTGAAGTTATGGTTTTTTTCCCCCAAAAGACCTAATTTTTTTTGGTGTTTTGGGAAAGAATCCATATCTTCAATATGAAAGGTCAACATTTTCAATTGATCGTCGGTTTTTCATCCCACCTACATGCACTTTAAGTGTAAATCATCAGATTTATAAAGTTTACTTCGAGTACTGTTAAATATCAAAAATATCAATTTTTAATCATTTGTCATAAAATGTGTATTACATTGCGAATTTCATAAAATCAAAATTATTTGATATCAGAAGGACATTCTTCGTATTCAGAATACAATTCGATATCTCTGATGTGCTCTAATGTCCCACAATAAATACTGTCCAAACGTTCATACCCCACCCCTTAATATAAATATTTTTTGATAATTGTCCAAAATCTGGAAGGTAACGTGATATACATATATTTTTGTTTAATTTAGTTGCAATTGTACAACGAAATGAGATTCATTCCAATTATTTCATGGTAGCTTTTGTTGCTTATATCACTGTTCGTAATAAGTAATATTACATTCAAAGGCACTGTTCTTGACATCGTGTCAGGATGGCCGAGTGGTCTAAGGCGCCAGACTCAAGGATCACTCCTTACGACATTCTTATGTGTTGTATAGGGGTTTCTGGTCTCCGAATAGAGGCGTGGGTTCGAATCCCACTTCTAACACTTCTTTTTACTCTTTTTAATGGATTGAGGCTCAGCAGTGTTGTCCAGGCTTTGGAAGTAAAACGGAAGAATACAATCAAAAGCATTCGTAGTAAAATGGAAATATCAACTGATAAGAATGGCAATTTAATGAACGCATTTGTCTCACGCTCTGCCCAATACAACTCCTTTCTATATTTTTATCTATTTCCCTACCCCTCTTTCTACCCATTTCTCTCTCCCTCCTCCCTTCTTCTTTTTGCTATCATTCGTGATAGTTGTTGATATTACTTTTTCTTTTATTTCAAATGTAATGTTCGTTATAATTTAATCAAAATATTACAATCGGAAACCCATATTATTATTAGACGTCCTTTCGTAATTTCCATACTTTTACTATTATGTTTTATTAATTTTGTTGATTTGTGTTGACTCACTTTAATTATTAAAACGTTACAGAAGTAACAATGAAACTGTACGAAGATTCATTTATTGTGTTTCGTATCACTCGTGCTGTTTTTACATAATGCAACTGAAATGACCCCGACGGTTTGCCGTAGTACGTCTTTGCCTGTGGAAAATACTTGAAAGAGATATTTCAATACAAACCTGCATCGTGTCAGGATGGCCGAGTGGTCTAAGGCGCCAGACTCAAGGTTCAACACTTACGGCATGTTCATGTGTTGTATAGGGGTTTCTGGTCTCCGAATGGAGGCGTGGGTTCGAATCCCACTTCTGACACTTATTTTGCTTGAAGTTCATTTTACTTGTGAGATTTCTAAGTTTCACAATCCTTATAAATAATAAGTTTTGATAAATTGTCAAAATTCTGGAAGGTAACGTGATATACATATTTATATTATTTTAATTTAGTTACAATTTACAACGAAATGAGATTCATTCCAATTATTTCATGGTAGCTTTTGTTGCTTATATCACTGTTCGTAATAAGTAATATTACATTCAAATGCACTGTTCTTGACATCGTGTCAGGATGGCCGAGTGGTCTAAGGCGCCAGACTCAAGGTTCAATACTTACGGCATGTTCATGTGTTGTATAGGGGTTTCTGGTCTCCGAATGGAGGCGTGGGTTCGAATCCCACTTCTAACACTTATTTTGCTTTAATTTTTTAAAGTTAATTTTACTCGTGAGATTTCTAAGTTTACAAATCCTTATAAATAACAAGTTTTCATAAATTGTCAAAAATTTGGAAGGTAACGTGATATTCATATTTATATATTATTTTAATTTAGTTACAATTTTACAACGAAATGAGATGCATTCCAATTATTTCATGGTAGCTTTTGTTGCTTATATCACTGTTCGTAATAAGTAATATTACATTCAAAGGCACTGTTCTTGACATCGTGTCAGGATGGCCGAGTGGTCTAAGGCGCCAGACTCAAGGATCAATCCTTACGGCATGGTTGTGTATGTTGTATAGGGGCTTCTGGTCTCCGAATGGAGGCGTGGGTTCGAATCCCACTTCTGACACTTCTTTTTACTGCTTTAATGGGTTGAGGCTCAGCAGTGTCGTCCAGGCTTTGGAAGTAAAACGGAAGAATACAATCAAAAGCATTCGTAGTAAAATGGAAATATCAACTGATAAGAATGGCAATTTAATGAACGCATTTGTCACACGCTCTGCCCAATACAACTCCTTTCTATATTTTTATCTATTTCCCTACCCCTCTTTCTACCCATTTCTCTCTCCCTCCTCCCTTCTTATTTTTTCTATCCTTCGTGATAGTTGTTGATATTACTTTTTCTGTTATTTCAAAGGTAATGTTCGTTACGGGACCTGAAATCGGATAGGAATATAACCATCCTTCCTGCCGATAAAGGCAGATCTACTGTCGTGCTCAATACTGCTACGTATAAAGAAAAGGCAAGTGAACTTTTAAGCGATGGGAACACTTATGAGAACATAAAAAAGGACCCCACTGCTAAATATAAGACTCAATTAGTGGATCAACTGAAAGCTCTTAAAGAAGAGGAGGCTATTGACTTTAAATGTTACAAACAGTTGTATCCCACGACTTCAGTGGTGCCTAAGTTCTACGGCCTCCCGAAGGTGCACAAGCCAGCCTGCCCTCTGAGACCGATCGTTGCTAGTAGAGGGTCCATCACCTACAACACGGCCAAATACGTAGCCAACATCTTGTCTCCGCTTGTCGGCAAGTCCAGTACGCATTTAAAGAACAGTGAAGAACTTGTTAACAAACTGTCTCAGTTCAAACTTAGTCCTAGCGAATGTCTTGTGTCATACGATGTCACAGCCTTATTCACCAGTGTGCCAGTGGAAGAAAGTTTGGTCATCGTGAAAGATCTGCTCACAGCTGATGACACTTTGGATTCCAGGACTGACCTCAACCCACAACAAGTCACTGATTTACTTAGCACTTGCCTCAAGACCACGTATTTTATCTACGACGGCAAGTACTACATTCAACGAGAGGGAGCCGCGATGGGTTCACCGGTGAGTCCCATAATCGCCAACCTATTTATGGAGAACTTTGAGGAGAAAGCCATCACATCCTTTCATACCCCACCCCGCTATTTCGGGAGATATGTTGACGATACCATGGTGATCATTGAGCGTTCCGAGGTTGACAGTTTCACCCACCATCTGAACTCCATTCATGACTCTATCAAGTTCACCGTTGAACATGAATCCAACAACTCCATCGCCATGTTAGACACGCTCATCTCGCGCAACGCGGACGGCTCCCTATCCTTCAGTGTATATAGGAAGAGTACACACACAGACCAATATCTGAACTTTGCGAGTCACCAGCCACTAGAACACAAGTTAGGGGTTATTCGAACGTTGACCCACCGCGCCAAAACCCTATCCTCTGATAGTGAACGCCTGGAACAGGAAATGGACCATGTCAAGAAATCGCTTGCCATCTGCGGTTACACCAAGTGGGCGTGGAGTTCCCCTTCCAGCAAGCGTCATGAGCCTAAACCCAAACAACGGACAGACCGCCCCAAGGGGCACATCACTCTCCCCTACGTACGCGGTGTCACTGAGTCCATCAACAGGAAGATACGCAAGGCGGGCGTCACGGTTCATGTGAAACCAACAAATACCATCCGTAGCATGGTTGTGTCGCCCAAAGACAAACCAAAAACTCTGGATCGCACTGGGACAATATGAAGAGTTTGTTTCCAAAAGGCGCTAAATCCAATAGCTGCCTTGTGTCACATTTTTATGGTATATTTTAACATTTTTAAAGTTTAAATGACATTTAACAATTGGAATGGATATGTTAGTAACTCTATCTTATTTTCTAACTATTTACAAAATCATTTTGTCCCTAAAAATTCTCCAATGCAACGTTTTAAAATAGCTGCCATTGGATTTAGCGCCTTTTGGAACAAAAAATATTATTTTCTTTTATATTTATTGTTTTTGTCTTCGCACGAGGGAGATTAAAGAGATTTGCAATTATTTTTTAAAGATATCCAAAGAATTGTTAGAACTATTCAAGTGGTCCAATGTTATTAGATTGGCAAGGTTACTGCTACTCATAGGAATATCTGCAATTGAATTTTACATAAAGCAGCCGTTGGATTTAGCGCCTTTTGGAAACAAACTCTTCATATATAATATCAAGTGCCAGGATTGCCCATCACAGTATGTCGGTGAAACTGAGCGTCCACTGTCCAAACGTGTTTCTGAGCACAAACGCGAAGCGTCACCTGTTGGTGCACACATGAGAGCCGCCAAACACACCTTTGATCCTCAAGAAGTGCAAATTTTAGACTCGGACCCCCGATGGTATCAGAGAGGAGTGAAAGAGGCTATTTATATCGCCGCCACTAATCCAGATCTCAACAAAGACTTGGGACGGCACCCCCTCCCCCCCGCCTACAAGAAGCTGACCGGGTCTAGTGATTTGGGATCAATACCCAGGTCACGTGATCCGATTCGCGCTACCACGTCTAGTACCAGCAATCCATCAGAGTGCTGAAGAAGTGAGCTTGGATAAGTCACGAAAATTACACGTAAGTGTAAATATCATTTGCTTGTGTGAATCAGTTAAAATTTACACCAATATTAATGTTCGTTATAATTTAATCAAAATATTACAATCGGAAACCCATATTATTATTAGACGTCCTTTCGTAATTCCCATAATATTACTATTATGTTTTATTAATTTTGATTTGTGTTGACTCACTTTAATTATTAAAACGTTACAGAAGTAACAATGAAACTGTACGAAGATTCATTTATTGTGTTTCGTACAACGCACTGAATGGTCTATTGTTCTATTGTGTCCGATTTGAGCGCTGACATATTGGAAAATGTTGCCAATCAATATTCATGAGAGTGTACATTCAACGTCCAATTTTCGAAATTGGGTGACTTGTGCTTGGCAGGTGTAAAATACATCTGACTGGGCGTTTTAAATACGTAACGCATAACGGCATTGACATCATCGAATGGCTGCCTATAGTGCTGTTAGTGTTAGGCCTATGTGGGGGGTGGGGGGCTGTGTTTAGTTTCTATAATAATTATTATAACTTATAAGGCCCAAATTTATTTGTCATTCCTTTCTTTTCCTTTCTCTGTACTTATTCTTTCCTTGCTAAAGTATCACTCCCTCTTCTTATCACCCGTCCCTTCTCCACCCCTCTTACTTTTTGTCCCCTCTTATTCCTATCATTTTCCTTACCTTTCTATTTATTTACATCTATTTATTTATTTCTCTTCATTTCTTCCTCTTGCTCTCTTCCTCCAGTCCCCCTCTCATTCTTCATATCCCCTCCTCCACCTCTACCTCCCTCATCCCCTCCCAAGACCTCTCACAGAAGAGCCCCCCTTCAGTACACCACTGTTTATGACATTCTCCTTCTTAAAATAAAATAAAATGTCAATTTGTGAAACAAGTTTTATATAGGCCTATACCGGTATACTTATTATATGTTACATGTATACGTAGCTATTACCATTATACAGTACTATAGACATGGAGACATGGCAGCCTTGATGTATAATCATTCAGCAAGCGCATTCAATTTATTTAAATGAAGCACCTAAATTCAGTAGGGTGACAACGAACTGTACATCAGCGGCTAATGTGTGCCTGTTGTGCTTACGGCTACTCAATCACACCCTTGAGTGGTATGACAACAAAAGGTACTTTTCGTTATAGTAGGCGCTTTCACGCGACTTTCGTTTGATCACTTATTGACAGTAGTCAGCTAGGTAAAGCGTTAATACACTGTCGGGTCAGCTTACCGATTTAATGGCGGAAGCCCTTTGTCCCAAACAAAAGGTACCTTTCGATGAATAGCTTGCCAGATTTCAAATCGGCACAAGTTTACAATGCGTTACATAATCTATTGCCTCTCCATCTTTAATAGCTCCATGGTTTCGTATCACTCATGCTGTTTTTACATGATGCAAATGAAATGATCCCGACGGTTTGCCGTAGTAGGCCTACGTCTTTGTCTGTGGAAAATACTTGAAAGAGATATTTCAATACAAACCTGTATCGTGTCAGGATGGCCGAGTGGTCTAAGGCGCCAGACTCAAGGTTCAATCCTTACGGCATGGTTATGTGTTGTATAGGGGTTTCTGCAAGGGGGTGACACTAAATTCACGGTTGTTCTATTAGCAACGCAAAATCTATGAAAAATTCAGCTGGTTTACTAGCTAGAAAGTGAGGCCAGTTATCGATCCGTTATAGCTCGTTATGAATAATTCATGTTCGACCCCTTGGATCATGTTAATTGAGTTTGGCAAATAACAACGTTGTTAGTTTTGCGAACTTTGCCTGTTCAATGAGAGTATAGCGCGCCCCCAATACATCTGGGCACAAAACAGGCGAAAACGATCCAGTTTAATGAAATGGCGGACGGGTATTCCCATCAGGCACCAGTGATATGTTTTTTCAAAGAAAGTCTACTAATTTGATATGAAATGACATTTTGCAATAGCAAAGTCAAAATTAGGACTTGCTGTCAATAATATGAAGGAAATATGTGACAGAGGCAAGGTGGGAAATACAAGTAGTATTTAAGAATATAATAACCTTTGATACCCGACCTGACCTTCCATCATGGTGCCTTATTCGTCTTTATGTATTTCTATTATGCTCTCAAGTAAAATAAAATACCAATCTGCTCTGAGCAGACAATGTTACTTGGCTCCCAGCATGAATTATTGATTTTATACGGAAGTAAAGAAATGCACAGTGTATGTGCATGATGTGCAAGCATACTCCAAATATTTACGGTAAATCTGAATAGTGGTCACATGTTAACATATCATGTGTTCGGGAAATCACGTGGCAACATTTTAAGATTTCAGGCTTGTTTACTAGTTAATTGCCATTTGTACTCTTTATTATTTATCTTTGTTAATTAACATATATTTTAAATGCTGATAAATCGTGGTTGGCTACCCATGATATCTGTTAAATTCAATGTTTTATGAATATAATTCTACCATGCAGAGGGGGTCACGCAGCAGAATTTCACATCACCTGACTTAGCTACATTTCGAAGCTCTGCTCTTCAAATTCATGTAAATTTCAAAGTTTATACATTTAACATATTTAATATGATACTAATTTTTTGTTATAACCAACTGGTACACGAAATATTCTAGCTTATTACCTATACAGAAAGGTGATTATCAGCCTTCACTCAGCAAATTGACATGCCCGGCATATGCAGCCATTCTCCGTCTGGATAACATGACTGTCGCCCTCAATACTTCTGGGCGCAAATTTAAATAACAATACGCTATTTACATATCAATGCGGCCTCATGCTAATTAAAGCTGCCCCATCCAGGAGTTCATCTATGGTTTCTGGTCTCCGAATGGAGGCGTGGGTTCGAATCCCACTTCTGACACATCTTTTTACTCTTTTAATGGGTTGAGGCTCAGCAGTGAAATGGAAGAATACTATCAAAAACATTCGTAGTAAAATGGAAATATCAACTGATAAGAATGGCAATTTAATGAACGCATTTGTCTCACGCTCTGCCCAACTCATTTCTATATTTTTATATATTTACCTGCCCCTCTTTCTACCCATTTCTCTCTCCCTCCTCCCTTCTTCTTTTTTCTACCCTTCGTGATAGTTGTTGATATTACTTTTTCTGTTATTTCAAAGGTTATAATTTAATCAAAATACTACAACCGGAAACCCATATTATTATTAGACGTCCTTTCGTAATTCCCATACTATTACTATTATGTTTTATTAATTTTTTGATTTGTGTTGACTCACTTTAATTATTAAAACGTTACAGAAGTAACAATGAAACTGTACGAAGATTCATTTATTGTGTTTCGTATCACTCATGCTGTTTTTACATGATGCAACTGAAATGACCCCGACGGTTTGCCGTAGTACGTCTTTGTCTGTGGAAAATACTTGAAAGAGATATTTCAATACAAACTTGCATCGTGTCAGGATGGCCGAGTGGTCTAAGGCGCCAGACTCAAGGTTCAATCCTTACGGCATGTTTATGTGTTGTATAGGGGTTTCTGGTCTCCGAATGGAGGCGTGGGTTCGAATCCCACTTCTGACACTTATTTAAAGTTCATTTTACTCGTCAGATTGGTAAGTTTCACAATCCTTTTAAATAATTTTTGATAAATTGTCAAAATTCTGGAAGATAACGTGATATACATATCCATGTTTTTTTTTTTTATCTGTTACGTTAGAGGAATATTCCATCTCGAGGGTGCTTGATATCTTGTCAGGATGACCGAGTGGTCTAAGGCGCCAGACTCAAGGGTCAATCCTTACGGCATGGTTATCCGTTATATAGGGCTTTCTGGTCTTCTGACACTAGTTTTTATTCTTTGAAGGGTTGAGGCTCTGCAGTTTCGTCTAGGCTATGTAAGCAAAAGTCCCAATATTTACATATTTTACAATATTACATTTGGGTACTAGTATTAGTATTGCGGATTAATCCATGGGGAGTTGAGCCCAAGGTCGTACAAGCTACAGAATTGGAACATACACTCCTATGGGTTACTTATTATGGAAAAACCTGCTAGCTAATTAAGGGATCCAATACCCAAAGTAAAGTACCAACATTTTTGCAGTTACTCCCTTTGAATCATTTATTAGGATAAAATGTTAGCAGATTCAAAATCCAAGATGGCCATCACTTTTTGCATACTTCACTCAAGAACTGTGCATGAGAGCTAGGTCAAACTATACTTTTTTCTGAATCCTTATGACAAGAAGAATCATGCTGTGAAAGTTTGATCAGAGGCATTGGCGCCAATCCGGCTTGAAATGTGGAGAGGGGGAAGATCAACCCGAATTGTCAAAAGGTGGCTGACAAGAATACAAAATGGGTAATTTTACTGAAAGGTGGGGGGGGGGGGCACATCCCCAGGATTGACGCCCATGATCAGGGGGTCATAAAGTTTATGTTTAGTATGAAAAACAAAAATAAAAATGTCCTCAATGGGCAAGAAAAAAAATGTCTATGAACACATGCAGTTGGCACACAATGAAAGAGTCGCAAAACAAACACTTTGCTTTTACATAAATTGTTTTTATTATTTTAGTCTCTCACTTCTGATAATAATAACCACATCAACTTTTAAATGTGGCCACCAAAAAAATTCCCTTTAAAAGTGCTGGCAAGGTCATGAATAAAGAATATTAACTTTCTTATAATTATCATATATTTATATACAAATCATAGTTTGACCACAATATGAGACATATATTGCAGGGATTTATTATATATACTCAATTCACAATAATATTATATTGAATATATACAGCATATGTACTTACACAAATTTATTTCAATAAATCATCTGGCCCCTTTATTATAATAATAATTATGTAATATTATATCAATAACCATTGGCTTATTCTAGTTGAAATCCTTACACCCCCTATGAAAGACATAACCTTAATCTTCAACACAGGACGAGTGGGGTTATCTGAATGGGTGACTCCATTTGAAATTTACACCCCTGTGTGGGAAGATTATGGTAATATCTTCCATATGTGATGTTGGATTTTCAACTGGAATAGTTCAGTTTTCACATTATTAGTTTTTATGGATTCACAAAGGTTACACCATGGAGTATTACCATGGTTACACTGAGCCATTCATACAAAAAACATGTACAAGTTTTGAGTTGTAGGGAATTATTGAATGAACTGAAAATAGATATAATTTATGCAACAAGGCAACTGGACATGTCTAACATGGCAACACTTATAAGTTTGATCTCTTTGCGAGCAATAGTACCTGGGATGCATTAACACATCATGTTACCTCATTCATAACTTTGTTCCATTTTCCTTTTATTTTTCATCCATCACAAAAAATAACAAAAAATCTAACAAAAATTACTCTTGCAAAACAGGGCTGAAAATATTCCTTATTCTGTCTTTTTCACCTGGCAGTGCACACACAACTTGTGGTGGGCAGTTGCTAATAACTGGAAGTGAATAAATAAAATGCAAATATATTTCCAACAATTTTCTGTACAGTACTGCACACATTTGCTTGAACTTCAGTGCATGTCAAATCTTAACCCAGAAGTATTTTCCACAGCCATTTAAAGGCAAAACACCCCCCACAATAAAACCTCATTATTTTCCCACATTCGTTTTTAAACATGAATTAAAAAAATATCAAGAAACCAAAAAAAACCCAAAAAAACATACTTATATTTCCTAACAGTTTGGTTGCAACTCAAGACCTTGTAACCTTATGCTACATGTTTCCCATCTTCATGACATATTGGGCTATTCCACTTGAAATACATACACCCCTATGAAAGTCATGACCTTAATCTCCCAGCGTGTGAATTTCAATTCAAGTCACCCGTTCAGGTCGACTCATTTGAAATTCACACACCCTGTGTGGGAGATTAAGGTCATGACTTTCATAGGGGGTGTATGGATTTCAACTGGAATAGCCCAGCCCATTACATGTACATATCAAGGGCTCAGCACAACAATTCATTTAGTATTAACCATCTCCATTTTGGCGAAAATCTTTGTACCCAAATTTTCAGAATATAATGGCGTTTCCCGTGACAACAACTACATGTTCATTTCAACTGACCACAATAAAACCACACACCAGTGAAACAGCCTTTATATATAAAGGCCTAAATTATTTTCAAAATTGCCAAACTGGAGATGAGAAGTGCTGCACTGAGCCCTAAATAGATCACCACTAGGATGCAAAAAAGTCGTAACTAACAATGAAATAAAAAGATGCTATCATCGTTCGGTAGGAAAAACCTCTTATGTACTTGCAGCCCTTGAACATGTTTAAAACAAAACTGCCAACAGGTTACATAGTAGTTTTAGCTTTAAACATGTTCAGGGACCAACGACACAGGTTTTTCCTGCCCAACGACGCTAAGTTCTGGCATGATATGATATGAATTAATCCCACATATTTAGTGATTGTGATGAAAACGGCAACTCTAAATGTATATGTTCCTTTGTTAAGAATTCTACCTACATGTATGCAACAACATCACTTACTACATTTGCATCTCTCTTTCCTCAGGAACTAGTCTACTCTTACTGTGTGCATTGCTGAACAAAGTTTAATTGACATCGGTACAATTTAGTCCTATTTAATTTATTGTTTTAAATAATATTTCACTTTTAAATGGCTATAAAGTGTTTTAAAAGTTCAGGTTTGAGACATGACTGACATGCTGAGGCTCCCCGCACATTTGAGCAACTTTGCTTTCTCTGACATTAACGACCCAGCCCATATATGGCAATTTACACCACATCAGACTACTCCAGATAATACAAATCCATACACCCCCTATGAAAGACATGACATTTATCTCCCACACATGGGGGTGTAGATTTCAAGTGGAGTCATCCGTTTAGGTAACCCATTTCAAATTCACACTCCGTTTGGAAGATTATGGTCATGTCTTCCATAGGGGTGTCTGGATGTCAACTGAAATAGCCCATCCAAAACATTCTTAATGGAAAATCCCACCAGCAAGTTTTGATAGATACAGTCTACAAAATAAGATAAATTTCATTGCACATTTGAAAATGACCTTTGAAAATTTGGGTACAAAAACTTAAAGGTTATTGAACTATGCCGCTGGGATGAGAGCATCGTGGTTCATAGTGTGTGTGGGATATTGAAGTCATGTCTTCCATAGGGTGGAGTATGGATTTCAAGTGGAATAGCCCATTATATGTAGATTACAATGTTAACAGTCATAACAGGAATCAGTAGTCTTGTTAGTCCGACTTTGATTGATAAAGACAATTTTGGTTGAAGAACACCAGTATTTCTTAATTCTAGTGTAAAAAACCCAAATACATTTTGACTTTTGGACCCGTATGTTATCATGAGACCAGGACATTACATAAGCATTACAATGTGGCTGATACTGGGATACATTTAAAAGTGCTATTCAATATATTTTGGCTTCCAATACTTTGCACATTTTATAGTAAAATCCACACATTACTTGCATTTTATAAAGAGGGATACAAATTTTTCTTGGCATTGGTCCACTCATCTCATACTTTTCAACATAACGGCGTGAGATACCATATCACATGACAATAAATAGATATGAAAATAATAGCTTGCCATACAGTGGGTGTAAGCTTAAAAATGAAATTGGTGGAACCATTGGGCTATTCCAGTAGAAATCAATACACCCCTATGGAAGACCAGACCTTAATCTTCCAATATATACCTGTGTGGGAGATTAAGGTCATATCATCTTTGTCATGTCTTCCACAGGGGTGTATGGAGTTCAACCGGACTAACCCAATGAAGATTTAATTGGGCAAAATGACTACCTAAAACCGGACTGATGGAAAAACATACAGTCCTACCTCCCTTATCCGGACCACTTATACGCATGTCTCTGTTATTCAGCTCTGTAATCTTCATAGGAGTGCACTGACCCCATATTCAAAGTCATGCTTGCTGTAGTTTTGATGTTATTTGATATGTAATTTTGTATGCTTTGTAAATCGCTATAATCATGTTTGATGCTTCCTGTAGTTTATGTTATTTTGATATGTAAAATTTGTATTAAGGGCCTATGCTTTGTAAATCGCTACCGGTATATCATATTTGTTGTACTTGTAATTTGTTGTATAATTTTGTATTAGGGCATACTTTGTAAAGCGCTTAGCGACTTATGTTTTAAGCGCTTCATAAATGTTTCTTTATTATTATTATTATTATTATTTTTGGTCCTAATTTGAGCACTTTGGACATTCAGTGCATAGCTAAACATAGCTCACTTATATGGATTTATACTTATCCAGCCAATTCTTGATCCCATCATGGCCACATAAAAGAGGTTAGACTGCATATAACTTTCTGGGGCACGCTAGTTACATCAAACATTAAAAGGAAATTCTTCATGTGCTTTATGAATATAACCACTAATTGGTACCAGTGTAATGCACCTCCATAACCATACTGCTAGGTGTGCGTATAAAAAGGACTTGTTCCCATTCATGTGAAAGTTTCAATGTTATTTCACTTGACTATTGCAAGATTAAGATAACAATTATTATTTACATAACTTGCAATTCACAAGATCAATCTTTGCATTAAACCCTTTAGATTAAAAAAACAAAACAAAAACAATGCTCAACTTTAGTGTTATATTTCTGCTGCAATATTAGAAATCGTTTACCGGTTGTATTAATCATCTTGAGATAACCTGCATGTTTGTTAAGCTTCACCGTTCACATAGTATAATATTATTATGCACTTTATTTGTGTGCTCTTATATATTAACCTTGGTGGCACACTTGTACGCTTACTTTTTTACTTGTACCTTGTCTTCATATGGAATGTATATTAATTCAAGCCTTACAAAAATTGCTTATCTAAAAAGTAAAAACATAACATGGCACATCCCTCATGCATTGGGTAAGTATGACACATAGTTAGCCTGTAATTGTCAGGACATCATTGATTGCTTATACAGCTGTGTAATTCTGAAATGAATAATGATGTCTTGACAATCACTCTATTCTATGTATGAACCCTTACATGAAGGAAAACCCCATATACCAATACCCTAGCTGTACTAAAAAATATTGAACAGAAATTTGATTCAAGATGTATTGAATATATGGACCAGCCATATATTAAAAAAAAAATAAAGTACTTATGCGTGTTCAGATCATCCAATACAAACATGATGCTGAAGTAGTGGGTTGTGTATTTCATAGATTCTCTCTCTCAGTCGTGTCAGGTGGCACTATGGAGTGCTGCTAGATGCAAGATGGTTAGAAGTGTATAATGATGATAAGATGCAACCTTCTTGCACGTAACAGTTCAATTCTATTTGTCAAATTGCAAACAAAATTGCTGTTGCCCTAAAATATTCCCATAATTTATTGCTTCAAACAAAGAGCTAACATTCTAATTACAAATGCAGTTTATAAAGTACACCTTAACCAGGGATATTCTTCCATTTGGACATCAACCAAACTTCAGAGTATTATCTCTAGCAAAATCCATCGAAAGTTTCAACAAAAATTTACAATTGAAACAAATAGGATTTGATAGGATTTGTTACAATAACATAATATGTGATGCGATCAAGCAAAATCAGTCGGAACTCAGAAATATTGATTTTGAGATATAGCCAAACAAAGGAAACATTTCCTTTTGTTTCCTCTTGTTTTGGTAACTCTTTAATTGCTTGTACCTTTGGAACTGTTTGCTCAATTTCAATGGTGTTTTCTGCAAAATCCAGCTTTGTAAATGCTTTTTACTATCCTATAAGAAACTGAAAATGTAATATTTCCGAGTTCTGACTGATTTTGCTTGATCGCATCATATATTACATTATGAGAATTAGTAACCTTTGTCGTCACTTGCTTTTGATAACCTAGTCAACAGCTTTGATGAATTGAATCCAAGGTGTTTGAGTCCACTTAAAGAATACAACAAAATAAGGAAGATATTGTGAAATTAATAAATAAAATATACAAATAAAGTTTCTATACACACTATAATACAGCAGACTCTTGGTGGGAAATAGAAAATGGGCTATTCCAGTTGAAAGACATGACCTTAATATCCCATACAGGGAGTGTCAATTTCAAATGGGAGTCACCTATTCAGGTAACCATTTGAAATACACACTCCCTGTGTGGAAGATTAAGATTAAGGTCATGACTTCCATCCAGGGGGTATACAGATTTCAACTGGAATAGCCCAATAAGACATAATATATAAAGACAAATAACCAAATCATTTGCAATATACCCGGGGGTTCACTCCCATTGTGGCCTGTACACCATCCGCGATAATCCACTTTTGAAAAACACCCTAAACAAGGATTTAACCATTAGCTAAAACGATACCCTAAATAGTTAACATGCACCTGTTTTCACACCTTTAACAGGGATTTTATTCCTTACATCACATTGCAAACCCTAAATTTCATTTCTGCGTATTAGCAATTGCGCTACCCTTTTTCCCCCAATTTTTCATGTTTTTGACACCCTGAACACGATACGCGCGTATCGTGCCTACCCTTTTTACACGTTTTTATTATCGCGGATGGTGTACAGGCCACAATGGGAGTGACACCCGGGCAATATCCATGTAATTTCCACTGGGCTAACTAATAAATTATTTTTGATTGTCACTCATGGAAGGGAAAGAAGACTACCTCCTGATTATTGCCCCATGGGCACAGTAAATTTTGGATTTTCGATGTAACATGTTATGCACGTAAGCAAACCTTACTAACACTCATGCTGTAAGGGAACAAACTGAAAGATCGATGACGTCCTATAAATATGTTGATTACGTTTCTCCTGCTCTCTTAAAAAAACACATCAATGTTATTTTGACCCATTTTCGGTTTTGTTACGGGGATGGAATGGGTCAGCTGTGAAACCAAACTAGTTGGGTTTACAGGATGTCATCTATCTTTTGGGTTGGTCCCTAAAACCAAAGTTATTGTTTGATTTATTTCCTTCTTTCATAAAAAAATAAATGCCACGGTACATTATTTTGGTCCACATGCATACCAATCCAATATGGTGGATTTCCAAAACCAGGCTATTCCAGTTGATCTCCATACACCCCATGTGAAAGGCATGACTTAATCTCCTGCACACAGGGTATTAATTTCAACTAGAGTCACCCATACTAATTCCAATCAGCTGTCTACACTTTGCTTGTACTGCATGCTTCGTAGTGACGACTGATTATCTTACCGTCCATATCATGACGGACTTCTGAAAACTATTCAATGCGATTTTGGTTGTGCGCCGTAGCGCGACCGACTAGCGGCGCCCGTGTACCGCATCGCTGTACCGCACCGCTGTGACAAGATCGCGCTCTGAACTTCTAAAAACAACAAACTCGGTCAAAAGGTCAATTTGGACACAACTGCGCATGCTCTATGCCACAGGAATCCTGTTGCAAAATCCGTCACTTTTTTTCCACAGTTTTCTCAGTCGTCAATCCAGACGGTTGATGACTGAGGGAAGCAGTCTAGGGAGGGGGTATGGATTTCAACTGGAATAGTATAACACACAGGGCTGACTAATCTGGGATCTACCTGCTAACTACAGTACCTGAATTATTAGATATACCCAGTACAGCTTTACTTTGAAGTGTACAGCATTTGAAGTTAGTTAGCGAGGAACTACACATACATTTAGAAAACAACTCAATACATTGATGATGTCCCATAAACTTAACTAGATCTGTTTCATAGCCAACACCCCCCGTCATCCCTTCTGTAACAAAAATCCCTTCTGGGTCAAAAAAAACATTGATGTTTTTTAAGGGCATAGGAGAACCGTAATCAACATTTTTAACCCTCTCCCTTGCTAACCAAACTAGTTTCCTTTATAGGACATCATCAACGTTTTGGGTTGTTCCCTAAATTGATATCTGTATGAGAAATAATAACTGAAAACGTTGGAAGAAAAAAATATATCACTTTTTCTGATCTATTTGACATGATGCCACAGATAATGTGCCGTAACACTTCAAACACCAAATCATTTCACAACATAAGACACCAGAACATATATTATGATTTGCCTTTAGTAACACAAGAACAAAGTTACCGTTTTGACTTCCCAAATATATTTCAGATTAAAATTGTTAGCTTTTAATAAATGATGTACATTACAAATCATCACTTTGTTAATCAAATAAAACTAAAGCTTTCATTAAGAAATTCATTTGTTATTGAACAATTTTTAACATAATTTGATGAGTTGCATTTCCATAAACAACTTCTGAATTTACCCTTCCCCCAATGCCACTTTGTAGGAGGTTGTTACATGTGAACACATTAAACAGGAAAACCACCTGTGCTTACAAACCCAGAACTCTTACATTAATCTTGATAACCATACACATACAATATCTTGCATTGCTATATCTGTGTTTAAACTATCATTACATAGTTTACAAACTGCAACACTGGACACAACACAAAGGCTCATATATGTCTAAGTAATACCTATCTCTATACTTTCCCTTTTCCCAAATGGAATGTTATCCCCAATGGAATGTTATCATTGTTGGATAGTACAAATTACATAATAATAGCAGCTCAGCATGCATCTCTCTCATGTGCGGCATACAAAGAAGATATTGCAGCTTTACACTGCACATCATCTGCATACAACAGCCTTATAAAACACTTGCTGACAATTAAAGTATGCAGATCAACATGCATCTCTATTAGTAGTCATGTGCAGCACACAAAGAAGATATAGCAGCTTTACACTGCACATCATCTGCATACAACAGCCTTATAAAACACTTGCTGACAATTAAAGTATGCAGATCAACATGCATCTCTATTAGTAGTCATGTGCGGCATACAAAGAAGATATAGCAGCTTTACACTGCACATCATCTGCATACAACAGCCTTATAAAACACTTGCTGACAATTTAAGTATGCAGACAATTTATTTCTTTAGTGTTAGTTCAGGAAAAAATTCTGTAATGTAATGTATATATATATTTTGCAATTTTGTACTAAAAGAAGTAATGTTATACCAAACTGCTACTCCACAAATTGATCGATTAGCAAAATTAAGTTAACTTGACAATAATTACGAAGGGTACCCATTCAATTCTAGCGTACTGACATTTTGAGATCATTATAATGAGCATAATCTGTGCTCTTCCTCCACACTGACTTATACAGGTTTTGTGTCATATATTTGGTTTGTATCAAACATACATATATCACCACTCTTGATCTTAAATATCTGAATTCCCCTTTAACTGTCTGTAATTATACAAAAAAACTCATGTGTACTATCAGACACATCTGAACCTTTGTCTTGCGTCCAAGTTGTTAAAAGTAAAGTTCTTTAGATATACTCTATCTATATACAAACAAGAATTGACCATAATACAGGAGGAAGCATTTAGATTTGCTAACAAATTTATACATTGCAGTATGGTGCAAAAAATAAAAATAAGGATGTGACAATTTTTGTTCATGGAAATAAGTTCTATGTACAATGGTCGTCCATTGGGTAACTAAGTTACTGAAGGAGGGCATTTCAAGAACCGCTGCCCTTTATACTCTGATCAGCACCAAATTGACGGCTCTTATTACATTAGATTGATGTCAATGTTAATAGATTGAGTCATGCTTGGTGATATTGCAGCTATAAAATTAAAAAGACGGATTACCTAAAGTGTATTTTGCTTCATTCTATACAAACAAACTTAAACCAAATACATGGTTGACCAAAAAGAGATATGCTTTTCTGGTGTAGTAACAAAAGTGAAATAATTCTCGCCTATTTAGTGCTGATCAGACTATAGACTTGGATGTCTTGAGAAATAATACAAAGTTCACATAAAAACAAAAGGCGACTATTGTACATTGCGTTTCTTAAATTTACATGACACCATGACTATTTACGTTTTTAACAGGGAGTTGAGCAATACCTTCCTATGTCACCACATATAGCTGACACTAGATGGAAATAAGTCTTTATTTTGTCAACATCTGCAAATGTGGATGCCAAAAGGCACTGCATATTAATTGCAGTTTGCAAACTATACCAATATCCTATCACAACCTTCGTCGTCAAAGATATCGTCCCAAAGTGTACAAATCACCCGCACTGAAGTAAATAATACAATCTATCGTCTTTGGTATTGCAAAAAGAGGGCGCACGTACATTCCAACTCATCACGCACGCTCAAATTTCCTGTATAGCTACAAATATGTGACAGACAGAAGACATCCTATATATAGATACCAATCTTTTGTTTACTTTGGCACGACAGAATTTTCACAGGCGGCTTACATCCCCTGGTTTAGGGTCCTGTAACACCCTTGACAGACACGCACTGGGTTGTGGATGTGTAAACGCACTATTTTCGACTCGAAGCGACTGCACCTGAAACATGTCAATAAATAGTGGAAATAATGATGTGTGAGTTTAAGAAACAAAACTGACATTAAATCATAGACATACATAATCATCTTGATCACTGACAAATCCATGTAACTATAATAGGAGACCAAATTAAAAATACTAGTTTGCATCCGATGTCACCTGACAATCAAAATCAGAAATAATGTTTACGATTTGTTGGGATGATTACAATTTCTGAATGCAGCAGTAAAACAGCATGCCCTATGGTTAATTTTGCACCTTGAAAAAAGTTAGGTCTCAGTAATTGGAAACCTTTTTCTCCAAAGACACCATGTCAACACTGCCTAGAAAAGTTGAAAAGGGCACAGCTGAAGTAATTTGATGAATGGTATAAGTACCTCTTAGTCAATATGCATACTTGATAATCAATTTTTCCTGACTTTTTTACACAACTTACTTGGCACAAAACAGCTTGCCACAGTTCCTACAATGATGTCGTCTTTCTGCAAACGTGAACCTGACACCGCATGAATTACAGCTGTCACCGCTCTCATCCCTCACCCAATGGTCAGCCATGGTCTTGCCTGGTTGGTCAGCAACTGACCAGCTGTATACACGCCCTCGCTCATCACCTACATATATCTTCATATGGTCCCTAGAAAGTGTGATAAAAGCTTAATGTTTAATGCATTGCAAATGGAAGACTAACTGTTTCAGTGACAAGGTACCAAGAGAAGATATGTGCTAAGTATTATCATATTGGGCAATAATCTGAAGTTTTAGGCTATTCTGCCTTTCAATACATGTGTACTGGTCTCACCAGAGGTCCAGATATACAACAACAAAAGTTTTAAAACATTTCATTAACTTAAGTTTATATATTATTACCCAAGGGTGTGAGAGGCCACAGACCGACCAAGAGGAACATCACTAAAAAAAAGCTGAAAAACAGCGTAAAATCGACAAATATGGGCTGAAAAGAGTAACTCTCACACCCCTGAATTAATCTGATTTTAAAAAGCTATTTTAAAGCATTTTGAGTAAACCCATTTTATAACATTTCAACAAAACCATTTTTGTGTTTGATGGGCTGAATACACTCAAAACTTACTTTGATATAGCCAGTGCAGTGACGGCGGCCGGATGTGCATTGTCTTTCCTCTCAAACGCTGTATGCATTGTCAGCTTGCTACGGAATAGCAGTTGCCTTTGCCACTTGAAACCTGTTGAATTATATATATTTAAAGAATTAGATGTTTTCAGGATACAAACATAAAATATTGGGATTTTTTAGGATTTAGGAATAGATTAAACATGAAGAATAGAACTATACAATTATCATTGGGTATTGTTTTCATATGAAAAATTGACAAAGGGAGGAAACATCAGTGCTAAAAATATGTAAAGCTCCGTTCATTTGGCCTAATACGTCATTATTTTTCCTGCACTACGTCACTTTTAATCTTATATGTGACCTGCTATAGCCAAAATAACAATTTCTCGATCATGAGAGGATGTACCTTCTGTGTCAGCGTACTTTTCATAGAATAACACGATCGCGCGACCTGCATGACCGAATCTTGACCTTGCCTAGCAACGATCGTGTGATTGGTCAATTCTCAAAAGCTGTGTTTGCGCCGTAAGCGCCGGTATTTGCGTAGTACGCTCGGCGCAAATAACTGTGCGTACCCAAGTTGGCTCTCATGATCGAGAATTTAATATTTTGGCTATACCATGAAATCAGCGTAAAGTTGCAAGGTGTTAGTCACTCAAAACGCCCTGGCTACTGCGTTGGTGTTCACTCACCTGTTAAAGCCACTAAGTATGTCTCTATGTCCTTTGTGAATGGGGGTACAATGGGCCATTCACAAAGGATAATACTACTGGCTTTTACAGGTGGCGGTAAACAAAGAACATCAACTTAGTCAGACCAAATATCTCGAAACTACCAACTCAACAAAAGGAGCATTAAGTCGTGGCAACTTTACGCTGATTTCGTGGTAGCAGGTCGCATATTATAATCACTTGCACTTGTTACAACCATTTAAAATACTGATTTTTCATGAATATTTTGATTTAGCCAATTAGATGATTCAACTTTCAATTTTTGTAACATTTTATATTGGAATTAATTTGTAAAAAAAACCAACCCAACAACAATCCAGGCTATAATTTAATCCTAAAACCTACCCTAATCTGAACATTTTGGGGTGGTAGCAGTTCTTCTAATGTCATGCTGAACTTACATTACACACCTGGACTGTTGACTTGAATTCAAAGAAGTGCAACTTTTGTAGTTTTCAATTACTCCAGTAAAAGTTAAAGGCTGATAATTCTGCCCATAAAATGTCTTGATCTGTCTTGAGCAATAGACATTCAGGTTCAGAACATAAATAGACAATTACATACAAAAATGCATTTCTGGAATTGGGATGTTCTTACTGATGCAGGCATGCACCCCTGGGAATCAATTTGATATGACAGATGACAGTGGACATTAAGGTAGAGGGTTAAATGTCCAGTTTGAACTTTTATATCTAATTTATAAATCTTACAACAATTACAACTCAGTAAACAAGGTTCGTTGTTTCCGATTACAAACAATTACAAACATTATTCAATCAAAAAGTTAATGCCAATATATAACTGTTCATAACTGTTTGGAACCAGGCCAATTTACACTGATTTCAATGGGGCTAATTAGGTATTCATGCGGCCATATCTCGAGCCCTCATGATCTGATTCCCACCAAATTTGGACTGTGGATGTTTTTCATCATGTTCTACTGAAATATGGTCATGAAAACGCTGAAATGCAAAAAAAGTTTTTTGTGACGTCATCACTTCAGTACTCTATAAGATCCTAATGGAAAGAAACAGAATGTTTGTTTTGATGCATCACCTCTTCCACAAGTCAGTCTCTTCACAAGACATACCACCAGCAAAAGTACCTCTCTCGTCCATAATTGACCGTCAAAAGTTCATCATAGTTTATGATGTCTGTTGCACATTGGAACTTTGCACTGTACATAATGCTGAAGAGGTACTTTTATGCGCACGCGATAGGGGATATTATTTTGTGCTTCAGGTTTTATCGGAATGACTCAGTTTGAAAAGGTCTATGGAACTCAAAGTCACAAAGATTATATCAAAAATGGCATACATTATGAACAAATAAGTCAATGTGACCAAACAAGTGATGTGACTTACCTGGTTTGAGCTTATTCCTGTGGGCGGCTGACAACATTTCCTTCTTGTCTATATCCTCCTGCAAATTGGCCAAATCCTGTTCACCAATCATCACATATTCTCCTCTCAGCAGTGGGCTAGGAGTCTTGAGATCAAGTCCACTAATGGGATGACCGCCACTATGAATCTCAGGGACGCTACTGCTAAGACTAAGAGATCTGCTTCCATTCTGACTACCCTCATAATCGCTACCTAATTGACTACTGGCATTG
The DNA here is from genome assembly GCF_039555335.1 of Amphiura filiformis. NCBI lineage: Eukaryota > Metazoa > Echinodermata > Ophiuroidea > Amphilepidida > Amphiuridae > Amphiura > Amphiura filiformis. Next base: position 12,344,872 of record NC_092642.1, on the reverse strand, counting down.
CTGCCTGATTGCTGGTCCCTAGTCCTTTCACTCATAAAATTACTATTGCACACATCTCCGTTATTATTGGCAAGGATCGATGATGGCGCATCCGGTTGGCTACTACTGCCATCCGGACTACGCTTACCACCAGATATTCTCCTCTGGTGAGGAGGATTGAGTTGCCAGGGTCCACCTGGATGTCCTGTACTGCCACCTTGGGCTATATTATCAGCAGGGCTACCCTCTTGACTAGTACCGGGGGTGCCTGTTTGTTTCCCACTGTCTGGGCTAAGTACATCGGCTTCATCAAGACCTTCCGGGCTTGAGTCCGACATTCTCTGGTCCATTCTCCCCCTACCTGGGGATGAGCCTCTGCTACAAACAGCACTATCTGAGCTGTTGCTTTCGTTTTCGCTGTCTTCGTCATCTGATAGGGTGACTTTCACGGCTAGGTCATCTGTGAGTTGACCGATGTTGGAGGCGGATGATCGCTTTGAGTTTGAGATGTCTGGGATCTGGACGTATTCAACACTCCACATCTATGGAAATAGAATTTAAGCAAGTAAGTTTTAACTGCTTTGTTTTTGATGTAGAGGCGCTTTGCAAATGCACATAATGTATGTATGTAAAGAACAAACAAACAAGGTTGAGTCTCTTACCTTGTTTCAATTAACTTCTTTATTAATTTACAGCTTCTTGATATTCAAGAATTAGCTAAACTATTAAGACATATTTTAAAGCAGAACTAACCAATTTGTTCTTTTCTTTGCAAGCAGAGCTTTTATGATAGTAAAGCTGAATTTATACTCCATCGCTGAGTGAGGAGCAATTGGTTTCTAGCCAACGAGGTAGTGTGTTTTTTGTTGTGTTGGGAAAAGCATGCTACCTTATTGGTCAAATACCAATCACACGTCGCTCAGCGATGGAGTATAAATTAAGCTTAAGAATCTAACAAGGAAAGTTTCAGCCTCACTTCAATAAACGTTTTGAAATTGATCCACTTGTTGAAGTAAATTACAGGCAGTTGTAGGTCAGTGCAACTGTGGGTGCAACATACTTTAGTCCACTTGGGCTTTATTACTAGTTTGATAAACAAAAGAATCACTTACCCTAACAACACCATCACTTGACCCTGTTAATATGACATTCATTGGATCCCATTCTACCAGCTGCAAAGATGACCACAACAAATTTATTAAGAAACTTGCGTGAAAAAAAAAGTTATGTACCAGGGTTATGTACAAAAGGAACAGTGTTTGACCCAGTTAAAATTAGACTTAGTGTACACAAATTTGCAATTATGTATCATAATTAGTCGATTTGAAGAATTTTGAGCCAAAATTGGGTCTATTTGGCGCACCTAATTTATTTCCAGAGAATAAACACAGCCAAGAAGTGATTGAAGATGTTTCACAAGCCAAGAGGTAAGTTCATTAACAAATATCTTGGTTTTCTATTACAATGGGTTTATCATGCACTGAATTCCTTGAAAATGATATAGGATGTGTGTATTGATAAGAAAACCTTATACTTGCCAAGTTTGAATTTTTTTTTCCAAAAAGAATTTTTGATTTGCAATTTTTTTTGTCATCTCCAAATCCCATTGAATTACTTCAGGGAAGAGATTTGGCACTTTGCCAATTTTTCAAAATAGCCAAACTTTTGAAAACAAAGAATTTTTTTTCTCCCTATTTACAGCAATTGTATACAAAAGATTTAGATTTCATTTTGCTGCAAGTATGTCACAGAATAATACAAACCAAGTTTATTTTCTAACTTAGTGTTAGAAACAGTTTCTGTTGAGCAGTCATTTTGGATAAGAAATGAAGCATAAACTTTGCTCTTTATTTGATCTTTTTTTTTTATTCCTGCCAAACATTGAAGGACTTTAGATGATTGTTATATCAAATCATTGTCACATCAAATCAAAATTGATATTTTTGTACAGTATGGTATTAAATTATTATTTTCAATGTTGTAAATTGTAGTGAACCAAAATTGAACAGATACCACCATGACACATGCAATTCTCAAATTCAATGTAAATTATGTGCTATGCCAGTTGAAATCCATACATCCCCATTGTGGAAGACATGACCGTAATCTTCCAGGAACTTCAAATAAGTGGCTCAATTTGAAATCTGCATCCTTTGTGTGGGAGATGGGGGGGGTGCTATGTATTTCAACTGGAATAGTAGTCCTATTTGATGGTGTTCATTTCACTATTTATCATTCATCTTTGTTGCAATCAGTTTGAAAATCAGGCTGCAAGACAAACCCTTGATCACAAAATTTAAGTGATTGCCATATGAAATCAGGCAGCAAGGCACCACCATGAACAGAGACGAGGGGCAATATAACCTAACTCACATGTTTGATGATCTTCTGAAGAAGAAACCAACCGGCAAACATGTTGCTGAGCAACAACGAGTTGTAAACAAACAACAACATCAGTGTTGAGAAAGAAATCTGACAGATTTTGAAACATCCACATTAAGTGCTGTTTCAAATGGACTAGAACTAATAAATTTGACTCTAGTTTGAATGACTGGCTTACCTCTGACATGGCACAGCATAGAATGAGTTGATCTCTTCCTGTTGATGTATTGACACTTGCAATTAAATCACCATTGATACTCCATAAATATAAATATACACCTGCACAAGTTGCTATATCACCCTGTAAAACAAAATTCAAAATATCAACTGATATTTAGGCATTTCACAAAATAGTGCTATGATATAGAAATGATACCTTCAAAATTAGTAGTCCGCAATCAGAACTGTCAAGGGAGTGTAATGCTGGTTTCAAACTGCATGCTGCTTGCTGCTGAGTGGCGTGACACTTCATCATGCCCTTTACACTTTTCTGCAAGCAGCAGCGGCATACTCTGAAAGCCAATGTTGCCGCTCTGTGCTCATTGGCCAAATGACATCACCAATACCATGATGTGTTGGTGACATTCACACAAATTTAACATAGAAACAAGAGTGGTCAAGTTGAAAGCTCACGCAAGTGATAATTTTCAGTTGTTTTTAAAGGTATCAAATATTCATCCCAAACCATCTTGTTTCAATTTATTCCAATTATTTTATCAACTCAATGTTTCATCATTCTTCTTCTGCTCCTGGGGTATACTGCATGAACTCCTCAACACAGGATGGATAATGCAGGTGCGACTGAGCAGACAAAGATTAATTGGCACTGAAGTGTCCCCCCTTGATGATGTCATCTATGTTAAAGCCATAATGTGCGATCATTTAAAATGGGTTTGGTCATTTTTTTTTCACACCTGATTTTTGGCACATTTGTAATGTTTACACATGTCTCAACTTACACCTAATTGGATTCATTGTGTTTTCAGGACAACAGAGGAAGTTTGAATCGAAAGTTATAATTAAGCAGCTAAAAACAGCTAAGATAGTACATGAGTTTTCTTCCTCATTAGTTTGGCTTAAAATGATCAGAATAATATTTGGCAAAGAAAAACCAGATTAAAATTTGACCAAAATCTTAGATTAAGGCTTTAAGTGCCTGCGGCCTAGACTAAGATAATTCATAAAGACGGTGCCTTTCTATAGTATGTTTATTTCACAGTGGATGCCACATTTTAACCTTTAACCTGAAAGAACTAAACTTACAGTGAGATTGTTGATAGCCACAGCAGACACTGGTGCTCCTAAATCTCGTAACTGTCTAACAAAGACTAGCCTGTTGAGATCCCATATCATACAGCTTTGATCTCGAGATCCACTGACTATGATGTGGTATGACGCTGACACTGCTAGACATGTCACTACATCTGCGTGACCATAGAGAGCCTGTTTGAGGGTCAGCTGCTTGGAACGTTCTCTGCCTGTCTCTAGTTGCCATACATGTACAACCTACATGAAATAACAAAGAGGTAATGTATTTTCAAAGGAATATACAGGTAAGGAGTTGCATAAATATCTCCTCCGTTGTCGATTCCATTCACTCCATACTACCTGTCTACCAATTTTAACATTAACACCATCTCTGATTGGCTTTTAGACGTCCCACAAGAAAGTTCCATCCTGGAACATTCAATACTAATATAGCATGAGAGGGCTCTATGGTATAATAATCACATGCAAATGAAGTAGCTAATTAACCCATTGTTAGTCTTGTATCAAGTTGTGCTTGATGATGGTGTGGGAAAAAGAGTTTGGCCGATCAAAAAGGGCTTGCGATGTTGTCATTGACAGATGGTTGTATACATGGAACCAAACCACCAGAGTAGACTAAAGAAATGCATACACACAGTGTGTTAACAAAATATCAAACATGTCAGTATAATTTCAATTTTCATACGAAAAAACAGTAATGACACATCACAGTTTGCCATTGTGATTGCATGATTAAGCAGTACCTGCTGTATCTGAAGTTAGTTCAGAATGGGTTTTTTCCCTTGGAGCTGTAATTTATTTATGCAAAATGATCAGATATAAAACCTTCAATCACAGCTGGTAAGACATATAAATGATTTGTTTCACATGAATAGCATATGTTATGACAAAACAATGATGTTTCACTGCCCACTGATGACATTTAATTATACAACATACTTTTTGATCTAACAGAATAACAAATTGTGACTCACCGTATTAAGTCCTCCAGTAATGACAAGTTTTGCATTAGGACATGCGGCACATTTCACCTCCCCGCTCTGCGTTCCCTCAAACACAGTAGTGGCCTTGTCAGTATCGTACGACCCGATGCGTAGACTGAGATCAGCATAACCAAATGCCAAATAGCGACTATAGGACGGAGGAATCAGGATCTTGTTCTGTTCAACAGCCAGGATGGATCTTTCTGCCTGGTATATCTGACCAACTGGACCTTTTAACTCTACAAATGAATGAACATAATGAGGGGTTAGTAGTAGTAGTACAAGAAGGTCATATCTGCAATAGCTGCCCAGTAGATATTTTACAGTTTCTGTATTCTATATTATATATATATGTAAATATGACATTTGGCAGCTATTGAAGATAGGGCCTTCTTGCACTCAACAAGAATTACTTTGAAAATAAAGATTCTTGCACAGATTCAAACATGTTGCGACGGCGAACCTGGTGAAATTATGTTAATTATGAAAGACATAATTCTTTCTAAAGATAAACAAATAGTAAAAAGAAAGAAGAAAACAGACATGTTATTCTCTGGTTCACCTCAAGTTTGATAGTGACGTATGCACATATTTTGCCAGTCGCTGTTTCGAATCGTGTGCGCAAAGTTAATCATGCAGTTTGTCGGTACGCTTGTGGCACAACCACAAAAAAGCATTGACATCACTACCAACTTGAAGCGAACCAACGTATAGGCAGAAACAATGGAGATTAAAAAAAGAATATAGAAAGAAAACAGGGGTAAACAAAATGACAAAAAATAATAAACCACAGAATGAATGAAAGCAATTAAAGCAGGAAGAAAGAAGGAAAAAACAAAGGGGAAAAAGGAACAGAATGGCAAAGGTATAACAAAGAATTAGATGAAAGAAAGAAAACAAAAAAAAGTAAGCAACAAAAAAAAAGACAGAAAGAAAGTACACTCCTTCTGATGCATGAAGCACTCAACAAAAACAACCTCTTAAACAAGTACATTGTGTAACTTTGAGTATGTAGTTAGTTACCTTTGATTGGTTGCAATGCTGGAGTGAGACTATCTAAACAATGGAAGAACAACCGTTTGATAGGTATAACCATGGAGCCTGTTGTATCACCAACACGACTACTCACTTTCTTCGCAGGATGAGCTTTTTTAAACAGCTGCAATAGGAAACAAGATAAATAAGCACAATTTGCCCACAAATACAGTACAAATCTTATGCTTATTTAGTAATGGATTTACTTGTAATATAGAATTAAGGCTGAAGACACAGCAAAGGTCTTTTAACTACGGCTAACACATGAGACTTGTAAATTTATGATTGCTACCCTACTGCTCCTGACAGGATTTTTACTCTTTTTCGACATAATTGCATTGTGTTTTTCAAAATCAATCTACTAGCTCAGTTGTCACTACAGTCAGCTTTGATTATAGCACTGCATTGCTATCAGTGACTTTCAAACGGGCTACCTGAACTGATAATTCCATTTATAATCTACGCACCTTTGGGGGAGATTAATGTCATGTCTTCCATATAGGGGTGTGCGGATCTCAACTGGAATAGCCGTGTGTGCACGCCTAGTGGAAGGGGCTTGAGGGTCAAGTGTCCCCAGAGTTATGCCAAAAACATGGAAAATTAGCTTAGTTTGTGCAAACTTCCATCCAAAATACCCATGCTAAAACCAAAAGAGAAAACACTGACCTGCTTTGGTATTTGTCCAAAGTTGTTGATGAACCCTATAGTAGCATTTTTCTTCAATGGATCATCAATGGAATATATATCTACATTGCCTTCATAGAAGAGATGATGATACACATTGAAGGCTTCCGCTGCTTCTTTGCCTTGCTGTTTGTATCCAAATATCAGGTCTATCCATTCATGGAGATGCTGGCTTACATAGTCACACTCCAGAGCCTGTACAAATTAAAAGTAACAATTTTCTTTAAGTTGCTGCCATACAGAATTGAACACTAAGAATTTACCAAATTCTTATTTACTATATCACACTTGAAGTCCATCACTTACACAGCAACAAAAATCACAATTACTTACATGTACAAAAGAATCTGATTGGACATACTGTTTTTGGTTGTTTTTTTGCATTTTTGATGTCTCTATTGCCTAAAATAATCTACAACTTTGCCTCACAATTTAATGTTATATACTGTAAAAATAACTAGTGTGTGATATCATCATAAGTTGAGACACATCAAATCACAATTCCTTAACTCATAATCAATGGACATTTCATGTATGGTAACTTCAATCAATCAAGCTCTCATAACAATGTCCCTCAACCTGGAATGATTTTGATTTGAGAACAAAGTAACAATATGTTGCTTTACTAACTCTCACTCACCTCTCTGTGCATTCTGATGAATTCCCTAGGATCACCTTTAGCCCACTGAGGCAGCAAGATATCACCTAGCTCTATTCCATTCTGTTTCACACCTGCAAAGAATAATTTGATTTGCTTGATTCACTAATATTGCTTGCTTGACTAATGTTGATCCATTGACAGATAGGTTAGTTGGTTGATTAATTTACTGATCGTTTTCTTGCTTGATTGTTTGATCGCTCACTCATTAATTAGTCGGTGGCATTCTCTTGACTACTATCCGTCGTTTTATCTTTTCAGTTTCTGTTTCCGTATCCGTAATAGTTTTTGTAAGTCATTGTTATTCTGAAGTGGTAGTCTCCCAGGTATGACCAATCTTTTATTCTAGCCTTTTGTTAGTTACTGAAAATTTGAAGCTCGTGAATTTCAGTTTTCGTTTTAGTAAGTTATATTGATTTTTTACATAAAACCTTGAGATGTGCGGTTGGGTGCCAATCTAGACAAAAGAAGAGTCTAAATTTTACGGTCCTAAATTAGTGGTAAATTGTAACGGCTTCAATTGACTTGTGTTTGGGTATATGCACTTACGCCTTGGACGTAAGTGCCTCGTAAAAAGTCTTGCATTGAAATATATACTAACCATGTTGCCAAGTTATAAGCAAAAGTCTTTCATATTGGCGATGAAACGAGCGCCTAAAATATCCCAATGAGGCGCTGCACAAGTGGTGATTTGGTAATCATGTTTTATATTGAAATGCAATACAAAAGAATTTGCATTGGAGCAAAGATAATGTATTCTATTCATGGCAAGCTAATCCGATAATTGGTTGGGCCTATATGCAAGACTCGGGTTTATTTTAAATGTTTATTTTTGCAGAGCTTATTTTCAGTCATGGATCATACTGATAAATTTCATGAGGGGGAGGGAGGGAGATACTTAAGTTGAGACTGAACAAGCGAGAGTGGGAGGGGTGAGGAAGAAAGAGAGGAGAGGGAGAGACGGAAATACTAGAAAGAGAAGAACTCGAGAGGAGAGAGTAGGGACCGGGGACGGGAGGAGTGGGGAGACTGATCATGGGGGGGGCAGGAGGAAGCAAAATAGGGAGATAGACATTGATACAAGGGAAGGGCGACACTGTGGCCCTGCACAAGTGCATTGGGGTGCGATATGCTCATAAGCGGGCCTTTTGTGATTTTAGGGCTTATTTGCAACGTTTTTACAGAAAAAAGTGGACTTTGTCATTCGGATTGGCATGCATTTTGTCAAATCAATGTAGATCAATTTACCAAGAGGGCGCTAGGCCATTAAAACACTGGTGTTAACATAATTTTTTTCTCTCCCAATTTTATTGACATAAGCAATCACCTCTATTGAAATAAGCTGATTGGTACTTCAGAGTTAACAATGAAATCAGATTACAGTAACTTACTGAATCCCTTTATGCGTTTCAGATCTGAACAAAAGACTTACGGAAACTGAAAAGATAAAAAGACCCTATGTTTTGCCTATTTCCTTTACAAATTAAGCATATTACAAACCATCCAGCGCATATTGTTTATGCACACGCTTGATGTCGCGCACTTACACACGAGAACTAACACTTAAAAAGAACTTGTCAAAACATTATAAAAGGTACTTTTATCATAAGTCGCAGTTGTTACACTTAATAACAAATTCTGACAAAATTGCAGAATCTAGAGTCCCCCACCATAAAAAAAAAAGATTACGGTTGGGGTTGAGGGTGGACTTTTCACCCACTCTACTTACCTAGATCAAAGTTATTATGATTTGTGAGATACTCAGGCATGTAAAAGAATTCTGGTATAAGTTCCTTGACATCTGCCATATTGTGTTTGGATGCTGACAACCAGCCATCTTTGACACTGTGAAACATTCTGTCTGCCAGATCAAAATGACCACCCTGATAATAAAACAAACACAAAATCATTGATTGATTCATAATTGTTAGAGTTGCGATCTACCTGCTGATCTATTTTGGACTATTAGAGATGTCACTTGGTAACAGATCCATTTCCTGAAGATTGATCAGGTGGCTGAGCACTTGCATAAATGGGGGCTCGTCCGGAAATACGCTATGGCAGAGATTAACCGGGTATCATCCCAACCCTTACAAAAAATACCATCATCTTATTTTCAATATGTGAACAGAAAATGACCCCATTTGCATAATAAAAAGTTATATAGCTTGCAGACCTAGTTGACTAATTGAGATCCCAGGCAAGCTGCCATTCCGAGTAGGAGCAGGGCAGGGCTTGCTGGTGGCTCATGTGATGCTATCACTTATCAAATTCTACACATTCATATGGTTGATTGAATTACAAATATTTTCATCATCAACCAATTGTACAATACTGTTCTATTACAAAATGCTCTTTGAATTGTGTTACATAGCGTTGTGTACTGGATGCATTTAGAGATTCATTTGAGCTCCTAATATCACAGTATCTGGCACTTTTCAACACATAAAAACATGGAAAAGGTAATTTGCAAAATTTGCTTGAGGAATTTGCTTCTCCCAAGCCCTACTTGTACCCACCTGTAGTCTGAGGAAGTGTTGAGTGAAAGGTTCCAACCGTATCAAGTAGGATGCTACAATCATGGCTGATGAGTAGTGAGTGCCATAGTGGTAGGCTGGTGTCTCACCTGAAAGATTCAAACAAAAGTAATGTTATAGCTGTAACAGTAAGACTTTTTTTTAATGTTTGTGTGTCTACATCAGCTCACTCCATGGACTGGTTGATTTATAGGTTAACAGTCACTGGCATTAACATCGTTATCAGCTGAACTAAAGGCAAGTAAATCACACGCTGTGCAAGTACAAACCAAATATGTGGCATCGGGGGTTGATGCTTTGCGTAACACGCATTGCATGTTTAAAAATGCACTGCATAAAGAGCGTGTTGCGCTTGGCAAGTACAAATTAACAAAGAAGCATTTACACACGCATTGCACTGAAATAATTATTCTCATACCTCAAATTTCAGAGGTCTATTTACTTTGTACTTCTGAGTTGATGGACTATATTAGTGGCTGTGCCAAGGGAACATGGGGAAATTCCCCCAAACATAGGCAGCAGAAGCAGGGACACATCCTGCCCAAAACAATTTCCATGAGGGTTGCCCCCCAAAAAATCCCTGTGCATCTGACTTTTTTAGCCTGAAAAACAGTTTTTTGGGTCAAAATAGGGTAAAATTGCACAATTTTGCACTCGAACACTGTCCCATCCAATAGCAAAATTCATATTCATTTGGGGCTAAAATTGTCTGAAATTTATATTTTTCGTGCACAAGCATCTCAATGAAACTGGCATAATATATGCTTGTCCCCCTAAATTTTACTACTGCCCTTGCCACTGCCCCTAAACTTGGGCTTCTCTCTCCACCACTTTTCAATTCCCCACTGATTTCACACTCCCTGTGTGAAAGATTAAGATCATGTCCTCTTTCACAGGGGATGTATGGATATCAACTGGAATAACCCAACGTGACATACACATACCTGTAGGATCTTCCCATTCATCAAATCTTTTCTGGAATTGCCGTAATCTATCCGGCGTCTGGGCTCCCATTGGTTTGGAAAGGTCACGGAATGTTGAAGGGTTGGTCAAATCTAATTCCTAGATGAACAAGAAATCAAACAAAGTTTAAAATGTACAGACGTTAAGAACCAATGTATAGCAAAATTTAACCACTATCAAACTTTTTCAAAGAGTACAAACTTTTTAAAATGTATTACAAAGATCAAAATCCAAAGAGCTCAATGATTTGAGTACAAATTTAGGAGTAAGTATCCAAATATCTTACTCTTACTGGATAATTTGGGCTACCATATTCATTCCTTTAAGCACGGTTAAATCATTTTAGGTGGGTGCTTATTTTTACATTCTTTATACTTATAAAATAAAATGTCCAAAAACTGCCTGTCCATCACCATCTGGTTATTTTCGTATTTTTTACATTATGTTAGTGTGACCATCGTTGGTTAGAAACAACACAATGCAAACACCACAATATCAGATTATTGAAAGATTGCATATCTTTATTCTATAAGTAGCTAAATTCCACAATAGAGGTTGTGCATATGACGTATCATACCATAAATATGGCGGACTACTCAAATGCATTCAACAAAAGCATGATTGCAATCTACCGCGACAGTTTGTCTCACACACATAACAAATGCACTACGATCAAAAAGGAGGTTGATGACAACATTTGATTGAATAGACTGCACTGCACCATGATTACAGTGAAGGACACCGGTTCAAATCCTTTGTTTGGAGCCAATCAATAATTTCACGCACAACCTCTATGGAGTCTTTACACTAGCCTAACTAGCCTAACTCATGAATCTTACACCAGGTATACACCCTGGATTGACATGGCCTTGGCATGGGCTTGGTTGAAGCTGCATGCAATATTATGCAATATTATGCAAATTGTACAATTTTACAATTAACCTTACACATGTAGCATGTGCTTAACGATCTAATAAAATGTCATATGCCGACATTTTCTCATAGGCAAGTGTTTGACATTTGAATCATTATATCATTACAATTGATATACCACTTACCTCTGAATCATAGTCAGCTAGGATCCAGGGGAACACAGGGTACTGCATTAAGTCATTGTATGACCTTCCTGCTAATGTGTTCAGGGCCATTAAGTACTGGAAATTACTAATCTCTCCTTTCTGTAAAATAAACCAAAGCATGTTTTCAACTCAATTACAAACTCAGTAATCAAAGAATATTAAAATAATTTCAATATTTCATCAACCAATCAATCAATCAATCAATCAATCAATCAATCAATCAACAATCAATCAATCAATCAAAATCCAATCAATTGATTGATATTTAATTTACAATCGCATTTTGTAAATAAAAGAATTAATGTTTACGGGTATCATTTTAAATCGTATAATTACCTCAGAGAGACGGACTTAAAAAGAGAAAAATTAAATCTATATCTTACCTCCCATCTTTGAGTTACTGACTTTTCACCAATCAGACTACCAAAGAAACTTCCCCTGTTAATAAACAGAAACAAAATGATCATGATGATATCAACTACAACTTCATTTCTGAGGATAAAATCCTGTCAGTCAATCAGAATCAGATATTGCAAATCCACATGCTGCATCAGCAAAAATAATGCCAAAGGATACTTATTACACCAGTTAATGGCAAATCACATCCATTAAGGCCAGTCAGATTGCAGGAGGCATATTTTTCCAGTTTTAGCCATTGAACTAAATAAATGCAGTGTACTTCTTAATATAGGAAATGACTCAAGGAAACCAATAATTGCATTCATATTTCCATAGGTCTAGCTCTTGAGTTAAGGACAATAATATATCAAAATGAAAGTTTGGGGTGTTTTTCCCCTCCACAGAAAAACCATGCATAGGCCCTATGGGACAGAAATGACACCCCTTATATCAAACATTGCGATCTTCTTTATATCCCATACTATTCCTCTTGTGTGACAGCTTTATTTGTCTAAATATTTGCAAATACCACTTGGGTATGCTCTCCTCCAACACACCTTAGTGGTACTGATGTACTAACACATTCTTTTCACTCCTTTCTTTCCAAAATCCTTGTGATAGGGTCAACACGTACAGTGGCTGCTATTTTTTAAAGCAATTTAAATGAATTGAGCAGCTTACCCTCCTTCCACTTGTGCATTCTTCTTCTGTCCTGACACAGAGTGACTTGCCTCATCAATTAAGCTGGGTGACTCTGCTATAAATCTGTAACACGAACAATGAAACAGGAAAATATCATTCCTTGCTCCTCTAAGATTTAGAACATGACACTGATATCAATACATATTCAAATGAGTATAATATACATTGGTCACATGGTAAGAATTGAACATTTATTCCTCAAATTATGCAAAAAGAAGAATGGTCGGCTTAATTTGTTTAATTTCACCTGCGTCATCTTCTTTCTGCTGTCTTTCTTCTTGTCATCAGCACTCTAAGTTTCTTTCCAGATGAAAAAACTTCAGGCACACAAGACAAACAAAGATACATGAGATAATGAAAATGATAGCTTACCTTGCATACACTTTATTTCTGATCTTCCTTGGGAATGCCAATAGGTAGTTACGACCATCTGAGGAGAACACTTCAATTGCAATGGGCTGAAAAATAAACCCAATTAAAAAGACATCAGCAACACAGAAATTACATTTCAGTTGCTTTAATACATTGGGTAATAGTTTGGCTAGGGTTTTATCACACTGTTGCAACTGTGTAAATAAAATGAGATACTTCCAATAATTCCATGTAGTGCATGTTATCAAGGGGCAGGGTTCGCAGGTTTTTGCCACAGGTGGAAAAAACCATGGTTTTAACCGCGGTTTTAACTGCTTGGCAAAAACAGTTTTTGCCGCAAAATGGCAAAAACTAAAAAGTGATTTAAAGTTCCGATTTTTGATCTCAAAACTAATTATTACATTCAAAAATTAATTTCCATTTACTGAAATGTGGTATATCACATTCAAAATATTTTCATTTTAAGGACTTGATGAGACAAAAAATAAGTTGAATGATTCATTAAAAGATATATGTTTACTGTTTATTAGCTTTCTGTGCACTTGTTAACATTTGAGTGACTATAAATGAGTTTTTGCCAGTTTTTGCCATTTTTGCCGGTTTAAACCAGGCAAAAACTGGCAAAAACAGGTTTTTGCCAGTTATTGCCACTTTGTCGGCAAAAACAGGTTTTTGCCGGCAAAAACCGAACCCTGTCAAGGGGGTGTGTGGGGATGTGTGTGTGATACCATCCAAACAAGGACTAACACAGGAAGCGTACAGAACCAACACACAACAAACAAGGTCCTCAGCAAACAGAAAAAGAATGTTATAAAATCTCAGAGCTTTGCAACCAAATATGGATGGGATTGAAGGATTTTATTAACAAAATAAAAAAGCAAAAACAAAAATTGGGTAAGTTGATATTGACACTGATACAGTTGTCAATATTATCTCTTTTGGCTTGAATGCACCAGATCTTGTCATACAAAACTGTCTTGTCTTGCATGCTAATGCCAAGTCCAAGTCATTTCTTGTGCCGTTTTACAATACAGAGCTCTTTTAGTCCAAACTTTGGGTAATAAAAAAATCAAGTACTTCTTAAAGGTCCAAATTTATCTGATTCTCTTAGTGACATACCTGTAGTAGATATCTTCTCTTGTGTACTTCCCTGATATCTTCATATGCAAACTTGGAGCATAGCTTCTTCTGAGTGGAGCGGGCACCTCGTGATGACTTGGGAATGATTGGATCTTGATGTCTGAAACAATAGAATCACAGAAAATTCACTCAACACATCAAATAACCATTTGTAAATGTATGGAATGTATAAACGCTTACAATATCGCTTAATTCCTTGTACATTTGGTCACAATCTGAAATGGTGATCACTACTATAAATCCAAGTCTTTTTTCATGACATGACATTTGCATCAAAATGGTCTTCACATAAAATTCCATTTGGCTTTTCTAAAGGCAGCATTCGCATCGGTACTTTTTTGCAGTTACTTAGCAGGTGTACAGATGCACCACCTTTGATCCCATGCACGTAAACACACCAGTTCTTTGCATCAACGCAAATGATTTAGTCAGGGATGTAAGCGGGGTATTAAAAAAAATACGGAAACAAATATACATAAACTATGCGAGCGAAGCGATCATCCCGAGCGCTTGCGCGAGGCGTTCTCAGGGGTGCAGGGGGCAGAGCCCCCGGCGCGGGAACGGGGGCAGCGCCCCTGTTGGAAAATTTTGTTATTTTAGCCTCAATTATAGTCAATTTCATGCACAAAAACTGTTAATTTCTTCCATTTTCCATTCATTGAAAAAAGGGAAAAGTTGCCATTTTAAGCAGTATAGCTGTCCTATCAACCTCCATTGTCGATACTTCAGGTCCAATAATTATTTCCAAGAAAATCGACCACAATCCATTGAGCCAAATCAAAACAAACTTCCACGTGTGCAATTGTTACGATGTCAGCGCCCCTGGATGTCAGCAGAATTCCCCTCCGTCAATCTCTTACACAAGTAATACACAACACGCACAAGCAATTGTTTCACCGCTATAGCGAGAGCCGTACGGCAAGCGGCCACGTGCTGCCACAGAGACAGGCGAAACTAGCGACATATAATCGCTGGCGGCACTATTTTTTTTTGTTCCCCCTGTTCCAGACGGGGTATTTTCGCGGAGAAAAAAAGATACAAACACACGGAAAAAACGCGAGAAAAAAATACATTTTCGTAATCGGAAAATTACGGGGAAAATACAGAAAATACGGAGATTTTGGGGGATGAAAAAAAATACGGAATTCGTAAAAATACGGAGAAATTACATCTCTGTTTAGTACTGCGCCCACTGGAGCACGCACTGATGCCGCTGCCTCGAGGAAGCCAAATGGACTACACCAGTGCTTAGACATTGTGACATACACTGCACTGGTACAATAAATGTATATAAACACTTCGCATACTCTTCAATGTGTTGCTGCCATTAAGCTTAACAGCCAATTTATGTGAGCAGAATTTTTTTTTGAGGGGGCCACTTCATTTTTTAAAAAGAATTTGTACTGTGATTGTGGAGATACTTACTGTGCAGGTACTGAGTCTATATCACATATTTCTCTGGAGCTAAGTAATGTGAAGCCATCTACTACATAGAAATGATCCTTACAGAATAACAACAAGCCTTCGCTGGTATCCAGACCTTGGATGCGAGCACAACGGAACATGTGACGAATCTGTGCAATGGTAGAGAAATATTAATCAATTCAGTACTTTGAATATTATATTGCTTGGTAAACATAAAACATGCCCACATTAGGAAAGGCTTGAAAAGAAAAACATATCTGGGTTTTTACATGATGGGGAGTACTTTTCAACAATGCAAGCAACCTTCATCCTCAAATGAAGTACTCCCTATCATATACAGAACAAATTGTATTGGATTTTAAAAAAATATTATCGGTTTTGCCAAATGAAACATAGCTAAATCCTAATCCTTTAGTTAGTTCTAACTGACAATTAAATTTTAATAGTTTTGTAATTTGCAAAAATCATGCAATTTAGCATGATTTCTTACAATTGCAGTCACAAAATTCAAAGACTTGGCACAAGTCTAAGCATTCAAAATTTGGCGCATAGGCTATGAGTTTGTTCATAAATTTATTTTGTATGTTAATTTTGATAATCGGTATAAAAGATATTTAGAAAATGTGTTTTCCAAAAATTAGATTGCATAATCTGAAATTAGTCTTTGTAAAAGTCTTTGGGCTTGATTGTCACAGCATATGAAAAATACCCTAAAAACACATTTTTTGGCCCTTATTTCCAAAAAATTGCCCAAATATTAAAATTTGACTTTTATTGCCAATTGGTATGATTAGAACGAACTAAAGGATTAGGATTGAGCCATGTTTCATTTGATGAAACAGGATAACATTTCTGGAATAGGGAGAAGACCCGGTTGAAAATGCACTCACACATGCAAATACACATAAGATAAGTCATCAGTGATTGGTTTCATTCCAATAACCCCACACCCCAACACAAAAATAAAGAAATGCAGCACATTTGTTAAGTAAGATCAAAATCAAATTCCATATACTAATAATACCTGTATACATTACTTATTGTTCTAGTTGTTAAACCATTTTCTTTCACTATTGTGCCTACCTTTTCTCCTTCCTCCAGCAGTTTTAGTACCATTTGATTGTCAGTCTTTGGTGGTTCTTCTGGTTTGTCCAATGGCACTTCAGTATCAGGAGTCTCACTGTCTTCTTCATCTCGCTCTGATCTTGAGCTACCTTGCCTTGTTACAAGAGATGAAGGACGTAAGCCTGTAGAACACAAATACACAATCCCTTACATTAAATTAAAGAGGCATGGTCCGGTTTTTCATAATTATTTTCTATCTAAGGATAGTACATACACTTCCGGTGTGGTAACCACAAATCACTACGTTTTTGTTCACACCATTTAAACAAAATATATCTCATGGCGTTCAATTTCACTGGGTAATGAGAAAAATATGAGCTTTCTTCTGATACTAAAATTTCAATTATGATGGATAAAAATGGGAGATGAGGCTGTCGATCGGGTCACAGACCTTTATAAGTAATACACCATGTAATTGGTCACTTGACACAACTATTGTAAAATCATACTGAAGAAAATGCTTTCTAATTATTTCCATTTTAACTCAGTTTTTGTCTGCCAGAAATGCCAACTTGTTTCAAGGACTAGCACTTTTTTATCGTAATAAATAACAAAATTTCATTTTTTTTTATCAAGATGACAGGCCTATATTGCCAGTACCTCTAGAGAAAGTTTGCTGTATTACCCTCTAACTAAGACACATTACATACTAATCTGTATAGTCATGAGTCAGCATACAAATTTGTGCAAAGCATTTGAAAAAATTTGATTCAGGTAAACTGATTATCTGTATGAGGTCCATTTTGGCACAAAACAACAGTTACTACTTTACACAGTTTGTGATAGGTGAAGGTATCCTTGCACCATGTTCTCACCTGTTCTGGTATCATCTTCCATTTCCACCTGTTCCAATTGGTTCTCCGCTTCCATCAGTGCCTCTGCCTCAGCAATCATCCGCTCCTTGGTGTGCTTCTCTAACAGACCTCGTACTCTCCTGCGCTGATAGAATTTCTTGCTGTCCCAGCTGATGGCTTTCCTCCCTTTGGATGGTTTCTGTAATATTAGATGTGAATTTGTGAAATAAGATTGACAATAAACAGAAGTAGTTTTGAAACTTTCAACGGAAACTAATGAAGGAAAATTTTTGTTTACCATGCAAATATTTTCGGTAACGATCTGTTACCATCCTCAGGCAGAAGTGACTGACTGATTGTCTTCTTCACACCTGGATGGTTTAGATGTTTCTAGACTTTTGTAAACTTTAGGAAGATCTCTGCCCCTGTCTCTGTTTAATTTGACCTGCTGTTCTTTCTTTCGTTTAATTTTGAATTCTTCGTCAATCAATTTCATACATCACATGTAACTTCAATGACATATGAGTTTCAATAACGGACCAGAGGCTGAAGATACATAGATTATGATTAAGGGTGGTCTTAACCCTGGAATTATGGAAAATGTTGGGCCTCATAACTTCTAAATTGTTGGTCTAAAGTATATAAAAGTATACAAATTTAGAATGGAAATGACTTGATGAATCCATCTGTGAGGTCAAATTTGGGCAAAATGCTCAGTTTTGGAGGAAAAAAAAACCGTTTTATTTTTGTCTTCAATTTTGCCCAAATTTGGCCTCACAGATGGATTTCCATTCTACTATGTATACTATTATACTTCAGACGAACAATTTAGAAGTTAAGAGGCCCAAAAGTGTCCATAATTCCAGGGTTAAGACCACCCTTAAGTTGAAAGACACTACCATCAAATTCAAGTCACTGTACTTACATTTTCTAGAGTCTCATAGTCTGATCTGTACGGATAGTTGACATAGAAGCAGTCATTTCTGATCATCTTTTTTCTCATTCTACTAGGTCCTTCTGTCACATCCTGCAGCCATTTATCCAGAGTAGAGCCACAAGGAGGTCCCCATAACCCTCTCTCCCTGGTCAGTTCTGTTTCCATTTGCTCCCATTCTTCTGCTATGTACATGTGTAAATGCTGCTGGCTCTGTTGACAACAAAAACAGCAAAATTGTATTTTTTCAGTGATTGTTTGGTTTTCAACTTTTGTACATATGGGACTTGATCAAGCAAATAAGGTCAATGTCATGAAATGTCCATTTTCAAAATATTTGCATCATGATAAAGAACTTTTAATCAGATAATGTAAATATCATCCAAATAAGTCAAAAGAGGACCAATTTATTGGAAATATTGGGTTTTAAAACAATAAAGAACATATGTGACACAATCTGGTCCATGAAGGCCAAGGAGGCATTTTTGAAAATTTGAGTTACTGTAATTATAACCTTTTACAAACATTAGGCCATATACTGAAAACACCAAAGGTCTAGCATACTTGGTTCTAAAGGTAAGAATTTTTTGATGTCTATTTTCTTATGTATTTTATTGTTTTCTTACTTCATATTGTTGCCTTTATCTCAATTTCAAATATGCCGCTTTTGGCCTCCATGGACCAGATTGTGTTACATATAAGGATTTGAATGGTAGATAAGCTTGTTACTCAAGAACAACTTTGGTGAGTTCTCAACTTGCCTGATTGGGTTACATATACACACTCTGTATGTGGCCTGTTTTAATACCAGTGGTTTTGAAGATAGAGCAACATCAAAAATCCTGTTTGAGAGTTTTTAATACACTTTGTTTTCTGATGAATGTAGGCAAACTGACTACAGTATCAATATTTAGGTATGCCTGCCTACACACAGGACGGATGTCCTCTCCAAAAGACTATGTACTCTTATAGTTCATTTACCCAATTCTAAATAAGCTACACATGTGGAGAGCGGGCTGTAATTAATCAATCTACAGATATGGCTGATTAAAATCAGATTTTTTCCAAAACCAATGCCCCAGCAAATTATCACCATTGGGAATTTAAACCCATGCACCGAACGCGAGTACCTAACTATTGGGCCATGCATTCCTGCTTTTGCTCAATATCTACTATTGCCACAATCAACTCTCCTGCTGACATAGCATATGGGACAGATAACGGATTTACATTGAACCATATATACCTGATGATATCTATTGTACTGTAGCTCCACTAGAGCCCTGACAATAGAGAGATGTGAGAAAGTCCACATGCATGCTTCTTGCACCGATGTCAAGCTGTACTTGAAGGATGCACTCTCTCTTTTGTTCTTCCTAGATGCCAACATTTGTATACCGCTAGTCACCTTCATGGCTAGTCTCTGTAAATGATAACAGATGGAAAGAGGAAGGTTAACTATTATGATTTGGAATACTGCAGGAGTATCACAACTTCCAATCTCCCCAAAAGCTTATTTTGTACCCTATTCCCTTTGAAAATCATAAGTATTGTTTGGGATGAATTCAATTTATGAAAGTGTTTTGGTCTGTTAATGAAGCGTGGTCAAATCAAAGGATTTCATCTCATCCATATTTTCATCATTAAGGAGGCACACAGGATCACTAATTATCCATTATTATTCACCTCATAACTCGAAAACTATTTATGTAAAGTATATAAAAGTATACATTTTTTGAACGGAAATGAGCTCATCAATCCATTTAAAATGTCAGTTTTGGGTCAAAAAGTACAATTTTCGAGAAAATCCCAAAAAAGCGGCTTTTTTGACCAAAAATTTTTGGTCCGCCATAAAAAAAATATTTGAAAATCAGAAACTGTAAAACATGAATTTTATTAATTTAGACAAATAAATCTAGAAAGTGTTTTTTTATTTTTTCGAAATTTTGCTTAGTTTTTAAAATATAGGCAAAAAATCAGTAAAAACGTATGACCCGTGTTCAAATTTTTGAATCATGGGTGATAAAAAAAGTTCTAGGCCCTAATTTAAAAAATGAAAAACACTATCTAGATTTTGGCCATATCTAAACGCTTGACTTAAAAACTTACCTCAGTGATGCTTCATTTAGACGCTATGGCGGACCAAAATGGTTAAAAGTGGTCAGTGAACTTGCCGAAAATCGCGATTTAGAAAAATACAGCGGATTTTAGGTCCATTTTTGAAGATTATTCCATAAATATATAATCCGTGACTTGTGACGCTTGGTCAAGTTAGAAAATGAGAAGGGCGCCCAACTGCAGCAGATTGGCATTTTTTGGTGATTTAGAAGGTAAAATATACAATTTTACTAAATTATCCGTGCACATTCGCAGATATTTATCCACATGGTGTAATCATTTTATTTACTGCAGTCTTGTTTCCATGGTGCAGCAGAGCTTCCGGCAAGGCCGCGGCGTCAAGCGTCAGCAGCTTGAGGAGCGACAGGGCGCGGACAGACAGACAGGTTACGCGAATAAGTTGCACAGTGCATGCACAGAAAAAACAATATATAAAAAAAAAAATATGTATTCTCTTGTTTGGTAAAAATAACATAATATTAGGTAAAAAGTGAACATAACTTCTGTGTAAATTTTAAACTACACGCTTTGTTATGTAATCCTCACATTTTGCAAACGCTTCAGCGCTTTTTACACATTGTTATGTTCAAAATTACAATTTTTGAAGTAAAATAAAAATACCGAAAAGTTATGTAAACTCGGTTCATGTGCTTTGCATAGTTACTGTGTAGTTTTTCGTGGCAACCCAGCGCAAAACGAAACGATGGCGGATGACACGGTGGAAGACATTCTCGAGCGATGGAGGCTGTCCCAATATAATTGAGAAGTTTGAAGGTGAGTAGGCCTATAGCAGCATTTTTGTTTGTATCTTGCGTTTTGTCATGTTCATTTTAAATGCAGAGCGATATTTCAATTGTTGGTGCCGGGTGTATGCGTTGCCGTTGTATATCTACACACGCACCCCATGTACACATGTAAGCTTATCGATACATCACACACGACACACGAACTATACGAAGTTGATCGAGTCCACAGTTCATATGATTCCACATAATTATACATAAATCACATGACGCCATGGGAAGATCAATGCTCTTGGGGGCCTCATATGGAGGACATTTATTTTTTGTAAACAAAGATGAAAAGTCACGAGTGACGCCACATCATCAGTGGCTGAGAGAGCAAGGAGGGGGGAGGAGGATGGGTACGATGAGCAGATGCATAGTCGGGGGGGGGGGGGGCGCCAATCCATTTTTTGATAAAAATTCTAAAATTCTCTTATTTTAACAAATTTGTATTTCCGTTATTTGGAACTGATCAGACTAACTGTGATGTCATTATTTTGCAGATGAGGAAATAGACATGGTGCTACCATTAATCAGTTGTTTCCAAAACTTGGGCCACGATGTAAATTCATGAAGCATCATCAGTCAGAGGTAAGTTGGGAAGTTTTGCAATTCCATGATCAATGTTTGAAATTATGGGAAAAATATAATTATTTGGTTTCGTTAAACAATCAGTTTAAATTATTTAAAGGGACATTCAGAGATATCTGTCAATCCAAACAATTCCTTCCCAGACTAGTGATTTTTATTGTACTCTTAAAGCTGAGATGCAAAAGCTGGACCACAATGGCTGAAATCGAGTTATTGGCATTACGTTATAGTGCCGATTAAAATACACATTATATTAACTTATATACAGGAACTATATGGATTGTTTAAATTATTTTAATTAGAAAGGCTACGAACTTGTTTGTAAAAAATTCCTTTAAAACGTGGTTTATGTGAGGCTCGTAAAATATTGTTTTCCTATCTGGTTGATACTGCATGCATTTGACAAAAATCACCATCCTAAGTGGCAGTTCCTTGAAGCTATGATCTGTAGTGTGAGGCACCCAATTTCCACTGCTCCAATATTGAATCACTATGCTAATAAATTATGACAATGGTTATAAATATTGCTTCCACAAAACAATAATTTGTTTTTCGCTTTTTTTTTCATTTTACAGGAAATCACGGATTTGGAGCATTGTGTTGCCAACACCCAAGGTGGATCTCAACCGTACGTTCTTGTTCTCGGTGGTTCCATAGCAAACCCCCAGCAGGTTTTCACAATTGTGGGAAAGACAATTTTGCCTCAAAATTCACTCTTAAAGGCTGTTGACATCTGCTTGAAACTATAGTGTATGTCTTTGACATACATTACTAGCCTAAATGCCTGACAATTCTTGGAGAATGTTGTCTGTGAGTTCAAAGGAGTAGTGAGAAGCAATTTGCTTCATGACTTCCGTATGCCTTGCATGGCACTATCTGACCTTTGATTCACTGTGCACCAACATTGAACAACTGATAAAATTAGCCTAAATTGTAAAGACAGTCATTATCTAATACTAAATCAAAACACACAGGATCTCTATGAACATTATTTTTTTAATGAACGCTCTGGTGCCTGGCAATTCCTGGAGAATGCTGTCTACGAGTAGTGAGAAGTGAAATAAAACCTTTAATGAGTTCTTGTTTACACATTGGTTCTGGCAAGTGTGTTTATGTTGTGTCAATCTTTTAAAGCCTCATTTACAAAGAATTTAATTAAAATTATTTTACATAATTTCTTTGTAAATAATTTTACATAATAGTTATGGTGTTCTATTTTTACATCAAATTGTGTAAATAATTTACTTAAAAGCTATGTAAATTGAATACTTATTCATTATGTAAAATTTACATAAATAATTGGTACAATTTTACATAACAAGGGTTATGTAAACTTTTACATAATAGTTATGGTGTTCTATTTTTACATCGGAATTGTGTAAATAATTTACACAAAAGCTATGTAAACTGAATACTTATTAATTATGTAAAATTTTACATAAATAATTGGTATAATTTTACACAACAAGTGTTATGTAAACTTTTACCTAATAGTTATGGTGTTCTATTTTTACATCGATATTGTGTAATATTTTACACAGGTTGTGTAAACTGTTTTCTCAGTGTGGTAGTGTTGCCGCGAACGAAACCATGATTATTTAAGCACAATTTTGTCCTATTCAAAACAAAAAAAGATCATGCTCTGTATTAAAATTTATGGACATCAGAACATTAAAAGTAGCATAGAATAACTGACAAGCAATTATTTTAGCAGATAATCAGGAAGTTTTATGAAATGAAGAATAAATTGAGACATATTATAATTGTGATTTCTGTTTTGTCCTAATTTTCTTAATTTTGCTTTAAAAATGCAATGTTTTTAATTTATCGCTTTTGGTTATTTTCTTTCCTTTTTTTTTTTTTTTTTGGTGTTGACAAATATTGCATTTTATGTTCATTGTCCTTTTCTGAACCGCAAACATGATGTTGTTACTACTGCTGCTTTTTTCTTTTTAGTTAGTGCTTGAGAGGCACCACAACGGCCCGTCCGCGCCAATGAGATTTTAACGCCCATTATAGCTAGGCCTACACCACAGGAATCCCAAGTAAAATTTGAAAAGATTCTGATGTGTCGACATTACTCAATATTCCGTTTTGTTATTGTAATTGTTTGTAGTTATCATATTTTATTTTTAACTTTTACGGAATGTCAAACACGTATTAAAAGGTCATAGGCCTATTAGGCCTAAAGCTACAATAAAGTTGTAAAATATTTTGTACCGCATAAAAGTGAATAAAATACAACAACAAAAATTTAAAAAAAAGTGTGTCTGTTGTTGTTTTCAATCAAATAAACGTGTAAAAATTAGCGTAAAAGTTGTAATATGTCTTGAATAAACTTCTTGTAAAACGGACAAAAAGTAGGCCTATATATTATGTTAAACGGGCAAAACACGGAGAGGTCACAAGAAAACTGAAAAACACGGAAATTGACATAGCCTAACAAAACCGAATTTCAAAAGTAGAAAACGGAACACTTGTGGCTTTAAATTAGATTGTGGTTTATGCAGCGCAGTAGGCCTACCGTATAGGCATCATGCTGTAAAGAGCGCTTTAAAACACTGCATGAAAACATTCACGAAAAAATGCTTTAAAGCAGTTTACCTTTTAAAGTATGCAGAAAACATTATAAACGTGAAAGTTGAAAACCAGGCAAACATTGCAAATAAAAAGGCATTCGCCAAAACATTCGCAAAAAGTGTTGTAAAACCAAAAGCTTTTATCGCAATCATAATCAATCAGGAGAGAGAACGTTTGAAAACGAATCTTAAATCCGTGTTTTAATAACACTTTGAAACATTATTCAGGGCCTTAGGTATCTAATATTATAGGCCTACCGGTAGTAACTGCTTGCCTATTTTTATGGTCTTCAAAATTAAGACGAGACTGAACGACCGCTGAGGCCCCCGAACCAAGGCTGGGACTGCATAAATATAAGCTAATATAATAGGCCTATATTCTTGTCCAACTACACCAACTTGGTAAATCAAATAATAACAATGAAATGAATGATGAATGAATGAATGAATGAATGAATGAATGAATGAATGAAATAAAACAAATTTTTAAACATAAAACAATAAGCCTAATGATGTACGGGCTAAGTCTAGCCTACTAGCAAAATATTTAGGGCCTACGTTATTTATCGTATCTACCAGATTGCGTCATCATTACAGGGCTTCTTACGGGTAACTACTTCTTAAAGATAAATTTCATCTTTTCAAGTTCAGAATGAAACTTGAAAAACAAAATAAAACAAACAAAAATTCACTAAATTATGTTCATATAAAAAACCTATAATTTATACCACTATATCAGCACTTTTTTTGGTCGAAATTTATCGAGTAGGCCTACTGATTCTAGGATGGGGACGGTGGTGGTCTGTCGGCCCGCAGTTTCGCAATGCAATGGTGCAAGCTTTACCTACCTTGGAAGAGATCAATACGATAAAATACGGTAGTTATCGCGATTGGCGACTCCAGCGCCTCAATCAGCAATCACCTCGCCCATCCAGTTTATCATGTGTGCGTGTCTTTGCTAGCTTGCACGCGCGCAGTACACGCGTTTGAGAACGCTATATATTGCGGGAAAACAATGATTTATTTGCTTTTGCATTTTGACGAATTTTTAATGAAAAGGGTCTTTAAAATAGCTTTTCTTATGGTTCAAATTTTAAGATTTCTTTAAAATCTATTAATGACAAGATAAAATACGGTTTGAAGATGACATTAATGATGAAAAATCAATTTTGGCCATGTAACACTTCAGTGATCCTGTGTGCATCCTTAAGTCTCTATTAACACCCATTAAATCTATAGACTTCAGACTTGTATTTAGACTTGCAGATTCAAAATCACCGTAAATATCTTGCTAATCCATGTATATGATCCCATATTTTGTTAATCTTTTAAATCAGTAATCTCCTCGTGGGATTGTTCTTCATTGCCATGATTGCTTTTTATAGTCTGGTGCAATTGTTATAATATGTTTGACATGTTTTGAATATTTTTGAAGTTTTTCAAAGTGCAATAGTGTTTTGGTTAAATTAATATTTGTGTGCAATATGGTGCTTCTCTGATCTAAAACTTATTCCCTATTGATGCAATTTTTGATGTCTTTTAAAAGTTCTTAAAGTGTTTAATATTTTTAATGTTTATATGTATGTTCAAATTGTAATTTTACATGTAATTTGGCCGTTTGGCCACGATATGTGATAAAATAAAATACCAATAATAATAATAATGATCACATGGATGATAATCTCCTGCAAACATTCCAATTTTAGCTTCCATTTCTAATTTCTTAAATCAAAAGGCTGGTTGGATTATATATTACATATTATTATTATTTTTTTTTTATATATTACATATTCTTGTGATATCAACTGAATGCCATAATGCCACACTTACCGATTTTGCATTTTTGTCTTGTTCTTTTGCAGAGTTGTTTTTCTCACCAGCGATGAATTGAGTCCAAAACTTTGCAGCTGTTTCTGCCATTGTAGCTCTAAATATATGAAACAATAAAGTTGGCAATTAGAGTATTGCATATTCCATCTCTGATAATCTCTGACATACATATTTTTGTTTTTACTCATGCTCTCTTAGTGTTTGGTACAACTGTGCCATCCAGAGAAGTAATTCATTGGTAGAGCATCAGCGCAGTCACCTTCGGAGCCTTATTTCACCCTAATACAGATGAGCACTCCATTATAATGCCTCTTTGAAGGTGTTAGGAAAGCATTTCTTGAGCTGCATATCTCCTTGTCTTGGGTAGGCATCAAACAATTCTCTGAGGTCTCTGGACTTACCGTCTCGCTTCCCTCCGAGCATATTCCAGTGCTGACATGAACTCCATCAGCTGAAATTATCCTGAGCACCTGCATACACATCAACCCTTGTGCAGCAAGCTCAAAAGGACATCCTCAGACATTGTGTCCACGAAGCAGGAATCTCTGCAGTAAGTGGTTACTTTATTATTATAAAGTAACCACTTACTGCAGGAAGCTCTCACAGATCAGAGAAGTTATAATTGCAACATTTAATTTTGCTGTAATACTTGATAAAGTGACAGATTCCACTCAACTTGGCTTCTTTATTTTCAAGCTCTAGGTCCAGGGACACTCCAAAACCGAAAAACTATATCACTTAAAAAATATAAAAATCCAAGAAAGGTTGAAACCCCCCAAATTTTGAAAACATTTCTCCTAAAAATAGCGGACTATACTTATGTCAGTATGGTAAATATGGATCAGACTAAGCCAGATAAGTAACTACAATACAGGCATAGTTAACAGTTCAACTACATACCTTGCAATTTTCAGGTCCACACTAACATTCTTGGTTCCAGCAGCTCTATAGGAGACCACACAAATTATATATTAGCTATATTTCACTGCAACATATGATATGCTATCATCACATGACTTTGGCAGGGATGCAAATAACATGGTGATAAATGTCCACAAAATCTTATCAGGCATAGTAACTTTTTACTGGGCAGACAATAATAGCTCATGTCTTCCATAGGGGGTGTATGCATTTCAACTGGAATAGCCCACTACCAATGGAAAGAAGTAGGAAATTTCTCAAGAATAAAATGATTTTTCAGTTGATAAAAAGTAGTGTGGCTCCCAGAATCGGACATATTTCCATTGCTAATCGTGCATTTGATTATCTTATTACTTTCACTAAGTTTCTGATGCAAGTTAATGTATAATCATACTTACGAGTTTGGTAGTGTCACCTTGAAGATGTCTTCAATGAACTGCAAAAAATAGAAGACATGAAATCATAATTAATAATAACACATAAACTTAATGTCAGATAATTTATGCAAACCACTAATCAGTATCCGGTCGCTCAGACATCCGGGAACATTGTCCCCTTTGCACGAGCGTACGCATAGCAACCAGATCAAAGACGGGGAACTAAACATATGCACAATGGTTTTACAAGGCATTTTCCCTGGTTTGACGTCAGCCCGACCAAGAGAATCAATTAATAACAAATCTCTTGGCTGTGTGCGCTATCATGTATCATCTAAGCAACTTTAGAACCAATTCTAACCCTAAAAGATAACCAAATCCGAATCTCTCAGAAACTTGCCTCCCTTTCTTGTACACCTACCTGCTTCCTACTGGAAATTAGTACATCCCAGACTCTCCTCGCTGCATTACGCACCAGCAAACTACCTTCTTGGCTATGTGTATGTGAGCCATCATGCTCATGATGATCTATAGACTCCGCTGGTCTGTCTGGGTTTAATGGGTCTACATGCCAGGTGGTGGTACGATTCAGATCCGATGATTGACAGTGTAAACAGGAGGTACCAGTACTGTGTGACAAGGTAAGAATGTATAAGTTTACTTTATGGTTCGTTCAGGCTTCACTGCAGCTGTGTAGAAGTGAGGTGTGTTGCCCGAATTGCAGTCTCTTCACAAAATACTGCATTGCAATAGCGCGCTAAAGTTAAATTTATTTGAACTGGATTTGCAGTGCGTTGCGTTGAAATGCGGCTGAAAATGATCTATATTTCGGCAACAAATCGTAGATGCAGTGAAGTATGAACAACAGACCCTAAGGCTTTTAATCACTTGACGTATAAACATTAAACATTTAGCTTGCCTGAAAAAAATGGGGTCATCAGGAAGCTGGCCACAAATTTGGCATTCTCCAGCCTCCCCCATAGGAGGGAAAAAAGTGACAATTACCATGGTTAGATGAAAGGTACCCACTACGGGTTAAATTTTGTAAGTAAATACTACAGTTGATGATTCCATACCAAAGTGATTGCCTATTCAGGCTACTCAAGATTGAAATGAAATTTGGATAACTATATTGAAAATAAAATGAATTTTCCTCAATTCATTTGCTTTTTTTGCATAAAGTCTATTTTAGGAAAGTTAAAACTTGATAAAACAAATGTTTGATTTTTCATGCATAATTCTGGTCACTTATACAGGCTTATTTGTTTACTTAATTACCTGATCTCATCAGTTAGACAGAACAGCAGGTGACAGAGGCAGGCGATGAATTCTTGCTCACAGTTACTGGGCCCAAAAAGCAGGTTGCGATTCTCTGTCATGTGACGTAGTGACTCTAACAGTGCCATTTGGTCTGCAAAAAAAAAAAAGAATTAACACAATTGAAAATCAGTAGTCTGTTTCATCTATGATTGTAGATTGTTGTATTGAATCTGTCTGTACTCCTTCCTGTCCCAAGCACTGATGGCTCTAAAAATCTTGTCAAGACTGTCAAATATGTGTCAATGAAGCCCATTTTACCCCATACGCTAAATGGTACACCAAACATGGAATAAGACTACATACCTGTAACTGTAGAATGAGGCCTTGATAGCTGGAATAAGACAGTCCTATTCAGACAATGGTAAATAGTTTCCCAAGGAATGCCATGAGCTGAAAGAAAACAAAACAGAAACTTTATAATTATAATCTCTTTTAAAGGTGGCAACAAATGATCATTCTCCAACAGGCAAATGCTGATAATTTTTGCATATTCATGCGGGCAGATCATAACATATGTGCCTTCACGTTTATGCGATAGAGCATTTGTGTGTCTCGCATTCAGGTGAAAGACCTTAACATATGAGGTACGTGCATAGCAGTTCATCTCTCGCTCTTCATGGAACGATTGGCCCTCAATAACGGGTGATACTGGGACTTTACCTGCTGCCGATTGGTCTGTATATTTTCTTGTCTGAGCAACAAACACTTGGCAAAAACCAACGACATCTTGACATATGTAGTACTATCATATAATGCAATATGCTAACCTCTGTTGTTACAAACTAGAAGAAACTTTTTATGAAACTTCTGCAAAGATCAGATTTTCAAATTATACAGTATGCAGTAATCTCAGTAATATGATAAAGAACAATCTGAGTGTGTTATCCACAAGAAACTTACATCTTTTCTTGGCTTGTGCAATGAGTTGAGCCACAAAATCAAACACTTCTTTGGACTTGTGATTAAATGTTCCTGCAAGGTAACAAACATGTTTAGTTATGAAATCTATAGTTGCCTGCAAATACAATCAAATAATAAATTCATCATGCCAGCGAAATAAGAGAAAAAGAATCGCTTTTTCAATGATCATACCATATAGCTTAAATAATTTGACTCAGGGTTACTCTTTGGTAACACAAACTCATGCTTTTATAAAATTACTTCAGGTTATAAAATTGCTTTAGGTTTTGTTGTTGTTCTCAATTTCTTTTATCAATTCTTGGAAAAGGATTCATCACACTCTGTAGGAATTTACCTTCACCAATTGTGGAGTGGCATTTTCAATTTTATTCAAACCAGCTACAATTTTGATTTCACATCTCATTCTCACTGGTTTAGTCAGCAACATATTCCGAGACACATCCACGCTAACTTGAAATTTCAAATCATTTTATACAGGGTTCCCGCACCTTGAAGCCTTCAAAATTCAAGGACTTTTCAAGGACTTTCAAGGTCCAAAAGCATGATTTTCAAGGACTTACCACAACACAAAAATTATGATGCAGCTATCCATGCAGCACATATTAACGAAAGTGACAGCTCCTCTCCATTCCCCAAATTTTGTCAAAATTATACTTAAGGTAAAATTCCAATTTCCCCAAATTTTGTCAAAATTATACTTAAGGTAAAATTCCAATTTTCAAGGACTTTCAAGGACCTTGTGCAAATTTCCAGGATTTTTAAGGCCTTGAAAAGGTGTTTTCAAATTCAAGGACTTTCAAGGACCGCAGGAACCCTGTATCAATGATACTTCTTTTGATTCCTTACCTTGCCATAGCTTGTCTACAACCCTAGAAGTCAGATAGAACACATTGTGTACCAGATTGTTAAAGCTACCGCCTGCAGCAATAGGCATGGCACTCTCACGATCTAAAAGGACGTCACCAGCTAGCAGTCGATCCATCAAACTCACTAGTATGTCGGTCTGGAATTCACTTAACTGGGCTGGAGTAGCTCGTTCTGGTGATGCCTACAGGAACATGGAGTGAAAATTCAAATTAAGGGACATTTACATTTTTATGGAATGAAAATCTTACCTTGTTTGCCACAATTTTACAAATAAGATGGATATGCTCAATTTGATAATGATAATTCAGAACATTTTTTTAAAGAAAATGGTTCAAATAATATTACATTAAATGCTTCTAAAAGTTCTGTACCACTACTGTCTGTCTATGTATGAATGCCATATAGTTTTCTCAGGGTTTGATCAGGTTTTCCCACACAGAATTGAAACTAGATCCTGTGTGGGACAACCTGATCAAACTCAGGGGCAGGAATTTTCTGACTTCGGTGATGTCATGGAGTGTGATGTCACCTGATCAGTTTGGTATCTAGCTGTTTCCATGGCAAACATCAGAGTTAACAACATCGGCTGACGATGAGCAAGGTCCTCGAAAGGGCTCCCGGTAAGCAAAATAAGTAGTATTGAAGTTTAATTTAAATTACTTCCAAATATTACACAGTTTCAACATATTTGCCCATATGGCTCTCCCTTACCTCCAGTAGCATATCCATAACAGGTGGATTTTTACTTGGTACAGGCAAAGAAAGACTGTCTACAACAATCACACGTAAGAAATCCATCACATACTTCCTGGCTGGATGATTGCTTAAATTACCTGCAAACAAGGATGAAATTTAAGACACACTTCCATATAATTACATTCACCAGTATTAAATTTTAGAACAGAAATGACCTCAATAACTTCCTGAAGTACACAAAACAACCATAACAGAGGTTTTGATTGAAAATTGTTCAATCAAGTTGGCCAATAAAAATAATTCCTCAACCAGGATTTGAACATGCGACCTCTGTGACTTTTGTCTGTTTGGAACTCATTTAAAGATACAGGACAGTCATTCTTAAATACAATTTCAGATCCTCGTTATGTCAAGGAGATCAAATTTGACAGAGGTAGTTTTTTAGACATTTACTATACCATTTGTATCAAGGATCAGCAACTGTGCAGTTCATAAGGCAATATTACGTGCCACATAGCTGGGTACCAGCAATTGATTTTATTGTAACTGACTCCCAGGACTATTATGCCACAATGACATAACCATATGCATGACACATATAATAGAAGTTGGTGAAAGCCGATTCACTGTGTGGACGATGCTCTCTGAGGGATTGCTTCTTATCAATAATTTATCTGCTGCACTTCAAAGTTCCTATTGCCAGCACTATCAAACAAAATCACTTTGGGTGTAGATTGTAATCTTTCTGCTTTATATCTAATTATCCAACACTACCCTTTCCCTCTAATGAATGATTTAAATACCCCAACTATTTCCAGTTGATATTGTTGGGGTTTGTCATATTGACTAATCACACATTACTATGACCAATGAGGACAACAGTATATTGTTTTTCCTAAGCGCAAAGCCATTTTTGACATCATGCAGTTCGCATATGGGCCTTCACAGAATATATACCGACAGTTTTAAGTAATCCGGTATTCACCACTGTGAAAAAATACAATGAAAGTGTGTTTACTTACCAGCTTGATTAGAGTTTCTCTCTGGTGTCTTCACTCCTAATGCTGGTATATCAATCCCAGGAATGAACTGTGGACAAAATGTTCAAACTAAATTAGTGACAACTTGAAGATATAAGCATCATAATTCTAATTATTGTAACCATGCAGGTATATTTGACCTCACATGTGTTGTGTAAAATACAATGACATGCCTTTTAGTTGAGATTGTACTGTGAAGTCATTAGGCGGAGGTGCCCTATTTAACGTTAGCTTTGGATATTTAATTATTTTATTTATTTTCCCCCAGCTTGCCCAGGTGAAAAATCAATAAAATAACTAAATGTCCAAAGCTAACATTAAATAGGGCGCCTCCGCCTAATGTTTAGAATTGGAATTTGGGTTGCATCTTTCATTTTTGAGTTGTTTTTAACACATTTCAAAGTGTTACTTCAATGAAATAATACATGTGAAGAGAGACATACTTGCAATGTACAGTGCTAATGAGTGCTATAATGTAGGCTGAAACATGCCAAATTTAACTCTAGAGCATTCAGAACATACGCAACTATAGTCTGTCCAGTCTCAAGTTGAGAGTAACGCCATGTTGTATTTAGCTGTACGTGCGCACTAACCTAATCCTGTGGGGAGTATACATGTGTAGAAGGGCGATTTGACCGTACGCTGGCCATGCAACCATGTAAACGCACTAATTCGAATCAGTCATTGCAAACATGGCGTTACTCTCAACATGAGGCGAGACACACTATAGATTTAACTTGAAACTACTTTATTCATAATAAGTAAGTTGGAATTCTGATGCAAAAACAAACTTCACAGTGGTAACTCAAAACAGTCTTCCTTAAAAAAACCTTTCCAGAACATCTTACTTTTCCCTCAGGAGGAAGGGGTATACCTTCACTATAGGCAAGTTTCACCCTCAAGACCCCCATTTTCATCAAGCTCTTTTTCCATTCCGGAGACTCCCTCCCTGCCCCCCCCCTCAGGAGGAAGGGGTATACCTTCACTATAGGCAAGTTTCACCCTCAAGACCCCATTTTCATCAAGCTCTTTTTCCATTCCGAGACTCCCTCCCTGCCCCCGTAAATATCTTTTGTCATTCCGGAGACCATAACTTTTAAATTCCGACAACCTTTTGGCTAAATTTTCCTCCAAATAAATAAAATTAGCTTTGAATTTGAGCTCCAAGTACTTAATTCTGAGAAGTTTTTGCTAAAAGAGCACTGAACAAATCCCCATTTTTAGTTCTGGAGACCCAATTATATGTCCCCAAACACCAATTCCGTGGCCCGCAAAACCTGGGCAGCACTCACCTACCAACAAATTATTTGAGTACCCCTGGGTACTTTTCCTAGAATGTTTACATTCCATTTTCCAGATAGAGAAACATTTTTTTGTACACTTCACAATCAAGAACATACTCTTCACCAAAACAGATTTGACTATACTTTGTTCGACTTTTAGTTCAATCAAGTCCCGACTTATGCTCGCATAAAATATGCAAAGTACAACTAGTGTATATGTTCCACCTAACTTCATGCATGCCATTCTGATGATTCTTTCTCAATCCACAATGTTATGAGTCTTTGCCAATTGTAAGTCAAACAAAGTGAGTTCCAGCTATATATAGCCCATGGGTTACTACATAATTTCCCCTTACTTAAGTTAAAAATATGTAATAATCCATCTTCCTTACCCTACTTATATCCTCTGATGGAGATGACACCTCACTGTTCTCCTCACTCAGCTGTTCAAAATAAACCAATTATATTCATCTCATCATATAAAACATGAAAAGTGAAGTAGATTTGCCAAACTACTTGGAGTTCTCAAAGTCTCAAAACTAATGACCAGATTTGCATCACTATATTAAATGTAATGTCACTTAGGCATTTTAGCAGAGGAGTGCAACAAAGTCATACCTGCACTCACTACACCTCAATTACATATTTCACTTACTATGATAATTAACTACACTGCCGGAAAATGTGGCTCCCATGCCTGATCACTTGTTAGGTAAGTTATAATGGGTCGGAATCTTGCCATTATATTGAACAGGTAAAAAAACAATAAAATTGTAGCTAATACATGTACAACTTTCCTGCATGTAATTGTTTTGCTTTGTAGCTAGTCATTTTTCTATGCAAATATGAGCAACTGCAAAAGTATAGACAAATATTTGGAAGTAGAATATGTGTAATGCTTGGCATCCTTTTTATCAAACTTGTGACCAAACATATGCACATGAGGCTGATATCATTGCCTATCTATTCTTCAGGCACGAGAATGGCTTTTTTGAAAACTGCCTGAAAAAGCATGTGAATTCGGCCTTAAAAGCCCCAAAACAGGCTAAAGAAAATAATAACAATGCATAAATTTGAACAACAAAACTAGAAGCCTGAAAATTCTCGTGCCTGATTCTTGTTGGGTAAGATTTCATGAATTATGTTGACCACCTGTATGATTAGTTGGCTTACATGGCTCATCATACATAACTATTTTCTTTTTCTATTCATACAATCGTCATTTACATAATTTAAATTAATGACCTTTCATTCATTTAAGGGGTGGGGTATGAACGTTTGGACAGTATTTATTGTGGGACATTAGAACACATCAGACATATCGAATTGCATTCTGCATAACAAGAATGTCCTTCTGATATCAAATAATTTTGATTTTTGAAATTAGCAATGTAATACACATTTTATGGCAAATGATTAAAATTGATATTTTTGATATTTAACAGTACTCAAGTAAACTTTATAAATCTGATGATTTATACTTAAAGTGTATGTAGGTGGGATGAAAAGCCGGACGATCAATCGAAAATTTTGACCTTTCGTATTGAAGATATGGATTTTTTTTCCCAAAACACCCAAAAAAATTAGGTCTTTTGGGGGAAAAAATCCATATCTTCAATATGAAAGGTAAAAATTTTCAATTGATCGTCGGCTTTTCCTCCCAGCTACATACACTTTAAGAATATGTCATTAGATTTATAAAATTTACTTTGAGGACTGTTATAAATCAAAAATGTGAAAAATATCAAATTTTAATAATTTGTCATAAAATTTGTATTATATCATGAATTTCAAAAATGAAAATTATTTGATATCAGAAAGACATTCTTCGATTCAGAATGCAATTCGACATGTCTGATGTGCTCTCATGTCCCACAAAAAATACTGTCAAAACGCTCATTCCAGATCCCTTAACACCATTAAAAATATTTAGCAATAAAATGTGCACACTACATATTGATGTTTTGGCATGCATTTGTGCAGACATTTAATGCCATTACAGTGCATGATCAAGTGATAAACCAAAATAACATTTGAAATCATACCTGGGGACCAAAATGTAAAATAGAGGTAAATCGATGTTCAATGATTCAAAATCATAATCCACAGACTATACCAAAATGATTGAATGTGAAAGTAAAGATATTGAATATTTGTCCAAATGATTCACACATATTATTGTTTTCTTTACATCCTGTTTTCTTTTTCCTCTCGCTCCCTCTCTCACACACACATCAATCTGTCCATCTCTCTGTTCAATCATTCATGTATCTCTGAATCTGATTTTCTGTCCCATTTTGCTCCCTCTCTCCCACTCATTTCAGTATTGTCTGTTTAAGAATTAGGGTAAGTTTTCCACCAACATTGGATGATAATAATATAACCATTCAAATTGGATGTGAAATTTTGACATTCCATAAATTCTTGATGAATCCACATCACCATATAAAGTAGCAGAAAACACAAGAGAATCTAGGCCTGTTATAATTGGCACCAGTTGTCCTGGTCAAATTGAGAAAAATTATATTACATGAAAATGAGTGTTTTTGGTGCAAATTTGTTATCCAATCAAGTAAGGGTCTATTCTGTGACTATTTGAGTTAAAATCATCTTCTTTCTGTCATTTTTGGGAAATTTTGAGGCAGCGATACAATCATGCTCAATAATATAGAAATGTTGATTCAACTCTGGGTGCCTACAAAACATTGATCCCATTTGACTGGTTGTATCTGAAATGTCATTCACACTTTTTCATCTTTTGTGACCACCTAGATCTTCCTAAATTTGATCGCAACCAGTTGCTTTATTCATTGTAGCTTAGAAAATTGCATTTGAATTGTTGCTATGCAATTTACACAGTAATATATAGGAAAATGTATTAGTGGTGTGGACTCTGATAAATCAAGATGGAAATATTTGTAAATTTCTTGGTCTATTTTTGTATTTTTATAAACCAATGATTTTTCTAAGAACAATATTTATTTCTCATCCAAAATTAATGGAAAGATAATCATAGCCAATGCAAAACCCTAATTCTCGAACTTAAAAAACAAAATGAACAACAGTTGAATAAGGTGTACGTACCAGAACATACTCATCCAAAGGGGATGAGACCTGGTCAAGATGAGCATGATGATGAGATGTGGTGGTTGTAGTTGTATCATACAAATAGAAAAATAATCATAATCATAATGGAAGGGCAAAAGAAATTAACATATATCAATGAATGGTACACAAATAATATGTGGCAGCAACATGCACATCGAAATGTGATGACTGCTAACAGATTCACAACATTCATACAAATTTTGTGATTAATGGTCATGTGATGGCTGTGTGAAGTTTATGTGACAGTCATGTGCTATGAAATTGACTGTCACTGACACAAGACAGTCATGTGCTACCATAGCCACCAAATGCATGTATAGCAATCCGCACACCACAAACGTATTGTGGAAAGAATTTATATCAGTTCGCAATATATTCCGTCAAATATTGCTGTCACTTTTGCGATATAAAGCATGTGACTGTCACATGGTCAATCTAGCCATCACATGATTTTAGAATGTAATAGTCATGTGCTCGCCATATTGTTGCTAAGATATCCATCTGCTTAGCCATGTAATATCAATGTGCTATAAATTTTAATAGGTGAAAATGACTGCTGCTGCAACGATAGACATCTTGACCTTGCAAAACTAGTAATTGAAAAAAAAAAGTTTCTGAATAAATGCTTGTTGATATGTGACATTTCCTGCATCCCGCTGACAATTCTTGGCAATCCTGTACAAGTATACAGTCACACTATAATGCAGCTCTGTAAGCCAAACCTTTGTCAGCATTTCAACATAAAATACTTTAACAATCAATTAGAGATCAATTCTAAACCAAAAAGCATCTCAAGCCAGTTTATTGTATTCACAACAATATTTTGGTAGGGTTTCCACATGTATTTTGCAGAGAAAAATCACAGAGCCCAACACCAGTGCTGCCAATTTTTGGCATTTTGAATGTATTATTATGATATTAAATGATACGCCTCACACTTGTGCCGCGGGAACATTGTGCTTCACTGCATTTCATAAAAAAACTCAAAAATCTCCATGGTGTCTAAATGTACTCTAGTAGTACTACTCATGAAATAGCCCAGATATTGGCCAAGAATAAAAACATGCGACCCATTTTCAAGAAATCCTTTTCAAACTAAACTATCATATCAATTTCTCATGCATCATAATATCATCCAATGTTTAAAAATAGAATTCAGAGCTAGAGACGCAACACCATAGTGCAACTTAGGAGTAAAATAAAATAACTTGTCAGAATAGTGAAAGCATGGACTGAGACAAGAGTTAGTCATATAACAAGCAACCCTGCACAAACACAGGGGTTTGATTCCAATTTGATTAATTATGAAAAGGGAATTTCCCTGGGTGCTTGAAGTAAAAAAAAACTGACAAAATGTTAAACAGCTTTTAGAAGCAGCCATGATCACACATTGTTATTATTAAAATTGTCTCAGAAAGGTAAAATTGCGATATTACAAGCATTCTTTTATTCTTTTCTTTTTAATGTGGTTTATAAAATGATCATAGCACCAACTAAAACCTGTCCTTATAGAACCTTGAAAAGATGGTTTTGAAATAATTTGTTTTTACCGCATCTCTGACAGTATCCCAGAGTTGGCCAAACAAGACCGGCGGTACATAGTCACCGTGTAGTTTCACTACTGACAGATAACTCCTCAGGCCATGTTGGGAAATAAACCACTGATGACGAGTGATAGATAGCGGATATATATATAGCAACAAGATTATTTCTTTCACATTTCTTGACGACGACAACAACGACAAATGTTACTTACAACTAGCATTTTTTGGAAATAACAAATCATGCTGTTATTTGTACATCAATATTGGAGCCTAACATATATCGACTGCTCAGTGCAAGAGGTGGATTAAGTGCAATAGCTGCCCTGTGAACATTTGGCAAATTACACACAGTATATTATACTCATCTACACATAGCAGCTATTGCACTTACCCACTTCTGGAACTGAACAGTTGATTAGGGCCACTTAGGACTTCCTACGCGATACTTTTGGAACCAGGTCAAATCTTTATATAGACACTCACACAACATCTTAAACTAAAAAAATTATACCTCCGATCTAAATCCTGGATCTAAATGTTCCAGACTGATCTGGATCCAAAAGCACATATAGATAGTCACAACGGAACTTCAAAGGAAGAACAAGGCCTTCATAGAGATATATACTATGTTGGATTGTCACATGAGGACCTAAACAGTGTTCCTCAAGCATTTTAGAACCACTTCCAAATCTGCCAAATTGATCTTCGACAGCATTGTCAAATTTCTGACAAAGCATGGTTGGGAATGCAAAATTGGTATATTTGCATCTTACAAAGCACAAGCCTTTTGTGATTGGGCTTTTACTGACAATTCATACTTTATTTAGCTATTTAATACAAGCAAAGTTTTGTTGGTAAATGGTCAGATTCTTATCCATGAGTGACACGGTACAGTGTTTTTGTTTTTTTTGGGGTGGGGGGTATTTTTTTTTCATACATTGCTTGACACAGGCACAAACCGAAATGTCAAAATGTTTTGTTTTAAATAAATCAAACAAGGGAAATATTGTCAACAAAATAGTGAACAACTGTTAGAGAAGAAGAAAATACAATTAAGTTAAGGTCTGCAAGATAATTTTAATATGTAGGAAGAAGTTTTAATATGTAGGAAGAAACTATATTTATATAGCTTTGTGGTATAGTTCTTTCTGGGATAAGAAGTCAACATTTTTTTAAAATCTCAAATGAAATAACTGAAAAAAAAACAAAGAAACACATTGAAAAACTGCAGTATCAGGTTTACACATTTTTAAATGCATAGTGGGAAGCCGCAGGTGTAAAATATTAATGTCAAACATGGCACATTACACTACACGTGCAACACTGCCAAAACACTAATAGACAGAATAAAGTAGCAGGTGCAATAACAATTAAACATCCATTTTAACTGTACTGCAATGATCACATTACACTGCCTACGGAATAGGTCACAAAAAGGCGCCTAAGTGTTGTCAAATGAAAATTAAAATTCACAAGAATTTTTTAAGAACAAGTTTCCTATTCTACCTTAATAGATCATCTTGAGTTCCTGCCTAAGAATCAACACACTAATTTTTTGTTGTTTTTCGAAAAATTAAAACACTGTAATCAATGTTAAAGAAACATGGCTGAAATTTAACCTGATTAGTAACCCTTACCTGTTCATGCGGCGTGTAGGAAAGAGTGCTGAGGCAAGCCCGGATAGGAAGCCTGCACTCATGCACACTGGTCTGAATTCCGGCACGTTGTGATACAGATACAACAAGAATTGAATCAGCGTCATTGGGTAGTCCTGCACCCACAAGTATGTTACATCTTCTATATCGTAAGGCTGTATGGCAACATTAAAATAGTTAAGACAAAATCATGATGACATTTTGTTAGTCAACTTGTTAAGTTCATAATTAACCTTTTTGGTAAATCCCAGAATTCTTTGCAGTTAGACCTGAGATGGAGTCTAACCGTAATGAATTATGGGATTTACCGGAAAGGTCAA
This sequence comes from Amphiura filiformis, assembly GCF_039555335.1. Classification (NCBI taxonomy): domain Eukaryota; kingdom Metazoa; phylum Echinodermata; class Ophiuroidea; order Amphilepidida; family Amphiuridae; genus Amphiura; species Amphiura filiformis. The sequence goes on along the minus strand of NC_092642.1, from coordinate 12,304,457 downwards.
TTGTCCTCTAAGTTTGCCGCCAATTTTTTTTACATTGTTTGCACTTCTTTGCAGGAGGTCACTTTCTTTCCCCACATCTCAACGTTCTCTGCACCCCCTCCCCGAAAAGAGCAGGACAAGTAAAATATTAAGTTGGGCATGGTGACTTCTATGTGGAAATTCTGCGAAGCCTGGATGTGGAGTGCTATGTGGTTATTCTATGCATAGGGAGATTATTGTATTTTGCCCAGGCCATGTGAGCAAGTCCAAGTACACTTGAGCTACAACTGTGACTGTGCACTACACATAACAACCAAACTGAGCCCAACTCTTAGCAAAACCTCATTACTCAGGCCCAGTGTGTTTTCTTAATTGTTTCAATATGTCACAGTGTGTTAGTGTTGTTGACAGGATACCGGCGTAACTTTTGGAAGCAAACATGTTTTCTTAACCTCATTCTTCTTTTTACATTAGGAAATTGCCATGAAATTTAACAATTAATTTGCTTTTAAAAATACAGACTGTTCACAAGTTCATTGGATACATTTTGCATCAAGAGCATAACTGAGTTTTCAATATGTTTATTATAATGGCTAGTCTTATAATGCATACCAAACATATGGTCTGAATGAATAGCCGTCTGATTTGAAAACATGTGAGCATACTGACCTGATTGAGCATGGCCCTAATCTGTGATAGTATGACATATATAGCATCAGGACACAGGTTGTTAGCAAGGTTGATGTTGCTCTTCGTGGTCTGGCCAGCAGGAACCTTGAAGATAAACTGCCAGATGGAATTCAAATCCAACTGAAATAGACAGATAATAATATAATAGAGTTAAATAGAGTTATGGATTGGGCCTGATGGTAGATGGAAAGCTGAACAAGGGTTCTGTACTTCATCATCTATTTAAACTGCATTCAGGGACTGCCTTTTGAGGAGAGCGAGAGCAATTGCTCTCTACTGCTCTCCTTAAATCTGATATAGGAGAGTGATTTTTAGCTCTTAGTTGACCATTCTCTCCTTACATTCTATTGTAAATACTCTAATCAGCTCTCATTGAAGGCTCCAGAAGAGCTATTTAATGCTCTCCTGCAAATTCCAAAAGTACACATTCGGCGTACTACTTGCCATCCAGCGCATATTATTTTGCACAAAGTTCCGTGGACACGCTTGCTGTAGCATGCATACACGTGAGGACTAAAGCTTAAAAAGAAATCTGCAAAATATTATAGTCTGAACTTCTTCCAGGGCATTGTTTTCTTCCAACAAACTATAGAAAGTCAAAGCTTCATACATTAATGCAGATATAACAAGGAAATAGTATAGGAAAACACAAACCTCACAGCCATCTGGTAACTCATGTACAGTATGTCCCATAGACAGCGCCAGTAGTAGAAAATATATCTCTGGTACACTGGCATGCTTGGGTAAGAGCCACTGCAACACAGTGAACCCAGGTAGATGACATGCTTCTTGGTTGATCTCCTGCACTTTCTGCTGGTATTTCTTGTTTCCTTTACCAACATTGAAACCTGAAATGACAACAACATAGTTTATTGAAAATGCTCGAATGTGAGTTCATACGTGCTGGTGATAAACAATTTCTAAAACTAACCTTGAATTTTTGATGTGTGACACACATCCTCATCAGAAGAAGTCCTAAGATGTTGTGAGGGCAAGTCCATCACAACTTCTTAGGACTTCTTCTGGTTAGTTGAATTTTTGTGCTGAAAGTCAGTTTAAACTTCTAGAAATTATTGAAAATGCTAATATGTGACCATCCAGCACAACTGAGCCCTGAAGTCGCCAATCATCATTTTTGAGATATTCAACCAAAATATTCTGCTTGAAATTAGCTTTAAAATGATGTATATCATGTCTATAGTACTAGACATTTAAGTAGTGAAAAATCAATAAAACAGTCAATAAATCCTTTGTTTCCTATTGTTTATTGTTAACTTCAATGGAGCATATCTCAATAGTGGCACTGGCGACATCCGGGCTCAGTTGTGGTGGATGGTCACATATTACAGTGGTGTTATTTGACCTTTGACCCCAACCAGGGTAAAAAAAATTTATGAAGCTTGGGCCAGTGGTTCTTCTGTCCAAGTTTGATAATCATAGCATGTAATTTACAGTACAAGCCCTGAAAGATTTCTGAGGGCAAAATAATGTTATCCATATCTTACCTAAGACAACCCCCATCCTGTTATGCAGTACTGATTCTGTCTGTTCCAGCCAGCCGCCTCCATAAATTCCTTCACGGAACTTGCCAATGGCTGCTTGATTGTGAAGAAGAACTAGCATTATGCGCAAGGCATAAATCACTGTTGATTTGTGCACATGGCCTTGTACAAAGAGTAGCAGCCAGTCAAACCCAAGCACTTTCTGGACTTCTTCACAAGCACTGAGAATTATAAAGGGGAAAACAGTACAAAGTTAATTAAAATATTCATTACATATTATAACCTGTTCCAGCAATATCAGGAGATAAGTTCCGAATCCTAAATCTGGAATGACCGACCTCTGAATGGGCTATTCCAGTAGAAATCCATATACCCCCTATGGAAGATGTGACCTTAATCTTCCACACAGGGAGTGTGTGTTTCAAATGGGGATACCTGAATGGGTTACACACCCCCTATGTGGGAGATTAAGGTTGTGTCTTCCACAGGGGGTGTATGGATTACATGTAGAATAGGCCAATACTGATAATTATCTGCATCAGTTGAGTTAACACAATTGATGTGTATGAAACTGAACCTTGCCTCTGTGATCCCCTTAACCAGAAATATGTTTATTTGTTAGTGTTTTATTATGACTTTATATTACACATTCCAGTATCATTACAGGTAAACCATAGGATCATTATAACCTGTCTACTTCTTAATTACCTGCTGTTGGGCCTTCCATTGGGTGCTCTAATCATCTTGAAGATCACATCTAGTAGTGTATTCCTCAGATGTATGGTATGAGGGGACACCATGCCAGACCAGTCCTCAGAACAACTATCAGTCTCAGCTGCAAAAAATTTTTAAAAAAAGGTCTAAATTTCATCATCCAATATAACATTTCTTGGTTTTGGACTATTAAACATGATATATATTATATGAACATGGAAACATGTAGACCCACACATAAGAGCTCCAACATACGTACACCACCCTCCTGTGAGTTTCAGTTAAGAAGCAGAGAGTGCACACACTATGTGGAAGAGTGCCTAGCCTAATTCAGGGCATGTGAGCTCACACAAATCCACTTGTATTGATAGATAGTGGGAAAATACTCTTCTCATCCGAAACTCGTGAGCAATCAACTCAAAATACAACCTAAAAATTTTACAGTATTCAAATGGAATGAACAATTTCCTGCTGGAATGAATATTTGGTGATAACTAGAACTAGGAATGGAGATTACCTTCCCAGGTGGTGTGGAATTCAAATGGGATAGCCAATACAGCCATTCCTACATACCTCTGCTGCCTTTCAGGGAGTCAGTATCACCCATTCCAACAGCGGTCTCAATTTCCTCATCATTCTTAATTGTTAGCCAATACACATATTCCTACATACCTCTGCTGCCTTTGAGGGAGTCAGTATCGCCCATTCCAACAGCGGTCTCAATTTCCTCATCATTCTTAATTGTTAGCCAATACACATATTCCTACATACCTCTGCTGCCTTTGAGGGAGTCAGTATCGCCCATTCCAACAGCGGTCTCAATTTCCTCATCATTCTTAATTGTTAGCCAATACACATATTCCTACATACCTCTGCTGCCTTTGAGGGAGTCAGTATCGCCCATTCCAACAGCAGTCTCAATTTCCTCATCATTCTTAATTGTTAGCCAATACACATATTCCTACATACCTCTGCTGCCTTTGAGGGAGTCAGTATCGCCCATTCCAACAGCAGTCTCAATTTCCTCATCATTCTTAATTGTTAGCCAATACACATATTCCTACATTCCTCTGCTGCCTTTGAGGGAGTCAGTATCGCCCATTCCAACAGCAGTCTCAATTTCCTCATCATTCTTAATTGTTAGCCAATACACATATTCCTACATACCTCTGCTGCCTTTGAGGGAGTCAGTATCGCCCATTCCAACAGCAGTCTCAATTTCCTCATCTTTCTTAATTGTTAGCCAATACTATAGCTGGCATTTTCGGGTAATTTTGTACCCGGGTACCCGCCGCATTTAAAAAAAAAATTATTTTTTCGGTTTTGTAGTGTCCCTGGACCTAGACCTAAATGCCAGGATCATTCATGGTTGACCTAAAAAAAAAAAAAAAAAAATTCAAGATATTTTGTATTTTTAATATGAAAATCGATACTTTGCATTCATGTCATACTCTATTAATGATTTCAAAATGCATTCAAATTCAATACATTTTGAAATCATTAATAAAGTATGACATGAATACAAATTATCAAAAAAAAAAAAAAAAATACAAAACATCTTGAAAAATTTTTTTTTTTTTTTTTTTTTTTTTATTTTTATTTTTTTTTTTATTTATGTTTATGTCCTTGGTCTCTACAAAACTGAAAAAATAACAAACTTAAAAAAAAAAAAATTTTTTTTTTTTTTTTTTTTGAATTTCGGTACCCGGGAGGGTATTTCCTACCCGGTAATGTAATCTCGGCGGGTACCCGTTTACCCGACCGAAAATGCCAGCCTTAGCCAATACACATATTCCTACATACCTCTGCTGCCTTTGAGGGAGTCATTATCGCCCATTCCAACAGCAGTCTCAATTTCCTCATCATTCTTAATTGTTCTCTCATCAGCTGAGATGTTTGGTAATGTTGATGCTAGAAACTGCCCAAATCTGCAACAAAAACAAAAATATAAAAATTACACCTCAGTAATAAGATTATGTTCTTTTCAAGAGGTCTTGTTCTTCTTGACAATGTCAGAACTGTATGCGAAATCTCAAGATGTATTGAGATTTATTTAATTACTTCACAAAGTACTATCAAAAAAATCCACATGTTAGCTTAAAATGTTTGTTTTCTGTAGGTGTGCTAAAAACCAGGATATGAGATGCTGCTTTTTTTTTTTGGGGGGTAAAATGGTAAAAATCAGTTGCAATGAAAATAAGATGCGAAAATCAGAGCTTTGAAGAAACTACAGATTGATTTTACGAGTATTATTGATTTCATTGCATTTGTAAACAAAATATTTTGAGCCTATTCTTTTTTACAATATTTGTGCATGATTTTTTTTCAAATAAGGAGGCAGTAAAAATACTCAAAAAAAGAAATGCAAGCAGCCTAAAGGGAACATACTGTTTGTCATTTTTTAACAACAAACATTCCATGTTGCTACCAGTAATTTTGAAGAAAAAAAAAACACTAATAATCTGACAAAATTGATGGTCCCTGACAGAGTCTATTTACAGGTGCTAGAATCAATAAGTTTCCACTTACGCTAGTAGATCCACATTAGCAGCACCCCCACCTTGTAAGAGCACACCCAGTACATTGGATATAGCCAGGATAGAGCTATGGGCCAGGTTGGAATCATGTAGCATGTAGAGTAGCCGGTTCACCATTCGTAGCTGTCGCATCAGTCGGCGGTTCTTCTCTGCCTCACTGGAGTCCATCAGAAGCTCGTAGAAGTGTTCGTACAGTGATCGCTGTAAGTCATATGGTGCATTGTGCCATACCTGAAAATAAATGGTAATTATGAGTTGAAATTATTATAACTTTAAACAAGATGCAGAATAAGATTTCATTAATCCATACCTAGATTTATGAAGCCTTCATATCTGACCAAATTAGAGTCTGATCAGTTCCATTAAAGCAAAGTGCCAGTTGCCCCATATTGCATATTTTGTGTTTTGCACTATACTCAGTTGGGCTAACAATGTTAACAATGTTTACTCTAATCTATCTATTCTATTTTCTGACCAAAGTATATAATCCTATCTTATATATTATTATGTTCTATTCTGTTTTATTTTATAATCTCTATGCTATGCTATCAATTTTATTATATTCTATGCCAAAAAGTAAGGTAGAAGCTTGGAGGCATGAAACAACCCCAGTAAAGCTCAGAATTCAATCAAGTGTTCACTGTATAACAGCTTTTTTTTTTTCAAATTAAAGACTGTGAACTAGGAACTATGTTGAAATTCTATACAGCAACTTTCCTTGGAGTTGCAAAAAGAGCCCAATTGGTTGTTTATTTTTTTATCATTTTTTTTAAAATTAATATCCTGAACTGAAAACCTCTCACTATTGTAAAACTACAGTAGTGATTGCAAACATGTCACCAAAAATTACTATGTCACAGCTTCCTTTGATTTGCCACCACTATAGTCTATATTATATAGTAAAATCAGGGTAAAAACACCAAATATGGGCTGAAAATAAAAGAAAAATGCGTAAATTTTGGCAACAAAAAAAGAGGAAATCAGCTGAAAAGAGGAACTCTCACATCCCTGTATATATCTACCTCCAGTCACTGGCATTAGCTTTGAAGTTCAGCGTGTGCTGTGTTGGCTTAGCGTGGTTTTGTGCATGTACACATGCACTGAACTTCAAAGCTAGTGCTAGTGGCTAGAGGTAGGTGTATAGACTATATACGTGTACTTACCTCCAGATCACAGAGTAGGTCTTCAAATGCCGTCCTATGTGGAATGATAGTAGTTTCCCTGCCGCTATCTACTGTACCTACTAAGGAGAAGGTCAGATGCAGGATGTGGCTATTCAATAGATGCTTCTTCTTCTTCAACAGGAATGCAAGAATCTGAAAAGCAGGCAAAGTCAATACATGTTCCAATCTAATAGCATTTCTTTATATTTACAGCTTACATCAAGGTTAAATAAAGGCAAATAATATTTGCAACATTCCTTGAATGGAAGCAAAACTTGATTTTGAAAGTAAAAGTAAAAGGTAAAGTAGTGGAACCTGCACTTTTTACAAGACGGAGTGCCATCTCTCTTTTGTAAGCGATTAAGCCAGAATCTACCGTTAAATATTGCTGTTGCCACACCTCCTCCACAACAGGTCTTACCATCCCAGAATTTAAGAATGCCGGTACCCATTTATACACCTGGGTGGAGAGGATTAATCAAGATAAAGTGCCTTACTCAAGGGCACAACACGATGGCATCACAGGGCCTCGAACCTCAAAACCGTCAGATTATGAGTCTAAGCCCGTTCCGCTCGGCCACCATGCTCCCTGAATGCTTTATAACTGTCCCAAAATGCTCATCTCAAATTGTTCATGCGAGGATTTTATAGCTCTCCTTAATTCTAATAACACAAAATGTGCAGTTCTGAGAGCTATCTGAAAGATCTTCTAATTAACTGTCCTACAGCACCACCCAGGTTATCATGCACACATTTGAGAAACTCACACTCTGGAAAATACACAAACTTTGGTGAAACTTTTCTTTCAAAAGTCAGAATTTGAACAGAAACCTAACACCTTCGTGACGATTCCAAAATTGATATTGCTATCAACCATACCTGATATCCCCTTGTCCGTTCCATTTCAGCCATTGCCGGTCCATTGTTCTTGACTACACACACAAGAGCTTTTACCGCTGCATAAAGACCCTCTACGTCTGTTGCCATGGCAATCAATCCCAATAATGGAGCAGAGCCACCTATGTATTCTAATGTGGTGGCCACAGGTTTGGGACAGAATGTACGTACACCTGAAGTTGAACAAAAATGGAAAACAGTGAAATTATCATCAGCGATACGTACATATTATACCTATTTTCAAGGTGCTGATGATAGATTATACCCTCAATCTTTTTGTAATACACAAATATTTTTACACTTTTAATAAAGATTTGTTTCCTAGCTTATTTGTAAAAGTTTTGTTAACTATGTGTTCCATAAAAGGCATGAAGCAGCATGTGTACATGTCCTAAAATTGTGCGCTAATTTCAGCAAAGTTGTGAGCCCTGTTCCAAGAACAAGATGTACATACTGGAGATATACGGTAGTCATTTTGAGAACAAAATAGATTTAATCCTTTAATGAAACCCAAACCTTGTTGTTCACACCAACAGTTTCATAAGTTCAAATCAAGTAGAGAGGCTAGATTTGTTTTTAACACAACTCTCATATTCTATAAAAAATATTGATATGTTGGTCTTACGTTTTGAGTGTCAAAATTAAATGACTGAATGCATGTCACCAATTGCCAGGAAAAGTGCACACTATTCTTTTTTTTTAAAGTTACTTCTTCGTTCCGATGTGACAGACCAAATATAAATTCAAAACTTCTAAGGTATTTCATACATCACAGGTTCATCAGTTGACACATTACCTATATTTCAAATGAGCACTGCAGCAAATGACCTGCCAGCATCAGTCAAATGACCTGCACAGTCGGAGAGTATCCGCACAGGGGTGACTTACCTATATTGCCAATGAGCACTGCAGCAAATGACCTTCCAGCACCAGTCAGATGACCTGCAGAATTGGTGAGTATCCGCACAGGAGTGACATTATCATGAGCAGAAAGTCCAAGCTGTATGGAGCAATAATATATTAAGAAAGTGTTCATTATGAATTGGACTTTTTGTAAAAGAAATATGACCAACGTCCCAGTCCCTTGATATTTACACTATGGTACCAGCCATGAAATACACTATTTATTTTCAATGATGGGTCAGTCAATCCACACAAAATTTATTCACCTGATTATTTAAACAGGCAAAGACACAATTTGATACCAATGAATAACATCTAATTATACCCTCAATCAACGATGAAAATTCATTAGTAACAAAATGGACTACTCCATTTCAAATCCACACTCCCCCTGTAGGTTTTGGAAATATCTTCTACAGAGGGAGTAAAAATTTCAAATGGAATGAATGCATTAGGCAACTCCATTTGAATTACATACACCCTCTTGAGCAAAATTCAATCTAATTCTTCTACAGAGGGAGGGTGAGTTTTAAATTGAGTTGATTAATGTGCTAATTCCATTTGAAATTCATACTCCCCCTGTGGAAGATATTTCCAAAGTCTTTCACAGGAGGAGTGTGGACTTTAAATGGATTAGCCCGATCGAAGCGTGTCTGTACCTGTTTACACATTAACTTTTGTTCTGAATTTTATAGCAACTCATTAAAAATTGCAACTTTCTGCAAGCAGATGGGGCCATATTATTGGCAATGTGGTATCAATATATAAGGGAGAAATTTGGCTCTGTATGGAGTAAAAAAAGTACTTTACCTGCTTGGAAACTGCCTTGCTGTCTATTTTGTTGAATGCTTTCCTTATTTTAGCTATGGTCAAGACAGACAACGCATGTGCATGAACTCCAAACACAATGCGCTCTTCAGGGATCTGCAGATTACTCAGGTCTACACGCACTGGATTGCACTCTGAAAGAAACAAACAAAACAAAATCATTGAGCAAATGTCATCTTCATTATTAAAAAATATTTTAATTGGGGAATTGAAATTCTGTTTGACCGGCCATCTGCTTGCTTTTATTGATTAACTTCAAACCAAGAATTTGAACTAGCATCCCAGGCTGTAATGTGGTCTATTCAATAAACTGTTGGGTTCAACTTATGGTGCACATTTTATTATTTTCGGCAGAATAAACTGGTGTGTATGTTAAGAGATATTGATATCCTTTTTGACCTACTTTACTTACTTGGTCAAAAACTTCACTGACCATGGCCATACATGTCATGTGAAACTTGTGGGGTCAAAGGTCACACAGGGTCATAGGGGATCTGAAATTTGGAAAGGGCCTAAACTTTTGTACAGAGCATGCGTGTACAAAAATAAACCTAAAAATCTAAACCAAAAAAGATGAAATCAGCTTAAAGCTAATGGGTGCCTTCCAGTCTGAGATGATACCTTCAAAATGCCTCTCCTGTCACAAATAACATAGCATATTGATGCCATTTGCACACACACATTAACTTTAGTCAGTGACTAATTGTGTAGTCACAGATTCGGGGTCAAAGGTTAATAAGGGCTCACTTCTGGTCCGAGATGAAATACCTTCAAAATATTTGTGGTCAAAAGTGATTACGGGGTCACAGCACGGCTGAGTCTGTGGTTTTAGACCACAGCATTTCTACAAATATATACGTTTTTCATTGTAAAGCGATATTCTCTCAGAAGAGGGCTTCATAAATGCTTGGTTAGATTAGATTATAGTCCTGCTGCCAAACATTATTGTTCCACAGACGCTAGTTTTGGTATGCCCATAGTTTCACCAAAATAGTCTCAAATTGTTCATCAAAGAAATTCAATGTATAAAAAATAATAGTTTGTATAATATAGTGTATGTTTCCTTACATGGGTAACCATGGAAACATAGCAAAAAGGCAAGGTCTATATAATTCCAATGGACACTGACCTTTGTCACCATGGTAACAAAACATCCTAACTATGGCAAACTCTTCTTCTTCTTTTTTAATTGTTTATAGAAGATGAACAATTTGAGACTATTTCATAAAAATCAGGAGTATTTTTCAGGTTTTGACCCCTGTGGAGGTCAAATGGTGACATTTGACCTTTCTGCTTATAACTCCAGAAGGGACTGTCACAGATAGATAAAAGTAGTCCCAAACAGAAATGTTTGGTAGACTCATAACCGGTGCGATCTTACCTTTCCGATGTTGATTAAGATACTTCTTGCATCGATCCCGAGATGCGGAAAAACCAATAGTCATTTTGTCCCACATAAATGAATAAATAACAAAACCCCCGATCCCCGGTGGACTCACCCAAAAGGTGACGTCACACCATATGATCGCCCCTTATCCGACTTGGGATCCCCTACTCGGACCAAACTTGTAGGGGTGGCGGGGTCCGGGATAATCAACATCGGAAAGGTAAGATCGCACCGGTTATGAGTCTACCAAACATTTCTGTTTGGGACTAGACTCAGTACACCGGTCGATCTTACCGTTCCGATGTTGATTAAGATACTTCTTGCATCAACATCTGAAAGATCGATCTAGCAAGTAACCGACGGATGGAGGTACAAGATTGGTCAGCATCTGATCAGGGATCGGGAGCGGTAACGATGGTTTTCGCGAGGTCAGAAAATATTTTCCCCAACGGTCGGGAAACAAAAAGACCACGCGATCACAGACATAAACCTCCTTACTTATAAGTTTGGTGGTTAAGAATAGCGACACTGGTTCTTACCATGCTGAGTATTCTGTATAGTCTGAAAACCTGGTACCCGTACACCACCGTATTATGATCGCCGAACAATGTCCCGGTAAACCTCCCGCCCGTCTCTGATTACTAACGTAAACGGAAGTATCGTAGAGAAGGGCGAAGGTGGCTTCGGGACACCGCCTGCTAGATCTCCTCAAGGGACAACCGAACGGTATACCCAAGATGATGAGATAGCTCGTGTCGAGTGGGTCGTGGGACGCGAAACCTTCGCGATGCCCCGGACCCCACCAACACCTGGACCAGCCATTGCGACAGCGGCTGGACCGAAAACTCTGTAAGGGTGATGAATGCGGTCGTGAGTCCTCGCAAGGCTTGTGTTCGGAAGAAATAGTGCTGCAGCGCCTTATCGGACACCCCAGCCTATCTTTGGCTTCAGCCGAACCTTGCCCAACCCTGGGGATTGGAGAGGGACGAATGTCGGTATGCACCGCGCCCGTTCAGTGATCACGAGAACAGAGCGCCCGAAACAGTGTCGCTCCAGTGTTTGTGAACACGGAAGCTAACCTCGAGACCGTGTGCAACTCAGCACCGCCGGCCCGAAGCCAACGCCAAACCGGAAAGCCATCTTGAGAGTTACGTATTTAAGCGTCGCTTTTGACGGAAGGTCAAAAGGGTGACCCTTAAAGTAATCTAAGACTGTGTTGGGATCCCTTAGGAGGATCACTTTCCTTTTTTGTTGTTACTCTTTGAACATACCGTCGAGGCGTAGACTAATAAGGTAACCATCGGCTATGATAGTCGACCGCCTCGAAACCTCGGTGAATGGAGAGGACAGCTGACTTATAGCTGGCCCCAGTGGCCCGCTGAAGTCTTGCTTGGAACTTTTCTGTCAGAAACTCCGAACTAGCAGCACAGAGGCTCTAGCGGGAGAGCTATTTGTCTCATTGCACCAAGCGTAGTATGGAGCCAGACTCTGGCTATATCGCACGGAGGGTAGACTTCCGCTCTAGCCCCGGCGATGAGAAAAACAGCTTCTGATGAAAAGTATCCCTCCGCTGCGTGTTCCTGGTAAGGGCCATGCAGCTAACTGCAGGTGCTCTAGTGATAGACTGGGTACCTCCGCTCCGGCATCCGGAGTAGATCTGGTACTGGGAGTGCCAGCGGCCTTGCCGCTAGCAGAATGACAATGCAGTCTTCCCACCCGATCTTGGCCACCACCCTCATGAGTAGTGAGATCGGAGGACTGCATAAGCTGTCATCCTCCCCAGTCTATGGACAGAGCGTCCACGGTGAATGCCTGGGGGTCCGCGACCCTTGAGCAGTACACCGGCAGTGGATGATTGCGATGAGATGCGAACAGATCTTTCGAGGGGTGGTACATCCCTTGAAGATCGCCTGAGCGACCTGCGGAGCAAGGGACCATTCTGCTGGTCCCGACACCCTTCCTCGTGACAGATTGTGCGCGAGGAGGCTGGTGACGCCCGAGATGTGTATCGCTCTCATCGTAATCTGCCTGAACTTGCACCACCCTATCAGGTGTCGTGCATGCAGGCTCAATCGTGGTGGCCCGGAGTCCCCTTGTCTGTTGGGGTAGGCTACCACGGTTGTGTTATCCGTCAGGACAACGGTATGTGATTCCACGATCACCTCCTCGTAAGCGAGGGAGGTTGATGTGAAACTCTGTCTCTATGGCCCCCATAGGCCCGAGACGGAGTCTCCGTGGATGTGGACCCCCAGCCCCGCTTTTGGCGCTATGGTCGCTCACTACGTGACATACCGGGGTGCAGGAAACCTGACACCCTGGGTCAAATTGGGCTGATGGGTCCACCACCAGAGTTCCTCTCGCGCGATCTCCGACAACGGAACCGCGGGGATATTGGGTGACGACTGGGCCTGCAAGCAGGCTAGAAGGTGTAGTTGGGTAAGCCTAACGTAGAAACGGCAGTACAGTACGAGGTCTACCATACTGGCCATTAGGCCTACCACCTTCATCCATGCCACAGCGGGTTTTGCCCGAGACTCGGCCAAGAGTCAGGCACACCGCACCATGTTCGCCACCCGCTCGGGCGAGAGCACCGCGAACCCCCCCGTGGGGGTGAGCTGGGCCCCTACAAATAGTGGTGTCTCGTCGGGACCACGCTGGACTTTTTGAGCTGATCAAAAATCCAGGGTCCCGCACCCTACGGACTATCAACCCCATGAGACCCGTAGTCTTCAGTGGAGTGCGTCCGTATATGAGCCAAACGTCCAGGTAGCAACTGATGTTGACACCCCTGTGCTTCAGGTACGCTGCCACCGCTCTGACCAAGAGTGTTAAACACCCTGGGAGAGATGGACAGGCGGATGGCGGTATCAAAACTGGTAATTTTGATCCTGTACCTAGAAGCGCAGATGCCTCCGATCTTGAGAGGCGATTGGCATATGCAGATAGGCGTCCGAGAGAGCTAGCGATGCTGTTCCCATGGCCCTGATGGGGCAGGCTAGCGCCGAGGCGAGAGTCCCCATTCTGAACCTCTTGGGCCTGAAGAACGTGTTCAACAGCCTGCGGTTCCGGATGGGGCTCCGTCGCCGTCTTCCTTGGAGCCAATGGCTCCAAGATCACCCAGTAGAACGGGGGTAGACCGGGACAATCGCCCGCCTTGCGTGAGAAGCTGTGTGATCCCTGTCAGTAGTGCCCGACGCTGGGGGCCGTCTGACGGCACTACTGTGGACCTCTGAAATGTGCAGACGAATGTGGGGAGACTGGGTTGCCAGTCTGTAACCCCCACTCACCACTGACCATACCCAGGCGCTCAAAGAGATGGTTTCCCACCTCTGGGTGAAAGCCATAAGCAGTCGCCCACTGGGAGATCCCCTGTGGAAAAACCGCTGAGCCCCCAGGAATGCTCTGCCTAGCTTCCCTTGGAAGAGCGCTTGCTCTTCTTCGGGCTTGCCAGCTGTTCCTGTGCTACCCTTGCGCCTCCCAGAAATGGGTGCTGCAGAGGTAGTGGGCGCGGGTACTGTTGGTGGTGCACGGCCTGCTGAAGTCGGAGCTCCTACCCATGGTAAGGGCAGTTTCCGACCTCTTCAGAGTGCTCCCGTTGGTAGCTTCTTTGCACGGTCCTCCACCGGAGCGCAGAAGCATCCAAAGAGAAAAAGGACCCTGCCTTTCCATCGCGTTGAGCGATTGGAGTGGCAGGCCCCTCCCGGCTGAGTGGACACCCTATGGGCTAGGCCCATGGAGCTCTCGGTGAGGCTAGCTGTGAGCACCGCTAGTAGGCGCACCTCGCGGAATAGCTCAGATGTTGTCTGAGCGTGATACGCTTGACGACATCTGGGTCCCTCTCGGATCCCCTCAGGTAGGTCCCGTGGTCCTCCCGCGTTACACGCAGAGAAGCGCAGCAAGCACGCGCGCGCCATAGCTCTACTGAGCTCGACAGCCCCACGATATCTACCCGTGAGGTTTGCCGGGAATGAGAGTGCAGGCGTCCCTGTGAGGAAGCAGCAGCTGAGCATCCTACTGAAAGGATCCCTGGTCCTCCTCCATGGACTCCCCTTAGGGGGTGTCCGGAGGAAGATCAGTGCTGTTGCTCCCCTCGCAGGCAGCAGCGGGGAAGGAGATTGTAGTGATGTCACTACCGGACTCAGCTTCCGACTCCTTTCCCTCGCCCACAGTATCCGTGATCATGCTCCGATGATGACGGTAACTGAGGACGGGCATCTGAAAGCGGGTAAGAAGGCATAACCACTGTGTGGCTCGCCGACTACCTGCCAGCAGAAGAGGGAGTACTCCCAAGACCCTGAGGTATCCGCCATGGCACCACTGGGTCCGCGATGCTCTCGCAGCCGTCGTCCTAAGCGCTAACAGCACGGGCCTACCCTGATCAAGATCTGGGTTAGCCCCATGCCGGCTGGCCTGGTCAACAGCTGATGTTGGTACTGCGTGGCCATCGCTGGCGACACTTGCCACGGTGCTAGGCCGTGGAAGAAACACCCTGCGGCGGGTACCACGGGCATACCCAGCCGGCAGCTGACCCTGAAAGGATCCGCCACCAGGGTAACCCCATGGTACTGCAGTACCAGCACCGCCTCCCCCCCCCTTGTTGCCACAGAGACTGTGGCGACTAAGGCGGGTGCTGCGGCACCGGTGCGGTATCAGCGTGGGTACCCGTGAGGGTTCCCAACTGTGGACCGCTGTACCCTCGCCACACTGCGTTCCCTGTTTGGGGGATCAAGCTGTGTGCTGGCGTGGTACCGGCGCGGTACTAGCATGGGTACCCGTGAGGGTTCCGGTTGTGTACCGCTGTATGCGTGTGGTTCCAGCGTAGGTGCCCGTGAGGGCTCCGGCTGTGTACCACTGTACCCATGCCTCACTGCGTTCCCCGCAAGGGGATCAAGCCGTGTATGGGTACCCGCTATACCGGCTGTCCCTTGGCTAGAGGGAGCTTGCCTAGTACCACGGGTAGCTGAGCGTGCAGATACCCCGATCAATCACCTCGCCACCTGAATAGGCAGCGTCAATCAATGGAGCTATGCCCTGTTGATTTGACAGTGATCGATCAAGAGAGGGTAATTGACCCATTGACGGTAATGGATCACCCACGCTCCGCTGGCTCTCGAGGACATAAGTGGGTTGTTGATCAGCTAGGCTGTTCAAGCTACTTACTGTACCCTCTAGAGCTTCGCCCAAGGTCGCTGTGTGTGGCGGACCACTCACGGCAGCTATGGGCGGGTGCATAGCGGCTACCACTGAAGTCAAGCCGTAGCTCGTCTTTGTAGCTGCCACCGAATGCACCTGGGTCGCTGTCCCGTGAGAAACTGCGAGCCCAACCCCTGAATAATCGCCAGCCAGTCCCTGTGGACAGCCAGCAGCTATTCTAGGGCCCAGGGTATCACTCGGCGGTCCCGCCATGGAACGCTGCCGTGTGACAACCGCAGTTGGTTCTGCTAAGACTACACCCACAGCGTTAGCATGCGGTATCGTCTCTGCTGAACCCATGCATGCTAGGGTTCAACCCAGGCAAGCCCGGGTACCCTTGCATGCTGCCCGTCGCTGGCTACTACTGTGGCTGTTTGAGCCCGTAGATATGCCTGCAACAGACGGGTGTCCTCCTGCTAAAAACCCGTGAGGATTTTCGCTAGAGGACTGGTATCCTCCTGCTACAAAACCCGCTTAGGGTTTTCGCTGGTGGTTACCGCTCTGCTGCCTGCTACTTTGCTCCGACGTATAGTCAGTGCTTTCGCTGGCTGCTGAGCCTTTGGACGCCGCTTAGCAGTCCCGAAGGAACCGCCTGCTTGTCCGGGGACCGGAGCCCCTTAAGCAGACCTGCCATGACCCATAGGGGCTGTCACAGCAGAATCTACCGTGTCGACTGGTATCCTCCTGCTGCAAAACCCGCTTAGGGTTTTCGCTGGTGGTTACCGCTCTGCTGCCTGCTACTTTGCTCCGGCGTATAGTCAGTGCTTTCGCTGGCTGCTGAGCCTTTGGACGCCTTAGCAGTCCCGAAGGAACCGCTGCTTGTCCGGGACCGGAGCCCCCTTAAGCAGACCTGCCATGACCCATAGGGGCTGTCACAGCAGAATCCACCGTGTCGACCTTACCAGTGCCCTTGGTAGATTTCTTCTTCGTCTTATGGCGATGACGGAGCCTATCCCAATCGTCAAGCTGGAACTCGGAGAGTCCTAAGCAAAAGAAAGACATCTAGAAGATCGTGAGCACTCCCTGTGGGTGAAACAGAGCGGGTGTGGGTCCCGCTCCGTCACCAGGGAAGGGCAAGCCCGACAGGGCCGAGGCGAAGCGAGGAGAAAAGGGAGGGGGGGCACTACCCCCCCCCCCAACACGCGACTCAAGCCCAGTAAGCAAACCTGAGCACGGAGGCTGGTCGCTAACGTTAGTGGTAAAGTAAGGACTGGCTAACTTTATTACTAAAATGTCAGACGGGTCCCTACCAATCCCCACCGTATGAATATCTGATTAACTCGTCTTTATTGGACGGTAATGAAGACATAACGATAGAGTAATCACCCTAACATAGCAACAATAACCTACCGTACATGAAATACAATGTGTATGTACAAACATCTATTGTAACTTACAGGCTGCAATGGTTGTTTTACGTGGGAAACAAAATGAATGGCGCCAACGAATGCGGCCATTTTGAATTGCTCGTGTGTCCCGTGATACAAACGGAGGCACGATATGTAGCTAAGTTTTGGATCGCTTTTTGTCACTTTTTCGCCAGAAAATGCCGTCAAAACTATCCTCAGCGAACAATACCGGTTTGGTTTTACCTAAGGTGTGAAACTACAACCAGATATCTCGCCTTGGTCTAGAATTGATACACAGTGCTATGAACAATCGATAGGCACGTCTGTGTCAGTCGGAGACCAAGGAGGATGAGGGATCCCAAGTCGGATAAGGGATTTATCATATGGTGTGACGTCACCTTTTGGGTGAGTCCACCGGGGATCGGGGTTTTTGTTATTTATTCATTTATGTGGGACAAAATGACTATTGGTTTTTCCGCATCTCGGGATCGATGCAAGAAGTATCTTAATCAACATCGGAAACGGTAAGATCGACCGGTGTACTGAGTCTATACTTTTTCTGGATCGCTGTAAATTTGGTAACTTTTCAACAGCAATTAAGCAGTTTGAATTTTTACCCCTATATGAACTTTGACCTGAGACGAATATACCTTCAGCAAGTACAGCAGTCAGTTTTAAAACAGGAACAAACTGACAGACTACTGTATAAGTAGAAATTTTCACCCTACATTTATTTTCACACTTATCATGCTCCAAGACAAGCAGCTATCGCAAAAATAATGATGCACAAATATATTGCTTTCGTATTTACTTCAATGGAAGCTCATATAGAATGGCATATTTAACAACAAGAACAGTTCAAAAATTGTCAAAGGTCAAAAAGTAATCGCACAAAAATGTCCACTTTCAGAGAAGTTGAATATTTTATTTTATATCCTTCATTAATATATTCTCGTTCATTAATTGGTTAAATGAGGATCATGTGACCAAAAATAGTTTTGCTATTTTGCAAAGCAGTCAAAAAGCCGATTGATTGAGGGAACGGGGTACGGTAATATTCAAAGTACTATCTCCCCAGGAAATAGTTTTACTATCTCCCTCTGAGCGTGTATGACCTTATAGCTGCATCGCAGTTCCTAGTGAT
This sequence comes from Amphiura filiformis, assembly GCF_039555335.1. NCBI lineage: Eukaryota > Metazoa > Echinodermata > Ophiuroidea > Amphilepidida > Amphiuridae > Amphiura > Amphiura filiformis. The sequence continues at coordinate 12,286,171 of NC_092642.1, read as the reverse complement.
CGGTGCAACTCGCCACATACGTGGGATATTTCAGTACCGGGGCATTAATGCGTTGCAATTAGTCATGTTGCCTTGCGAAGCACGCAAGCAGCACAGAAGTGCAGCTAAAATACGGCGGTTTCATGACATAATCTGAGTTAAATCAGGATCAGTATCTTAATATTGATGATGAAATAACAGAGAACATGAATACTCATTTTACGGTATTGCGGTATTGTCATTGTAGAGGTTACACCATTTTCACGGTAAGCTTCAGCCACTCAACTGTGTGCGTGCTTTGTGTATGCAGGCCTACGTGCATTCAATCAAACTTGCAAAGCAATACCAGCCTAGCCTTGACTAGGCCTAGCCTACATTTATGCCAAGGCCTATGTCTATGATAAAGGCCTTGGGTTTGTTTCTATATTTTAACCAATCAATGAACAAAGAATATATTAATGAAGGATATAATGAACTGGAGACCTACTATTTTCCCTCAACCTGGCGGTCTCGGGAAAATAGTAGGCTCACAGTATCCAGTTCACTTCGGGGACAAATAGATTCCACCAGATCCCGAATCTAGAGCAGTAAATATTTGTATATACCACCTCTAATTGCCTGAGACAACATAACAGGAAATATTTCAAAAGTATTCATCTATTTTAGGAAGTTGTGGTGTTCATCGGACATCCTATAAAACCTCACAATTAGTTACAATGGGCTATTCCAATTAAATCAACACTCCACCTGTGGAAGATTTTGGAAATATCTTCCACAGGTGGAGTATGAAATGGAATGAAGACATTAGGCTGCTCCATTTGAATCCTCTCATACAACAGGGGTTGGATTTTAAATGGAATTGCCCAATAGCATAGAGCGCACATAATTCAAAAGTACAGTACCTAATAGTTGTGTGCACGGTACGGCACCTTGTAGCAAAAAAAAAAAAACACCTGCATCTGACACAAGCTTGAGCTGGAAACTATATACCTACAAGTTGATAGCTGTTGCATAACCAACGGTCAAGTTTAATAACATCTTAAAACAGGTAAGTCTATCCTATTGGTGCTTGCAAGATTCCTATTAAGTTACATCCTACTTGCCTGTGGACCTGAAACCTACTCACAGTCAATACTGCATAATATTTTTGGAGCACCCTCTACGGAGGGTCCCCAATATTGTCTTTTAATTGCATTTTGCTTCAATTTTCGGTTTTGCTAGATTTTGCATTTGTTTTGTTTAAAAATATGTGCTTAGAATAAATAACGCATTTGACTTGGTTTTTATTTATTACTTTTTAATAATATTCACTGAATGCAAGTAAGGTAGTTCTATATATAGCAGGAATTTACACTTGAAATATGACATGAATGCCTTTCACCATGCTAGGAACATGCAAAATGCCATTGTTGTTGTAACTTAATTCCCTCATTCAAAGTCATAACATGAAGCTGCTACACGTAACTTACTTTTCACTTTGCAGAGCTAAATTGGCTAATGATGTTAGAGTTTCTCATTCATGATTTGTCAGTTCGGTTAAAATAATCTGGTGAAAAATAAATCTGGTATCTACTGCAAGATTAATTTTGTTTTGACATTGATTTGCAAATCTGTGTAAAGGGTGAATGGAGGTCCCAATTGCACCCATATACAACACAGCATGTTGAATAACAGATCTTCAAGCAAGCATTCCCACTATAAACAAGCTAATATCTTGCTTACGAGTCTAGAGTTAGACACCATATCTTTGCACGGATACCCAAGACCTAATTGTGCTAGTCAGATGCCATAAGTGGCTGTCACAAAGTACTTAGGCACCACGTCTAATTTGGTCCTAATTTAGCGCTATCAGTGCCTGGTTAGGTAATAAATTGTATCAAACATAATAATTAACATTTGCATATGTGTTACTGTTTTTCATGTAAATAATAGCACTCGCAAATATTCAAGGTATGATAGAAAGAGCCATTGGTACCTATCGTGGCACCCATAGCGCTATAGGACCAAATTAGATGTTGTACCTTACCAGATGCCTTACATGACATATCACTTGGTCACACAAGACTCACCATCTTGTTTGGGAGCCTGGAAGCTACCCACATATGTTGGTCCTAGCTGGTACATGACCCACACTGCAGAGTTAGATAGGACATCTTCAAACAGGTGCGCTGGTCCTAATCTCCATAGAAGTCTACTTGGGAAGTGTAGCACAGGTGGTGTGCCTATGTATGCATACACAGAGGTGATATTGGAAGGACTGGCTGCTCCTCCACCTGGGTTGGCTTGCATGAATGGCATCTAAAAAGAACAAAAATTAATATAACGTTAAAAATTTTTTCTGCTATGCAGTGCTTGTCATTTTGCAATTATGACCTTGACATTTTTGTCTTGTTTCGGTGGTCGTTCCCACAATAGTTCATGACCTGTGACAATATATGATGATTTGACCCCGGATTACCCCACAATGACCTTGCAATTATGCATATTTTGGCTGAAATTCCAATCAGGTCAAGAACATCTGGCTGTGCTACTACCCACCAAGTTTCATCACTGTAGCCCATACGGATCTCCAGATAATCTGTGCACAAGGTTTATAAAGCTTAATATGCATGAATTATATTTACCATATATTTTGCAACAAAAACCTACTGAAATTTGGAGACTGCCAATTGCCACCCAAATACCAAATTGCATCACTATACTCCTAAACAGTTCCAAGAAATTGCACTCACAACCTCGGGCGGACAGGCGGAAGGACGGATGGACAACCAGGAAATACATTACCTTTGGTGGAGGTATACGAATCCAAGACATCAACTTCTTCAAAGTTTATTTTAAATTTGTACAAAAATAACAGACCATGGCACCCAATCAGTAAACTTCACAATTACACCTCTTTCACTGGGGCGTGTGTGACCCATTTCACTTTGACAGAGCCCAGGGGACAGAGGCAGCTTGTTTGGCATGTTTTCTGACAATCGAGTCACAAAAATCAAAGCCTTGGAACAAGTCTAAGCATTCAAAATCTTGAGTATATGCCAAAATTTTGCTCTAATTCTCACTTTTTTTGTGTTACTATAATTAAATAATTGGTTATAAAAATGAAACATGTCTTTTCCAAAAAATTAGAATGCATAAACTGAAATTAGTCTTAGTACAAGTTTGATTGTCACAGAATACAAAAACACCCTAAAATGCATGGTTTTGGCCCTTATTACCCAAAATTAGCTATGTTTCATTTGGCAAAACAGGATAATATTTTTTTATCCCAAAAAATTAGTGCTGCATTTTTCTTGAATGGGGAGTAGCTATAGACCACTTGATATGTGACGCCATTGCCCGGCAGTATGCGCATGAATTATGGCAATTTCCATTGTTCTTTGCCCTGCAGTATGCGTACACATCGTAGTTTGCTCATGGCACATGCATTTTAAATTGCCCACCACATTTCATATAGTACAAGAAAGCTCATATAAGTCAATTTTTTGATCAGATAGGCAAAGTTGGCGCAGGATACCATATTTATGAAATAATATCATCTGGCTCTTAGTGGCGTTGGTTTCCTGCCAGTCCTACCAACATATACAAGTATATGCTAATTAAAGATAGTGTGTAAAATTGCATTTATGGCATCACAATCATACAGGTATATAAACAGCATGCTGACAATACTAGTGCACTGAGCCCTCAATGAGAGCACCTGTTACATGCACTTCCAATGCATACATTGCACTTCTAGAGTTCAAATTCTCTAAGCATGTGTGTGTGCAGGGAACCAGAACTAGAAATAAATTGCTTGATGTTGCCTTGACAACACATAGTCTAAGGCCATTGACTAGTTCTCTAAATATGGTCGTGAAAAAAGTGGTCGCAAACATTATCTGACAGTGATAATTGATGTTAAATTGATTCCAATTTATGATTAGTATAATATATCTTTTGTTCTTCAAAAAGGAAACATTTACAAACCCACATACAACACACCTGCCTCATGCCGAGTCTTTACTATCATTTAATATTTCCATGTGCATATCTGTATTATTAATTTCATTAATATGAGAAGAGGCTCTGATCATATATGTAGTAAATAATTATTTACCAGATAACTAATGTATAAATTACCTAGCAACACCAAAACAATTATTTTGTATTTTTAGGTACCTAAACATAATTGATTTTAACACTAGGCAGCATAACAAAAATGTTAAAATCATTATTTTCAGTCACAATTTATTGATAATTGATTATGCTCAACAGTTACAATAATATATATATTATTTCTTCGTCATTTGCGCATTTGAAAACATGCATCACTGCATTTTCATCTGGCGATAAATATAGCACGTATACAAAGCACACACAGAGCGAGGCCTACGTGACACCCGAAGCCACAAATAGATTTTTCTATTTTTTAATTTATGTTCACAAAAATGAACCAATCACGAGTTCCAGCATCCCATAATCACGCCAACAAAATTGAACCAATCAGAGTTCCAGCATGCCATAATCATGCCACAATCACGTACACGAACGATGCCCCACATCATACCCTAGTACTACGTACAGAACGAACTACTGTATACTGGTATATTTTAGCCGTATTATTTTTTGCGATTAAACTGTTCCGTGTACTATTGATATTTCTTGTATTCGCAGTTCCAAACAGCTGAACATTAATTAAAGTCTATGGGTCAAAAATATCTTTGTGAGCTTTTAAATTTGTGGCTCTGAAACTAACAGTGAAAAATGCAAAAATAAAAAAATCAGGGAAAATGTACAACTTCATGCGCAGTAACGTTCGACATAAACACATTGCAAGGAATGGGTTTTTCCAGCATCACAGGTCAGGTACGTGCGCTACGTGACTTTTCAGTAATATTGTTGCACAACCGCATGGTATATAAGCCCGTTTCTAAATTTGCTCTTTCTCTTTTCATTTGGTGCTTCTGTAAGGACTATTCTACTACACTGGTAAGAAACCTAAAGAATTGATTCATTTAATGTTCATTACATTAATTAGCAATATTTTACTGAACAAATCCAGGGGTTTTTAATAATCAATCGTGCCGGTATGGACCGAACACTCGAAACGTGCCATGTACAGCTTATATTCCTGCTTTGGTAGTGTTTGCAATGACGGCTAGCTATGCAAACTTGTTTTGCATAGCCAGTACATGCTATGTCAAGTTAATCTTGTCATTTTGTTTTTTCATTTATATTTTAATTTTTCTTGTTCTTGATGTTTTAATTGTTGTTGTTATTATAATTATGATAATAACAACGATACTAATGATGTTGATGATACTGCTTACAGTAGGGTTAAAATTAGGAGACACGTTAGGGTTAGATTAAATTTGTGATGGAGTAAGGGTCAGGGATTGTACAATGTTGCTGCTATATAAAGCAAAACAAAATTGTCTTTGGGCAACGGTGTATGTTTATAAAATTATGCAGGTATACATTTTGTCTATTCCCCCCCCTTGTTTATTTTATTTTATTTTATTTTTTTAATTTCATTTTTTAATTTTACTTCAAGAAACTATCTAACAATACCATCAAAAACATTTTTAAAGAACATTGAGGAATAAACAAACAATAAAAACAATGACCGCATACCGCATACCAGATACAATCTTTTTTTGCCTAATCACTTTCTAATTCCACTGAAATGAACTCAATTTTTTCCCAGATACTTCAGCAGTCAGAATAGAAGTTGCATTATATCAGTATGAGGTAAGTATTTTGTGAAATTGTTCTTTAAAAACTCCATACCATACTCTGATAATACTTATTAATAGGGGAGAATAACTTGTTTACTTGCTATTGGCCATGTCAATGAAGTCCCAACATATACCCTAAATTTTCCAATAGGGTACATCAGTCATGCAATACACACAGTCCGAGTAGGTGCTCTACCCAGGTGAGTATGTGCCCTTCTATATCAAACCACAATGTTATGAGATCCACCTATGACAAGCTGATCATAGTATACATAACCTTGAGAAACACTTAACAATTTTGGTATATCCTTTGTGTAAGAAAGCAAGAAACAAATACTAACCCTAATCCTAACCTTAAATCCTAACCTTAAATCCTAACCCTAAATCCTAACCCTAATCCTAACCCTATTATTATTTTGTGCCAATACCAGCTGACTTATAAAAAATGAATTTCACACTCCGATGGTCAGTCCTACCCCCAAGTAAATTAAGTGCTGGGGTAAAAATTTTATCACTAAAATGAGCGCAATTAAAGGATGGATCTACTGTTAGCTTAAGTGGTTTGGGCATAAACATGTGCGTTTTGTTTATGACAGATGAAAATATTAGGGAGGTTGGTCTGGGGCTAAACAAAAAATATCATGCACATGCAGTTTTATTTTTTCACCATAAAGCACTCTCCATTTGGGGTCATGCATGGTTCTGTAAAAATTCAATGGCAAATGCATTATATTTATTATTTAAACTAAATTCATAACCTCATGAATATGAATAGATGTGATGTGTTTAATCCAATCACAGATTATAAATTTTAAATACGCGGACGCAAATGCAAGTTATTGAAAAAGTATAATGACTGTGTCTCATGACATAGTACACAAGTATGTGTTACATTTAACCGCATTGTGTGACATGTTATGCATTCAAATAATTTAGACGGAATATCCTGAGGCGCAGTTCCAAAGCAAATTGTACGGACTTCACAGTCGCTAACCTCTAAATAAAATCATACAACTCTAATGCTGAAATAAGATTTTTTTATAGATTTATATAAATTTGCATTACAAGCAGTATTATACTTACCTTAATCTGCATTATCATAAAATAACCCACCTTAACTCAAAATATTTTCTCATTCTAATCATATTACATTATCTTGCACTCAACAGTAGCAGAACCCCTATTGAACAGTACTTTAAAGATGTTGGCGGAAATGGGCCAAGAAAGGACACAGGATATGTCTTGTCCAAAGACACATATGAAGAAAACCTTGATACCAAAAATGGTGATTATAAACTCAAAATTTGTTGTTAACTTGAAAGTACATTGAACTATTGACTATTTAGAAATTGATTGGCTAGCATATGCATTTGATAGCAGCATGTTATTCTTTGTATTTCATCACACATGACAGACCAAAAACATTCATATTTGGTGTCAATGTAGCTTATGTGCAAATCAAGTTTTCAATCTTCATTTTCTTCAGGCCAGCAGATCCAGCCAATGTCTTCTACAAACAAACTGGATGGAAGTGCAAATCATTCGGTAAGTTGTTATTTCAGATATGGCAAGTACAATGTAATATTACACAAATCAAACTATAGACCTCCACCTGGATGTTGAAATCATGGTGGTTGTGAAGCACTTTCCTGCACATTGTTATATTAGTTTGAAATCAATATTTACAATAATAAGTAATAACAATGCATATACCGTATTTACTCTATTAAACGCCTGGGGTATGATTTTCTAAAAGGGTGCGCTTTATTTGGTCTTTTTACAATGCCGATATGATGAGCTATGAACTTTAGGATCAATGAATTCTGGTGCACTTCCAGGTTTTGCAATGTCATTTATGGCATATCGTGGCAATTACCGATCGTGTTTGTACTATGGTAAGCATTGTATGGCTAATATTTATCTATTTTTGCAGGAAAATTGATAAGGGTAACAGAAGGTGAGCATTTAATAGAGCAAATACGGTAGTGATGAGAATAATTGCTGGAGTTGTCCTTTGTTATTGAAAACACTACATATAGACAGCAATATCTTGCTGTTTTTTTAATAAGCCATAGTGCTATTGTAGCAAAATGTGCAATCTTGGTTCAGACATTCTAAGAAATAATATCTTTAATAAAGACTGCCCTTCATGCCTTGTGCCAGATGTTCACATTCTGTCACATGGGGACTCGCCTTCACTTTCCCACCACTCATTGACATGTTATGTTTCCAGGAAAGCTGCATGTCACAGAGAGAAATCTGGCTGATTTATGTTTTGGTGAGCAATCTTGCTAATTTAGTTCAATTTGTATTTCTGAACTAATTATTATCTAGGGGAAACAAATGTTTGTTTATGAACAAGCTTAGTTATTGTTTGGGAAGCTTAAAATTCACTTGTTGTCAATGCATGGGTATGGCACAGTCTTGATTGTAGGGAGGAGATGTTTGGAAGCTTCAGTAAGGCTAAAGGGTTGGTATAACTATAAAAGCTATTTTCAGGATTAGGCCAAAAAATATTGTTGTGTTGCCCTCAGCGACCTGAAAAATCAGGGTCATATTTTTTTTGAATGATGATTTTTACACGTATGTTCATAAAATGTTTTCCACTTAAATTAATATTTTATTGAAAGATTAGTGACAAATGTCCCTCATGGAAGAAGCATTATTCAAGCAACCAAACCAACCTTCCCACTTTTCTTACTTGAAGGCAACACAACAATTTTTTTTGGCCTTTGGTGAAAGTTTTCACCACATGGAATTGGACTGAACTTGGACTGATGGCTTGTATTTTCTTTAAACTTCCTGGTTTGAACTTAGACCATTGGTACAGCTAAAATAATAGTTTCTCGATCATAAGAGCTCAATAGGCACGCAATGACAATTGCGTTGGCGTACAACGCCTACCACACATGCTCTGCATTTCCTGTGCGTGCACAATCGATCGCGCTATTGTGTCATTCCACTAAACTTGCAACATTATGCAGTGCACGCAGTACATTATATTCTCATGATCGAGAAACTATTATTTTAGCTATAGTGCATGTTTGCAAGTTTTCTTAGGGTATTGAGAATATGGGATGTGGCCTATTTCTTATAAATTGTTTTTTTTCTTTTTGGTCAAAAAATTGAGAGCTGAAAACTGCACATTTGTCTTGGAGAAATTTGCCAATTTAATTCCCCAAATCTTTTTATAAGCAAAAATAAGTTTTAAAAACATTTGTTTGAAGAAATGTGTGATTAAGAGGGGGAAAATAACTCCTCATTGGATATTAAAATCTTCGCAAGCTCCAAGACACAAGTCAATTATATTGATTTGTCATTCATGGAGACCAAAATAGTGTAAATCCAGTAATTATCAGCAAAAGCTTGTTATCTAACTATAATTTTGCATCTTTAATGTTACAGAAACTGCACATACAGTGTTTGCTATAGGGTCCACAACTTCCCCTTAATACTTTTTAAAATAAGTCGAAAAATGTTAAAGTGTATGTATAGCCCTGTTTATTTTACACATGTGGGCCAATTTGTAGTGTCACAATGTTTAATTGTGTAAGAAAAGAGGCCGTTTTAAAAGTTGCACCTGAGTCCGTAGCAGTCAAATTTTCTTTAACAAACATATGAATAGACCTGGCCTACCGTATTGTTTGAGAGTTGACTCCTATGGACTCAGATGCAACTTTTAACACAGTTTAAACAGTCTCTTTTTTTACATAATGAGCCATTGTGACTTAACGCAATGATGTGTGATGCTATAATTTGGTCCATATGTGTAAAAAAAATACGGCTACCCATACCTTTTTAGACGTTTGCATTTTGTCAAATATTTTTCGATTTACTTTTTAAAAAGTATTTAGGGGGAATGCATAGAGAATGCAAACAAACAAACACACACTTTAAATGAAATTACCAGGTAGATGGTGAAATAATTCTCAGAGGTACACTATTATGACACACAAACATGGCAGAATCTTGACTCTTTCATTCTAATCTCTTTGGTTCATACCCATTTGTATTTGAAGATCATGGAAAAAAGATACTATGTACACACAACTGGTATGGGGATCATTGTTAGATGGAGAACCTTGTATTACATAAAATGTTATTTTCTGTATTTTCAAAATGTGGTGATTAAGTTTTCTAATTTTCTTTTCAGATTGTTTAACTGTAAAATAAGTAATTTTTGAAAACAATTCTTGTATTATTAATGAAAACACATACCATGCCCAATTGATAACAAGACAGTAAAATCACTACATGTTTAATTCTATTTATTTCAGGTGCCAAAGCCTGTTGTAGAACAAAAGAAGATGGCCAAACAGTAGTCCGTTGCTGCCAAAGACAAAGGGTCCCAAAGAGAAGCTGAAATGCAACTTTAAGCAGCATAATTTAATTTTAGATTAGTATGTGTACCTTTCCTCTTACCTTTTGTGAGTGTACATTTATCCCATCCACAAATAGTGATAAAGTGGTATGCCTTGTCACAGCCTTGTTAAATACAACCACTAGATGATGCCACTGTCCTTCTTGTGCCAGATCAGGACATCGTACTCGAACAAGGCTAGAGTCATTTGTGTACGCTGAATCCAAGCCTAAGATTAGAAAAGGAACAAAAACAGTATAGTAAATATCAGACAGTTTAAAGAGAATTAAACATTTATGGTTTCATGTACCAGGGATGCCAGTGGCCTGAAGTGACTATGCAGGGAAAGCCTGAAAAAGCGCACAAATTTGGGCTATAAAGCCTCAAAACGGGCTGAAATAAATAAAAGTGCAAAAATTTGAAGTAACATAAAGTAGGAAATCTGGCATTCCTATTGTACAAAGGTGAAATTATGAAGAAAATATTGGACTGATGTTTGAAGAATTTTATTCATAATTTTACCTTCTGATTTTATCACTGGAAGATTCATAATATACCGCAAGGCCAAAAAAAGAGTTGTTTGCTTGTCCTCGTCCGGCCAACCGTCTCGGCAGTCCCGACCGTAGAACTTTTTTTTTGAAAAAAGGTTTTTTTACAATTTTCCCAAAACGGTCATGAATTTTTCGTCTGAAAAACTGAAGATACAACAGAAATGTAGTAAAATACCATTTTCTGCATATTCCCCCTGTCAAGTCGCACCTGGCTGAGTGTTCAGATATTTTGTATTATGATTATCATTCTTACCGTCTACACAAGTAAAATATTGTTGAACTTAAAAATGTAGTATTTTGGTTTTACCTTGAATTTGTCTTTGGTGGATATTCTGTGGTTAGTGAGTGTTTACATACAAACAAGTATTTTACATTATACTTTTGGTACTTGAAAAAAAAAGATACAAGAAAAAAAAAACGAACAAAAAAAAACTTACCCGGACGACCCACCCAACTTCTGAAAGTGATCTATGGACAAGCAAACAATTGATTTTTTTGGCCTAAGAGTAAGATGCAGAATCTGATAAACATCATTTTAAAATTTTTTGAGTTAAGGCAACCAACAGGATTTTTCCCATGGTTTAAAATGTTTCTTCTTGTTTATAACCACTTTGCTTTTATGTGTACTTTAAGACTTTTGGGTGTAGGTTACTCTTTTATTGTACTTTTAAGATTTATCTTTGATTTTTTTTGTGTGTATAATGGTTTAAATTTGTTGTAGTATTTAAGTTTTATGTGTAAAGTGGTAAAGTGTTTAGAGGCCTTTTTGACATTGGGCACTTTATTTAGCACCTTATTATTATTATTATTATTATCATTAACAAGCAGTTAAAGCCACATTCATAAATTGTTTGTATACAACCATTTTCCTAACTGCTCAAGGAAATGTGATCAATAAGCATAAACAGTTCAATTTGATAGTAACTCATGCTTGGTCATAAAACAAGTCAAATAATACCTTCTGTAGTGTCAATGAGCCTGGAGCCCTGGAGCCTGAGCATTGTGTTTTATTTCAACTTCCTTGCTTGCACTAAGTTTCTTCTCCACAGGGACAAGCTACTACCAAGAAGTATTATTAATTGCCTCTATGGACATTAAAATGCAGTTTCAAAGCTCGCATGTGCTAAAAATGGCAAGAGTTAGGAAAAGTGTGGTGAAGTAAGTGACCTATGAAATGGGTTATTTGGAAACTACATTTTCATGTCCATAGAGGCAATTAACAGTACTTGGTATTTTTTTGTCACTGGGGAAAAGAAACTTGGTACAAGCAAAAAAGTTGAAATAGAAAATTAGGCTCAACATATGTATATTCACCAGTATGCACCTGAATAGCATGATTTGGTTTGTTTTAGCACATTTACAATGTTTACTTATATGAAATAACTGACATCTGAAATGACACAACAGAAAGTATTATTTGACTTAATTTTAAGACTTCTGGGTGCAGGTTACTCTTTTATTGTACTTTTAAAATCTATCTTTGAAAAAATTTGTTTGTGTATAACGGTTTAAATTTGTTGTAGTATTATTTTTCGTGTATAGCGCCTAGAGGCCTTTTTGGTATTGGGCGCTATATTAAGCACATTATTATTATTATTAAACAGGAATGTTAAGAATATCATAGTATTGTTATTTAATAGTAAGACATATCACAGTACATTGTATGTAAAAATGGTGCAGAATTTACCACCAAAACCAGGTGCGCAAAAACTGAAAATCTCTAATATATAATTAAAATATATAATATATAATTAAAATATATAATATGTAATTATAATGTTAATTAACCTACATGTATGTAGTTAATAATGCAGTTTCACAAAACATTTCTTTTACTATACAAGTATTTACATAATTGACCAGAGTATATGGACATGTTGTACTCATGAGTGTGAAGTCAAAGCTAGTACATAGCAATGGCATAGTCTGATGTGTGGAAGAAGCACAATGGACTAATATGATCACAAATGTGACCAGCTCAAACAAAACCTGGAACAAGTCGCCAGGCATGTGTTTTGAGTTATAGGCCTTTAAAGATGACATTCCCATTAAAAAAAAATCAAATTTTGGAATTCTTAATTTCATGGTATTTGACCTTGGGACTGATGAGTGGACTTTCTAATCCTTGAAAATACTTATTATAAAGAGGTTTATTTTATCAATAATTGACAGTTGGAACTATTATGATAATCCTTATTCAATCCTGTGTAAAGCAGAAAACTAATTAGCCAATTACTCAGAATAGCAGTTTGGCAAAATCATTTACAAAATTATCCATATCTTGAAAAGTATTGATGCTATGTATATAATTTTAGAATCATTTTGCAGCTTATTGCCCCATGCTTACATTTTATTCAAATCATGAAATGTCAAAAATGCGACTTGTTCATGGTTTTGTCAGAACTGGTCACAAATGATTCAGCAAATAATTCTGAACAATTATGAAAATGGCTTTAGGTCAATACATGCTCTCAAAGGCAACAAGCTCAATTTGTTTTGCCTTGTTTTTCTTTCATTTGTGAGGGGGGCAGTTAAAACTACACAAACATGATGATCAAATGAATAATAAACAGTACAGGAATGATCATTTACATTGTTACTAAACCAAATCTTTTTCACATAGTTTATGTTTGTAATAATTATTTTCTCATTTATACTTGTGATAGCTGGTGCGGACAAAACCCACAAAAATTACTTTATTGAGTATACAAATGTGTATGATGACATGCTAAGTAATATTAACATATTAAAAATATTATGCTTCTTTTATTTTAAATGTAACATTGCCAAAGGTTATATATTAAGTATGTTACAAATGCAAGTCCTACTGCGTAGGACTGAATGTAGTACACATACAGAAATAAATATACACTACAACAGTAAAATAGTTTGTCAGATCTGTGAATTATTTTTAGTTTGTTCCTCAAAAACAGACCTTTAAAACTGATGCAATCAAAATATCCACACATGACTCTCAAATTCAAGAAAACATAAATTGTCTGATTTCTTTACCACTATCATTTCATTTACTTTAAAGATAACCTGTTTAGCGTTATTAGGAGAAAGTGAAAATTATTCTCAAGAGGAAATTTTTGTTGCGTTGTGTATCACATGACATATTCAATGTGAAATTAAAATTAAGTGTCATGTATGCCTGTTTATGGCTTGAGAACCTACAAAACCTTTGAAAGTTCTGAATAGTTCCCCCTGCTGTTTCAAAATGTTCCCAACTAAGACTGCAAAATCTCAGGATATCATCAAATATAAACAACTTCTCTCTTCGTATACCCTTCAATGTGCCTAGTTAAAGCCATGCATTATCTATATGTGTCAATAACCGCATCTTAATTTTGGACAAGGACAAATTACAGATACATTCAAGATGACCACCGATCTCTTACCCTAATTAAAGAGGAGTGGGAGGACAGGAGCCATATTTTTTTAAATAGATTTAGCTATTTTACTAATCATTGCAGTGTTATTTCTAAATATTAATACATTGATTTTATAGAAAAAATTGTTAAGGAAGCCAATAATCATATTTATATTTTCAAAGGTGTTGCGGTACTTAAGTTATGGCCATTACATTTACAACATCAAAACGAAAATTTTCCTTATAACAAGAAAAATCATGGACATGGGGCAGAAATGAGACCCCTTATATCTATCCTTGGAATCTCTAGAGCCTATACCATATATCTTGTGCAGCAACTTTATTTGTCTCAATATTGGATTGCAAACACTGCTTGGTCATGCTCCATTCCTTCCTGCGTTAAGATGTACTACAGAAAGAATTTCATTTGAATGAATACAGAGGTACGCAATCATATTTCAAAGGATAAAATGTGGGCGGGCGAAAATACTAATCCAACCAACCAACCAAAAGACATTATCCATAAAAAACAACCAATCAGGAGCGAGTTGGATTCATGCCCTGTATGCGTTCGTTTATCATACTGTGTTCATTCAAATGAAATTCTTACTGTAATTGGCAAATTCATAAGATTTCAAACTCATCAACATTATACATACTACACTTGGAGAGTGCTTCTTCTGCAGTGTTGATCATCAGCGTCCTGTCCTGCCCACATATACTGATCCGTAGGCATACCCAATGATTCTCTGTACCCACCACATTGCGTACAATGGTCAGTAAGCGTACAGAATGGATGTCGTTGTCTGCTACGCCAAAGCGATCCACACAGAACCATACCGAATATGAGAGGCCTGCTTGTGGTGGAAAAGGTCGCTCACCTATTAAATAATGACACATTTAAAAATGAGATAACATAGAGAAATCAACTTGAATTGCAATAGAAATAAGTGTTACTATTAATGTATATCTCATATGTGTGGTCCAAACCTGCAATCAGTATAGTGATTTCATGTCTACAAGATTTTCCACAAAATTTGCACAGCATTTCACAAGATGCATAGTAAGAGTGGCAAAATACTTGCTCCCTTTCGGCAGAATTCCACATCAATATAATGGTACTTACAAAGATCTAATATTTGCAATTTGCAAAGAAAAAACTGCTTCCTTAGGGCCCATACCTATTTACCAGTGGGGAGCCTTACATAGCCAAGTTGCAGCTTATTGCAGCCACAATGTTTACATTCACATTGAATGAGGGATTCAAGCTGGGAAATGTGCACTCGTATTTAGGTATGGGCCATTAATGAATATGAATAACAAATGCTTGTAATACTTGAGTTTAGTTAAATTGAAGTATCTTGAGCAACAACATACCTGAGCCTATCCCACTGATGATATTAGCATCTGAGCCAGTGGCCATTCCTACAGCTACTACAGCTTGACTTGGTGTGGTCTGCGGTGCGATGCTAGGCAGATACAGACACCCATACCCTTCAGCACTCATGTCAAACTCTACAAAACTGGGTGTGACTGAGCTTGTTGCTAACCTCACATCTCGCGGCGTGGTCATGGATACCAGACACTTGACCCGTGTCAGGGGTACTGAGTTGCCTCGTGTTGAGCACACATTGCACGGGCATCTTGGTGTGGTTGATTCTGGGATTGATAATGTGTCTAAAGTGTCTAGAGTACATGTAGGTGATGTTATTGGTAAGGCAGCGGGCAGAGCTGCGGTTATTGCACTTGAGTTGACGTCCATTGGCGTCCCGGCTGCCGAAGTGGAGAAGTCGTCGTCCAGAGGAAGGCAATTGAGTGGGTTGCCTAACCTCATGAAATCCCTAAAAAAGACACAATTTATTGATCAATAGATTTGACAAGTTTAGCATCACGGTCCCCACCAACTTTTAATTTTAAAATTCCATGACCTTTCAACGGCATCATCACAGACCAGCAGACACAATAACATACTTGAAATCAGCCTCAACCTACTACCCCTCATCAAGAAAACTTTTCTTCCAACTGTTATGTACAAACACAATTATTTGTTGTTGCTTTTTTCTCTCTTTCACACTAATCCTTTGTACAAAGATTGCATTCTCATTTCTGGTTCAGAAAGAATTACAAACATTTTTTGTATGACTGACATTTACTTCTGTAATTGACATGATCATAATCAAGATTCTGTGACTTTCTCTCTTCCTGAAAGTTCCATGAACAATATTTTATGACCTTTCACATTAAAGTTGGTGATATTTTCAAGCTCGACTGGACCCACCGAGTACACACTTCACATAACATTCTCCATTGTGTGTATGGATGCTTTATGGTTAGATAGTCGCGAAAAGAACACAGAAGACGCATACTTTTTATTTTTGCATTTACTTAAAATATGTTTGAATAACACAACTGGTGTCTCCAACATTCAATTTCAGGAACAAGAGAATAATTAAAAAATATTCAGCCAATCGCACCATATATTTTTCATCCATTAGGCAAATAATTTACTTTGTTTACCTCAAATTCTTAGGTTCTAGATTCTGTGATGCCAACCTCTCCAGCATGTGTTGTATATGACTATGTAATGGATGTGTTTCATCTGCTAATGCTACAGAGCATAACTCCAACAGTCGTTGTGGTAGACCATTCTCACACATCACCTGCTGGTTGCGTTCACTCTTCACTAGTTCCTCCATCACGTCTATAATATGAATCTGCAGTAGTACCTCCAACTAGTAAATCAACAACAACATTAACAAAAAGATCATTAATCAGTAACTAATCTAACAAGGTTTAATGGGTACACAGAGATACATTGTACAAAATAGTTTGCATAACTGCTCCAAATTGGCATTCAATAATGCTCATAGTCAATTTCAAAAACACTTGTGCATCTTCTCTCCCTTCACACCCACCCCTACACAAGCCCTCACCCAAATGCAACCATGGACAATCAATACACCTGATGTTTTCACTATCTAAGTGCGGACACAAATGTTTAAGTTAATTCACCCTACCACAAATTTTCTATTACTTCAATTGCTATGTATGTGTGGACAAACATGACACTCCAAGCTGCAGACATTGTTCTACTTATTATGCAATTTTCAGGATATTTGAGATCCAATGAAACCATCCTGTAAACACCAGTCTAACGATTGCTCAAGTGTAGTCTAAGATAGTATTTATTAAAGCCATGCACATACACCCACCTACCCCCACACACGCCCCCCACACACAAACCTCACCTTCTTATTCATGGGACAATGTATAGATGGACTATAGTCGGGTGAGATGGCCCAGGTGGGAACACAATCCCACCAAAGGCAAACACCCCTACCCCCACACACACCCCCACACACAAACCTCACCTTCTTATTCATGGGACAATGTATAGATGGATTCGAATAATATCAAGCATTGCCAACACAGCTGCTGGATGGACTATAGTTGGGTGAGATGGCCCTGGTGGGAACACAATCCCACCAAAGGCAAACACCCCTACCCCCACACACACCCCCACACACAAACCTCACCTTCTTATTCATGGGACAATGTATAGATGGAATAATATCAAGCATTGCCAACACAGCTGCTGGATGGACTATAGTTGGGTGAGATGGCCCCGGTGGGAACACAATCCCACCAAAGGCAAACACCCATCCACATACACGCCCCACACACAAACCTCACCTTCTTATTCATGGGACAATGTATAGATGGAATAATATCAAGCATTGCCAACACAGCTGCTGGATGGACAATAGTCGGGTGAGATGGCCCCGGTGGGAACACAATCCCACCAAAGGCAAACGGCAGTGACCTGGTTCTCACTGCTGGAGGAAACATCACAGGGCTCAAAGCTCCAAAATCCTGGTTGAGTGCCGATGTGCTCTGAGATGGTCTTACTGGTGGCGATGGAGGAGCGTTTGTGGGATAGCCTTTTGGGCTATGTGGAGTAAACGCATCGTGGAGATGACTAGAGGCTGATTGACTAACAGGTATTGTCGGAATTTTGCTGTGAATGGATGGTATAAGAGAGATAAGGTTAGTGAATAACATTTTGTTACAGTACTGTCCAATTATGTTATGTTATTCAGTAATTAGGTAACAAACATAAAAACCTTTTAAGGGACTGGCATTATTTTTACTTTTTCAAATGACTCTAATAAATCACCCAAAGTCTGTTTCAAATTTGCTATTTTAACTCGCTTCATATACATTTTTTTCAGTCAAAATTAATTCACTTTTGCCAAGAAAAAAAACAGGCCAATTTCATAAATGAGAGTTTACGTGAAAGCTGGAGGGTAGGTTCAAAATTGACTTTGAATTTGTCATTTACGTGCATGCTTGGTTACAATCTGCATGTTATGCGTAAAATCATTTACACACACTAGGTAATACATATGCAAACCTTTGCAACCTTGATTTTGGGCTGGAGTACACATTTTGGTCCCCATGAATGACAATCCAGCTTAGCAGATTTCCCATAATTACACACAGGGTTCTAACAAGTCCATCCTCTCATTCTGCAACCTCTCATTTTTAGTCTGCCAATTAAAAAAGTTTGAACCTTCTTTATTTATTTGTTGATCATTAAACTGCTTACCTGCTATAAGCATCTACAGCTAGATCATATGTACATCTTAGTATGAAGCAAGCTGAATGTAGACACTGAGGGACTTCAGCTGGGTCTCTGTCAAAGTAAATCACATTACATACATATTAAACTGTTATAACAGCACTGCTATATTCAGAATGTAGCACTAAATGATGACAACAACTTTAAAGAAACAGAGACAAACCAAAGAGCAAATATAAAACTAGAATTTTGCAGTTCTGGGGGTTGTTCAGTTTGTCAAAATTTTCATGCCATTGCATTTTTACTGAAACAACCAACTTTGTCTAAATATAACCACTATAATATTTTGCAGTAACCTTTGACGAGCGCGTTAACTACTGTGAAGTTGCAAAGTCGGCGCTAACACAGCGTATGGCACAAAGTTCATTTATGAATTTCCACTCGGCAACAGCAGATCGCCTCAGCAGCCACTCGGAGACAAGTGAGTTTGAACGCTTAAAATAAGCTCTCATCAAAGGTTTACTGCAAAATATTATACATATCACTTACCCTATTGATTCAAACAATCCACGGAAAGGCATGGTGTTAGAAGGTGTGTCTTCAGGTGTCTGTGTGTTGTAACAATGAGCCTTCAGTTCTGTTGTGTGGTTGAAACATCCCAGAGTACGTAGCGTGTTGGTCAGACTTTCATACTTGATCTATGGCAAGAGAAAGGATAAATATACTAATACGTAATATGACATGTAATTGTGGAAGTATGTTATATACCATGCTTTTATGAGCAAGGTACACGGTTTATTGCCTTTTAATATTGTACCTGCACATACGTGTACTGCATCAAACATACATCTGCATCTCCTTTATTTTTTCACCTTGGCTTTGGTAGTGACATAGATGCGCAATTTGCTGTTCACAGTATCGAACTGCGCATGTTGACCTACTGGCTGTTTGTCCACATGCTTAGGAGGAACCATGTAAAAAGCACTGACATCACTACCAAACTCAAAGCAAAATGAAGTAAACCTTGGTCACCACCGAATGAAGTGGATTTTGGCAGTGCTCAAAATAAGCACAAACCTTGCGTTTGAAATCTACGGGTGCCTAAACTCAAATTGTAAAACTTTAATGTTCACAATTTGTGACACTTCAGACTCGCAACAACAGGTAATGCTATGGATTGATGTAGAAGTCCCCATTAAGTCCATTTTGCTGACTGGTGACAAAATTGCACTGAAGGACCCTGTAGGGTAGCGAATCAGTGGGCTCGCATTGATTTTCACAGGCTATTGGCTAGAGGACCCACCTTTTTTTAGCACAATTTTTACAATTTAAATATTTAAATTTTTAAAATATTTACAATACGGTATGTTACCAATAATACTGACCTCTGAAACAAAGAATTTAGAGTTGGCTGGTTCCTGTCTCATAGCAGCTGCTAAGATCTGATACATTACATGTAGCATACCAAACACATGATCTCTGGGAACTTGGAGACAAACAAAATCAAAAACAGTTTTATTGTTAGATTATAATGTTTTGCGGATTTCCTTTTACAAATTAAGCGTATTGCTAACCGTCAAGCGCAGTATTATTTTGCACAAGGTCCTATGCACACGCTTGACGTTGTGCGTGTGTACGCGAGGGTTAACGCTAAAGACGACCTTGCAAAATATTTTAGTAGCAGTACTGTACCATCCTACAGGTTAATCTATTGTGCTATTCTAGTTGAAATCCATATAACCCCTGTGGAAGACATGACCTTTATCTCCCACACATGAAGTGTAGATTTCAAATGGAGTCACCCATTCAAGTAACCCGCTTCAAATTCACACTCCCTGTGTGGAAGATTGAGGTCACGCCTTCCATAGACGGACTATGGATTTTAACTGGAATAGTGCAATTGGGAGTTATCAAGTCTTGATGTTATCTGACATGTCCAAATAGTTTCCAGCAGTGAATGAACACCGATGCTAAATAACTGCATTCATTCAAAGTTTAACACTACACCTTGTTTCGTACAAAACAATGTCATAATTTAGGAACAAAGAAGTAACAAAATGATTTTGCTGTGATTTGCATTTTTTACCCTCTATCATAAAGTGTACTGAAAGGGGCATTTAAATGGACAGAAGTTTGACAAATCCACAGGGGGCCACTAATTAGATCAAATATGGTACCCACTACTTACTTGTGTTCCATGGTTCCTTGGGTGGGTCCTCAAGGCATCCCTCCATGGCTATGAGCACCGATATGATGTAGAGAAAACCACACACTTTACGGAATATCGTCCTAGATTTGTGGCTTTCTTGTAATACATTTAGCATGGACTGGAGGGAAAGGGGGAAATAATTCATTATTAGCATTAAACAAAATCAGAAAGAATAACAGTTATGTTGGAATTACTTTTTTCATCTTAAACATAGGCAACGTAAAAGGAAAAAAAACACTGTTCTGCGGGCCCGCCCGACCCAGATTTTGCATTTTGGGGACTGTTATTGGTGCATACATGTAAAATCGGTCAGGTTTTTTTATTTGGAAAATGTGGATTGATTTTGAATAAAACACACATATTTGAATCAATTATTTCATAAAATTTGCATATGTTTCTAACCTACAGGTGTATCATTCAAGAATTCACTAAAAAGTGCCCATATTATGAAGTATAAAATGTCTGCATGGTAACAACTGTGTGGTTTCAACCCAAGTATGTACCTTGTAACATAACTCAAGTAACCTACAACCTGTAACTCAAGTTACTTGCAACCTAATCCAAGTTAGTTGTAACCTACCCCAACAGTTGTTTGCTATCTTCAACCAAGGTTTCTTTCATGCAACACAAGTTGTTGCTACCTAACCCCAGTTACCTTATAACATAACTCAAGTAACCTACAACCTGTAACTCAAGTTACTTGCAACCTAATCCAAGTTAGTTGCAACCTATCCCAACAGTTGTTTGCTATCTTAAACCAAGGTTACTTTCAATGCAACACAAGTTGTTGCTATCTAACCCTGGTTACTTTCAACCTATTCAAAGTTGTTTGCATACCTAATCAAAATTACTTTCAACCTACCCCAAGTTATATGTAACCTAACCCAGGTTACTAACCCCAAGTTACTAAAAAACTAATCCAAATTACCTGTAATATATCTGTTTTGAGTTTCATTTCAGACATAGGAGCAGATTGCATGAGTCCCAACAGTGTTCCCATGTCATCCTCTGCTTCTTTGCCTGTAAGGACAAGCTGCTGTACCACAGTTAAAGCTTGCTGTCGGCATTGTAAATATGGCACTAGGTTGTGTGCACACCGTGCACCTCCGCACTCTCGAAATAAAGCTGTGTGAAAAAGAAACAAGGTAGGTTAAATGTGGCCTAACCCTGGATATTACTCGAATTGGTATATTATACCATATCATACAAAACCATATTCCACCCTGATGTGGCAGTGACATCAGTGCGCATTTCTTTGGGTGCCGCTTCAAATAGCTAGTGTTTGCTCAAAGCGCTGGCGTATGCATGCATGCGTTAAAGACACTGCATAGATGAGTGTGCGCAACAGCTGCCTCAACGAGTTGACGTTACTGCCACACTAGGGTGAAAAATTCGCAACTTTCGCAACGATCGACAGATCTATTCATATTTATTTATTTAATATTTGCCACTGCAAACTGCCTTTTTTGCGACACCGTGGATGTACTGAAGTTTTGACTATCCATGTGCAAAACTGACCCTACACCCAACTACGGCCATTGCTCATAACACTTTTAAAAGTTTTACGGTCTAGACACAACATCCAGGAACTATGGACATCCAAAATTATATTTCTCATTCTCATGTGTGTCCTCGTTTGCCTGTTTTACAAAAACACCCCTACACAGACAAACCCATGTGCTAACTAACTGCCAACACCCCTTGATTGTTACTGCAATTTTACCTGCATTTTCAATATTTTCATCTAGTAGTAATGTGAGTGCCTCCATCACAAGGAATGCTAAGGTCTGGTCCTTCTCTGGAATGACTATTTTATCAACTGAGCCTGTGTAAAAAGAGGTGTAAGCATACAAATATAATGTAAAATTATGCAACACATAAGTTCCTTTATCTTTTGTACCTTTATAGTGGATTGATCGCTTCAGGTGTAAAACTAACATTTATCTTAGTATTTACTCAAATGCCTAGTTGTTGCCCATTTTTAGTATTTAAAGTTTTGTATAGATTCATGTAACATTCATATAAAGTATTATCCTGAAAATTACTTGCAGTACAAATAGAAAGTTCACTCTCTTCGCATATGCTATTCAAAAGGATTTCCTCATACATAAAGGTTTTCACAGAAACCAATGAGATGCTGGTAAAAAAGTTTCCAATAATTAAAACACCTGTACGGGCAACAGAGGTTATGGCAGAAATCCACATAATCCCAAACTGAAGTCCTGTTGCTCCTTAATGGAGTGATTTTACACTTGCTGGCAGAAAAGAATGGTAATTGTTTGCATGTTGAAAGATTAAGTGGGCTTCTGACTGGCTAATTAAATACAATCCTACCAACGTGCCGGTAATCTTGATGTTTGATTATGCGTCAAAGGAGCGAACAGCACTCATCAAAGCACGCCTTATGTTGATTATTAACAGGGTGCAATCAAAACAAGAGAGTGTCATACTTCTCAGAAAGCTAGTATAAATCTTACGAGGAAATCCTTTGGAAATGTATATACTTTAATGCTGCATGGTTTCATACTTTTCTGCTGCTTATCGCTTTGACGACGATTTTGCTTCACTGCACATTCGCACCCCACCGCTTTGCCAAAGCCAACATTGGCTTTCATATTCAAGCCACTTGCAGAAAAGACACAGCGGCATGAAGGAGCGTTACGCCGCTCAGCAGCAGAAAATATGAAACCAGCATTAATTGGTGGTATTTTTTTAGTGTGTATGCTTCTTTATGAATATTTAGGACAAAGTGTCTTACCTATTTGTGATTCATGGTTATTATTTGGTTGGTTATCTTTGAGTGCCGCCGCATACCTATGTAGACAGGTCACCATGACCTCCAAGAGTCCCACCTCCCGGAAGACGTTCTTATACACCCCATTATGCCTCAGTATCTTCATCAAGCACCTCATAACACGCATGCAACTGTCCACCGATACCCCAGCCTTGATAAGCAGACTCATGCTGATCAGCTCTTTACACGGCACAAAGTTGAGATTAAACACGACAAACTCCAGCAGTTCTAGGATCTTGTTCTGTACCTCTGGACTCTTGCTGTTCATTCTGTCAATGAATTGTGACAGTGTGTGTTGTGGCTCCAGGATGAAATAGTTGATGTTATCTGAGTTGTAGATGGATGTAATAATTTCTATGATCGTTGTACACAAATGTTCAGCTGTGGCCTGATGTGAAAAAGAGTGGAGATTTGGAAAACATGATGAGGATACAATTGTTATAAATATTGGGCTTTCCAGTTGAAATCCATTATACACCCCCCTATGGAAGACATAACTTTGATCACCTGAATGGTACCTGAATGAGTGACTCTATTTGAAATCTACACTCCCTATGTGGAAGATTAAGGCTGTATCTTCCATAGGGGGTGTATGGAATTTAACTGGAATAACCCATTCTATGTTTGTGTCTATAACTTAAGATCAAGTTTGTGTGCAGATCTGTTGTACAAAAAGTTTTGACATAAGAAACCAACCAACTGATCAACGAAGGCATGAAGGCCTATCAGAGTTTTTGTTAAGGAATGGGTGAAATGCCAATTATACTTCTGGTTTCACTTCAGATGGGGAATGAGGAATCAGCTTAAAACAAACCTAGTAACCTTTATAGGGCTACATCGATCAATCGGTTTGTACTATAAATTGATCAATTTGAGCATAGGACATCATCACCCTGCTATGATAATTGCATCAGTTACATAATCATCCTAGTTATTTCTGATTAAATAATTTTTCTTTTAATTTTTCTTAATTATGTTTCTGTTTTAAAAAAATGAAAAAAGGTTGTATATTTTAAATGTACTGGCAACCTGAGAGCCTTGAAAAAAAAAAAAAAAAAAAAATTTGAGTATATCTTTGAATCCAACATATCACTCAAATGGATCTTTAATTATTGGAATGAGATTTCAATCCTACCATCTATCAAGGAAAAATATTTTTGAAAAAAATGTCACCATCTCATCCACCATTTTTTAATTTAAATCAAGCAAGCCTCAAACAAAGTTTTTATATACAAAATATGTTACCTAAGTGCTTCTTGAATTGATCAATAAGAGTTTATAAATAAGGTTAATTTGATAACAGTACCTCATGCTTTTTTTCCACAAATACTGCAAATAATCTCTGAATGAAAAACAGGTCAGATCATTCCTACCATTGACTGTTGAAGTTTGTAGGTTAAATATGGTTTGCTCAAGCAAAAATAAATTTACAAACAAAATTAATTGGGATTACAAAAATTTTGTCTGCACTGCTTTTGCATTCACCATTTGCAAGATTTATTACAACATGATTGCTCCATTTGTCAAAACCAGAATTTGGATGAACTATTATGAGACAAATCATTGCATCTTTCACTGATATGGCTGACCTGCTTTTGTGGAATGTGACATACATTCAACTATTGAGTGTTGATACATCGATACAAATGAATCAATGTTAGTATCAGTTTGCCAATAAAGGTAATCAAGTAATCAACACATTTTCCTTGGTACAAGTCACATGCCGCTGGGTGAACTCCCGGGGTAAACTCTTGCAAGTAAGCAATATCTTGAAAATGGGCTATTCCAATTGGATACCTGAGTGGAAGAAGGGCCCAACACAAAAATGAGCTAGACCCAGCATTTTATTGCCAGCAGACTGCTCTTCTTTGTACGTGTGAAAGAAGACCCCAAAATCCACTCTCTAAATAGTATCTCCATACACATTTAAATTATGGTTTGCATAGAATAAATGCCCAACTCCATGCAAGTTCTTTCTTTAATATCTCAAACACAGTTTTGATGGGAGTTGGGCTCTTCTTCCTCTTAGGTATTCAATTGAAATCCATACACCATCTATGGTCTTCCTTAATTTTCCACACAGGGGATGTACATGTAGAGTCAAATAGAGCCACCTATTCAGGTAATTCCAATTGATATTCACACACCCTGCAAGGAAGATTAAGGTCATGTCTTTCATATGGGGTGTATGGATTTCAACTGGAATAGCTCAACATTTAATCTACTCTTTAAAGGTACAAGCAAGGATTCTCGAGTACTAATATACTATAGGATAAGCCACTCGTTTGCGCAAATGAAGTCAGTCATTCAGCCTATGCGCGATAATGCATGTGATGGCATAGTACCCCTGTACGTGTATGAGTGTATAACCTGTGGAAGAGATGATGCAATGTTGACGTCATCGTTTCCAAAAAAATTAAATGGCGAAAAACGGCGAACATTTGGTCGAATCTTTCTATTACTATCATATCGTGAAAAACCAAATAGCTGAGGAGTTAGCTCAATATGCTAGGAAAATATTCTGTTCGAGGACCCTATGACGAGACTGGCTAAATAAGCTGTATTTTTGCTGGAAGGGGTCCGAAAAATTGGCAGTCGATGGGCGCCATCTTGGATAAATTTGGTGTACTGAAAATGCCCAGCAACTGTCAATCAAATACGAACTTGTCAATTGAATATAGGATAAGTCTGTTCCATCGTGGCAGAAGTACGCACAACGTTGTTGTGTGAACCGTGCGTAAATTTTAGGCTAAGGTGTCTCAGCGTTACCAGGACGTTACTAGGTGTACTGAAAAAGCCTAGCAACTGTCACTCAAACTGCCGATGTGTCAATTAAGTTGCCGTAATTAAAGTGACTTCAATTTTTATACAGGGTTTGAATACGAGTGTCACAGCCCTGGTACAAGTATGTACGTGCATACTGTCACATTAGGCTTCTCACTTCCTTCCATAATTAGACAATTATTCACAGTTTACAACATCATATATACACATGAGGGATGCACTTGGTGCTTTCAAATGTACATATCATGTCACAAGAATTAAATGTAGCAAAAGTACTTAAATGTTAACATAAAAGTGTCAATTTTTTTATGTTGAGGCCAAGGTTGCCAGTAGCCTGAAGTGACTTTGCAGGAAAAGCCTGGAAAAGCGCACAAATTTGGGCTATAAAACCTCAAAACAGGCTGAAAATAAATAAGTACAGACATTTGGAGTAAGAAAAGTAGGAAGTCAGACAATTGCCTGAAAACTGACATCCCTGATGGAGGCTCCAGAAACTGACATATAATCAGTACAAAGAGAGAAAAAAAATTGAGAGTCAGTGGGGATTGAACTCCTGGCGTCATGATTTCTAATTATTCAATGATGTGAGAAACATAATGTGACAGTAAAGCAACAGGGCACATCATATATTTCACAAAGTTGAGACAAATTCAAATTTGCTTGCTTCAAGAGTTTACCCAGTGGCATGTGCCCTGTCAACTGGTTTGTCGATAACATTGATTTGTTAACTGATACTAACATTGATCCGTCGGCATTGATGTATCAATACTTGCTTTTTTTGTTTTAAACATTTTTTGTGTTAACAGATTTGATATTAATGAAGTTCCAATGACTAACTAATCAACCAACCAAAACTGGTACACTTGTCTCAGGTGACATCAAAAATGGTCTCTATGGTTATTGCAGAGTTGATATCACAAAACATACCAAGCCTGTTCTATTGCAACAAACATTGATGGCTCCTTCTAACATAGAGAAGAGAATTTTCACATTAGAGAGTTGTGATTTCAGACGTTCAATATTATAACATCTTCCCTGCCATATCCTGAGGAAAACAAAGTTAAAATTGATTTCTTGGAAGCACACTAACCTTAAGGAAGACAGTTTGTAAGACTTGGAAGGCCTGAAGATTTTAACACTGTTTCCTGTTGGTAAAAAAAGGGGAAAACACAACATTTCTGGTTAGTATAATAATAAATAAAGGAAGATGGTCATTAGAGAGGAGCACATTTTTGGTGAAGGCATTTCTGTCATAAATATTACGAAATTAATAACACTATTTTGCAGGGACTGCCTTTTGAGGAGAGTGAGAGCTAGTACTGCTCTCCTTAAATCTGATATAGGAGAGTAATTTTAGCTCTTATATTCTCATTCTCTCCTTACATTCTACTGTAAATACTCTAAACAACTCTCCTTGAAGGCTCCAGAAAAGCTATTTAATGCTCTCCTGTAAATTCCAAAAGACAGTCCCTGATTTTGCATATAGTCTCTATTTGTATATTGTAGAGTCTCTGTTTGTATATTCTTCATGCCAATTTCTGACCAAAATGAAATTTGAACAAGTTTTATGTTCTGTTCAACAAAATAAAATACTGTGTCTGCATGCTATGGCAGGACCTACTCAAATGCCCCGCCAAATGTACGGTGGTAATGAACCTCATGTTGCATATACATAAACAACATTTAACAGCTTGCTCAGGATGTGTGGAATGCGGGCTAAGTACACATGTTGTTGACTTGACAGGGGTACTAGCAGAAGCTACATAGATTATGTCACAAGGAGGACATTTCTATTTGTTGACATTAATGTTTTCAAAAATCTACATGCATCCTTTTTATGGACACCCAGTAAATATGAAATGTGTTTTTATGTAGACAATTAATTATGGCACTCTCATGCTCTACAAACTGGCACATATGATGAAAAGTTCATCACATACTTCTTCTTCTTGGTTGAGTCGGTAGATACAGATTATTAAACTGCAGTTCACCAACTTTTTGGTTTCTGGTTTAGATGATTACACAATCAAAATACTCTTACAACATCAAGCAGACACAAACTACTCATGTCGAAATACAATCAAAGGCTTATAACCTGAACTGGCTATGTTTAAAATTGATATTTTCAGTATTAAATGTTTGATTGTTTCTGAAAAATTGAAATCCTAGCAAATAAAATGAGTCGCCTATTCGCCTTCATATATTTTAGGACAAAGGCGCCTGTGGCACGTACAGTGACCAATAGCCATGTATGTCAAAGCATGTGCTAAAATGGTAGAAAAACCTTAATACCCTTTGATATAACCAGTTCTTGCTCTAAGCCCTTGAACAGCAAACCCACCTGTGCCACTCGAGGCTGGTAACATGAACCCTGGAACTTGGAATGGTGCTTCATATACAATGGAATTTGGTCTCAATTCTTGGTACCCGCACATGCACAGTTCCTCAATGAGCAGAACCAGATTACGAAGGGAATGGATAGATTCCTGGTCTTTCATGGCCTCTAACCTGTAGGATATATGTACAAACATTCAAACAATGAATTACTTGATAAATACTTTACTAAACATATAGAAATGCATAATTATCACACACAAAATGTTCAACAATATAGTTTTCGAAAAACTAGAAAAGGCCTTTTCCCAGAGGTTAATCCAAAACACAGTTTCATCCCAGCTGAATTATCTTGAACGAAATATAGAACTATTCAAATCTGTAAAGCATTCAATCTATCAGATTATGAAGTTACTTGTATCAGAATATTCATATTCTCAGGGAATGTCTTTTGCAGTGCTGTATATGTTCAATGTCAAATTTGTATCAGTATGAAAGCTAGCATGTTTGCTTGCTTGTCTAAATTTTGTACTTTTTACATTTGAGAGTTATTTAATATGGCCTTGACTGGCCCTCTTCTCATTAAGTTAGGGTAACTTATTTCTTTCTTTGCATTTCTTTCTTTCTTTCTTCTCACAATTTGCTTCTTCTGCCACATCCTTGATCGGATTTTGACCAAACTCAGTCACAAGCAGTATTGGGTGGATGGCTACAATAGTTATGCGTTTTTTCAATGTCGAAGGTCATCCAGGGTCACAGAGGTCAAAAAAGGTCATTTAATCAAAAAAAGCTCCAATTGAGCTGAAATTTGAATACAATGATGCTTATGACTTTCTAAACATGTTTAAGATATTTTGATATTCATTTAAGGTCATTAAGGGGCCATAAAGGGGTCAAAGGTCAAGTTTTTCAAAATGCTCCAATTGAGCTGAAATTTAAATGCAATGATCCTTATGACATTTTAAACATTTAAAAATATTTTAAGATTCAACTAAGGTCATTGAGGGGTCATAAAGGGGTCAAAGGTCAAGTTTTTCAAAATGTTCCAATTGAGCTGAAATTTATATGCAATGATCCTTATGACATTCTAAACATTTTTAAAATATTTTAAGATTCATTTAAGGTCATTAGGGGGCAATAAAGGGGTCAAAGGTCAAGTTTTCAAAATGCTTCAATTGAGCTGAAATTTAAATGCAATGATGCTTATCTTATCCAGCACAGTATTGCTGCTTCAGATCGTCACAATCACCCGCCTAACTTACCTCTAAGTTCTAAACATTTCCTTTAAATTGTTCTCAAAGCCTCATCTGACAAAAGCCATTTTACTATGTATTATAGTAATTTTATCTTTTTTCTTCCTTTTAAGGGATCTAAAATGAGCGTTTATTGCATTTCGACAGTATTTTTTGTGGGACATGAGAGCACCTCGGACCTATCGAATTGCATTCTGAATACTGAAGCATGTCTTTCTGATATCAAATAATTTTCATTTTTGAAAATCACAATATAATACAAATTTTATGACAAATTATAAAATTTGATATTTTTCAAATTTTGATATATAACAGTCCTCGGTAAATTATATAAATCTAATGATATATTCTTAAAGTGTATGTAGCAGGGAGGAAAAGCCGACGGTCAATTGAAAATTTTGACATTTCATATTGAAGATATGGATTTTTTCCCAAAAAGACCTAATTTTTGTTGGTGTTTTGGGAAAAAAATCCATATCTTCAATACTGAAAGGTCAAAATTTTCAATTGATCGTCGGCTTTTCATCCCACCTACATACACTTTAAGTATAAATCATCAGATTTATAAAGTTTACTTCAAGTACTGTTAAATATCAAAAATATCAATTTTAATGATTTGCCATAAAATGTGTATTAAATTGCGAATTTCAAAAATCAAAATTATTTGATATCAGAATGACATTCTTCATATTCAGAATGCAATTCGATGTCTGATGTGCTCTGATGTCCCAAAATAAATACTGTCCAAACGTTCATACCCCAGCCCTTAACCACTCACTTATAGTAATGCGTTTTGGTTTCATGATGTGTTATATTTCCCTAAATGACGCAAAAGCCAACCGAGGCATGCTAACTCAATCACTTTTATGTTACTAAGAATAAACGTATGTCATGCCTGGCCTAGATAGTGAAAACAACCACTTGAGAATTAAACAGTCAATGCATGACACTGTTTTCATTTTGGGTTTTATGGTTTTGTTTTAGGTTTGTTTCCTTTTCATGACAACTAATATAGTTTGATCAGCTTGTAATCGACAGGAATTGTTAGGCTTTCACATGTACCACTACAACGAAAAGTAGCCCCCCGTTAAGAGTGATATAGTTGACCTGTCTGGTCTAAATTTTGAAGACAAAAGTACATGACTTGAAATAATAATTTGTGATGCTTCTGGCGAGGTGTCACAAGACTGTTCTTGAAATACAATATATTGAATTAGTAAAAACTGTCCTATGGGCATAAAACTTGGTGAGTACAGTCACCATCAGCCAGGTAATCGCGACAGCCGAGAACCGCCAAATACGGGTAACCGCCTAGTTGATATTAATCTGCGATGTTATAAAGCCTGCTGAGTACGAGCTGATCAAACTATAGCTTCACAGCTTTGATTGTAATCGCTCCTTTCTCTCAATTAGAAAGCTTCAGAACACTAATGGCAAAACTAACTCTGAGTTGAGTCCTATCAAACTACTCATGAATAAACTTAGCAGCACCAATCTGACCAATTTTTCTCATTACACAATAATTTATCAAATAAAAAGTTCCTGTTTTTTATGTAAGAATCTTGTTTGTTTGTTGACCACTGACCTAAGAACAAAATCAGCAAGGAAGATATAACCCTGACACGTCCGGAATTCATCCAGCAGTACATGTGACTTGTCGCTTGAATCTTTGAGAAAACAGAACACTGTGAAACACATCTCGACTATCTCCAGTGGCGTTAAAGCTTGCTCTTTCTGCATGTTATCCACACAAACGGCTAAACAATGGTTATCTGAAAGAAACAAACAATAATAGGCAAAGAATGCTGATAACTAATTTATGGTATTATTGTTTTTTACGTTAAACATTACATGTTTTGCAATCCTCAATTTGGGGTAGGTGGCAGAGCTATGGTGACTTGGATATATACATATATTAACTCTAGCACCTGAAAATACCACAAAGAAAGCCACTGCACATGCATGCATGCATCCCACATGACGATATGACGTAATCACCGTAAGTCATATATATGCACAGAATCGCTGGCTGGGCCAGCGACACCCTCATGACTACTGTCGGTGATCTTGTGCTTGGCACACGAGAGGTCCCAAGCTAAATTTGCAGGGGTACCAAATGACTTCTTTGTTCATCTTCTCTCCTTTTTCTTTCTTCTCTCCCTTCCGCAAAAAACCTTGGGCCGTGTTAGGGTTAATTGACATGTTTATACATCCATTGATTTGTGTGGGATGTTTTTGGTATTAGTATCAACAAAAGTTTACCAAATCACTAAAGCAGCCAAATGTAGCAATACATTCACTTTGCAAAGGTGTACATGTAGTTTTTCTCATCATTGTAGCCTTAATTATATCCGAGATAATATTATGTGGATGGGAAAATGCCCACAAGTTCGGAATGTGAAATAAGCTTAGTTCCACTTATGAGCAACATATGCTGCCTTAGGGACTTGGAAATACCTTTACCTTCTTATCAAAAAAAAAAGACTACACTTTCTTAAATTTACTGCCTCCACAGAAATAATACCTTTTAAAATCAGCATTGACATTTTGGATGTTGTAACTCTGACAAGCACACACAAGCAAATGTAAGACCTAGTCCAACTAGCAGAGACACCAGATTTGTCTTTTACATCACCAGCCATATTCTTTACCACTACCACAGAAGGTAACCGCAAAATCCAAAGGATTCCTGCCCCAAGATGCCCATCCCTATGTACGTGGTTTTGAGACTAAATCTTCATTATCTACAGGGTGTATCAAAATGATTGGCACCGAAGACTTCTCGTTTTTGCCGAAATTTTTTTACTATTTATTGTGCCAGTTTGGGGTTAATTGTTTAAATATTTGTACTTATAGTAGTTTTATCTTCTCTAAGAATTTTAGATCATAAAGATAGCACATTCTATTCAGAAGTTACATGATTCTAAAGAAAAGTAGGTGTTTTTACACTTTTCATCGTAACGCTGGATCAGTAGCGCACCATTTTCAAAGCTCTATTTAGTGCAAATACCTTGTGAGGATGATATGTTGAAAATCATGGAAATGTGTAATATTTTCCTTCATTCATAATATATATTGATGTAATAAACAATATTTATTGCTTGAGAGTAATATTATTGACTTGAATAATTTAGGTGGGGTGAAAGAAGTTTGTGTATCAACACCATCCAGGGCGGTAATTTAAATTGTATTTTTGAGATTACTAAGTAGATGGTGTGGCAGGATGGCTATATAATATAATAGACTGTAGACAGTGTAGGTTAGTTTAGACCCAGTAAAAGTTGTTGGAATGGCTCCACAGTATTCCACACTTCAGTGTGCATTGTGAATCACTGGTCGACACGAAGCTATGGAGAAGTGCAGATAAGATTTAGGAGACAGTTTCTCAGAGCAAGGCGTATCCCATGCAAACATGCTATAACTTGCCATGCTTCAAAATTTGATATGGGCAGTTACAGAATGGATGGACCCATCCCAGTTGTTAAGTTCTTTCAAGATAGGGCTTCAACTCACACTGCCAGAGTCGTAAGGCATGTAAGCCAGGGACTTCAGAAATTATCTTTCTAAAAGCATGTGTAAAGCAATTTTATGTTATGTATACTGAGGTGAGATATTGAAGAGTATGTATGCAATAAATGGATCAAGCAGTGAACCTATTCATCTTGTGTTGTGTAAGTAAAACCATGATTACGCCGATCTCCGCTCAAGTGACCACAGCTCCCAGATGCATCAACCTATCAACTTCAGATTAATAGATCAATAAGTTAATATATGCCCCTTTCTATTTATATTACAAAAACTATATTAATTAGCAATTTTCTATTTTTGATATATTTTTGAAAATGTCACATAGCCCGGTACCAATCATTTTGATACACCCTGTACTAACTGTGTATATCACTGTGTTATACTTATTAGTGATGACTGGAAGGCAAGCATTCCATGTCATGATTTATATGCAACTTTTGATTTGGACTGTACCACAACTTCCAATGCCATGGGTCTCATGGGTCACATGCTGGATGTTCCAACGCCATGTGTCTTTGCGCACTTGTTTCAAATTTCAGATGCAGGTCCAAAATTGTACAAAAACGGTTCTGCAGGTTCTGGGGATAAAGTCCGACAAAAATTGACTTGAACCTGGACCGCTGGCAACTGAAGGCATCACTCTAGTATGGTTCTGCTTCATAATAACAATTCAACTTCTTTTTGCATTTCATGGGTTAGATTAAAAGGAAACTATGGGCCTTTTTAGTAGGACTATGTAAGACTTGTAAAAGGCACCACTTTTTATCATGTTGTATCTTGAATGCATAATGTACTTCATGCACATGGTACAGAGTAAGGGGTGCAATGAAGGTATTTCAAATTGGTATTCAGAAAATTTGCCAGTATGGAAAGCTTTGTTTTAGATAGTGATTATTTTTTGCATGTTGTTAATGAATGTTTTGAATGTTAAGCAATGGCCTTGCAGTAGGTCATCATCTGCATTTCATACATAAAACTTTGAATAGCAAACACTGTCAATGCAGCTTTTTCTCACTTTTCCACACCCCTATGTTATCATTCTACTGGTCCATGTGACACTTACCATGTAGCCTATATATTTCACTCCTTCTTGGGTCAGCCCACCTTTTGATACAGTGAGGATTTTACTACTCTTTCTTGTGGCTGCTTTGCTTTGGAATGACAAAACTGTCAACTTGGCCTTTTCTCCCCACCCCTATTTTTATAATTCTACTAGTCCATGTATTTCACTACTTTTCGGGTCAGTCCATGTCTTGATAGTGGTGAGGATTTCAGTGGCTCCTCATTATAGCTTCTTTGCTTTGGAATGACAACTGGCCTTCTACAATCTTCCACACCCCTATTTTCATAATTCTACTGGTCCATGTGATACTTACTATGCATTGCACTTCTTCCTGGGTCACCCATGTCTTGATAGTGTAAAGCATTTAAGTGGCTCTTCATTTTAGCAATTTGCCTTTAGAATGACAAAAACTGTCATATCAGGTTTCTTTTTCCATGCCCTTAAGGGGGTACTACACCCATTGATAAATATGTGCGTATTTTTGAATATTAAAAAAAAAAATAATAACACACTGGTAACAAAAGTTATATAGGGGCAAGGAATCCAGTTACTACACTAGAATTTCAGTGACTCAAGACAAGCGGTATGTTATTTATGATAAGAAAAGTGGTACAGCTAGAATGTACCTGATTTCTTAACATAAATAATGAAACACTAATCTTGAATCACTGAAATTTCAGTGAAGTAATTGGATTCCTTGCCCCTATAATATACATAACTTTTGTTACCAGTGTGTAGTTATCTTTTGAGAAAAATGAAAAATTAGTCACAAAATTTATCAGTATCAGATTCATGAGAGACTTACCATGTATATATTTGACTACTTCTTGTGTCAGACCATGTCTTGATACAGTGGTGAGGATTTCAGCAGCTCCTTTCCTCCAGATGGCATTGTGTGGAGGACACCAGCTGGTTATGACACTGAACAATAAGGTCAGATCATCCTTCTTGGCAAGCTCTTCAGCAGGTGATGGGAAACTGCACAAACGAACCAGTAACTGCAAAATAATAATAATAATAATAATAATGTCAACGGTCAAACTTATCATCCTGTGAGTCATGTGACTGTGATTTTTGTCTTGTCTGCAACCTCTGATCCCCTCTTTGTTCTTACTGAGGACAAGTGTATCTAAAGTTGGTTTTTTTAAACTTCCGTGGTCGTGCATGTGCGTATCAGCATGACACGTAGCGTAAACGCAAAAAGCAATAAACAATCACGCTGATTGGCTGATCAATGCACTTGACAACAAGCCGGAGAGAACGCAAATAACCAAAGCGTAACCAGACAAAAAAAGAAAAAAAAAAAAACTTTACTCCTCCTAGTTTCCTGTTGATGGTTTATTGTCCTCTGTTGCTATCTAACTCTTCTCTCCCATCTTTGTTATGTCATGTCAAAACCCATCAATGTCAAGTCATATCAAATGTCATGGTGAACATACTATAATGTTAAGTGTAAATAAACACAAAAACTCATGTCATCATTCACATCTTGTCCTTGTTTTTATCATTCACAAGAAAGATCAGCATCTTCAGCAAATATCCTAGAACTGCTGGCGAGCCTTACAAAAGGGCCCTTGACTGCCGCACATTCCTCTACCACCTTTATATATGAGTGACCCCCCGGGGCTACAACTTAACAAGGAATACCAGAAGATTATTCCAAACATGCTCTTCTTCATCTGTCAGGGAGGGAAACCTGTTATTTCTCAAATTTTATTTATGATGTTTGTCACTAAGAACACATGCAACACACACACTGTATGCACAGTACTGATGTTTGATTTCCTCACTACAAGGACTGCCTCCATGATAACATTAACAATGCTCTGTACAAATCATGTACTGCCCTTTTATCTTCAACCCACTTCCTATTGACTGACATAAGACTGTCTACAAGCTACCCAGCTCAGACCATCATTATGTGCTACACGACCTCTTTACAGTCATGTTCAACCTCACAGCCTTCTTTCAAACCTGCTTGACATAATTTAAGGCAATTAATAATTGCTCGCCTATCAGTAAATGGTACACCTGAGGATGTGGAGTGATTCTATAGAAATTCAAATACTGCATTCTTAATTTCTGCAAATCTTGTGGTTCTTTTGACCAAAACAGTACAAAGTAAAAGGATTATATATTTTGCCAATGTCTGAAAATCCATATTTTGGTATAGACTTTTAAAACCCGAAAAACCTAATAGTAATAAGTAACAAAAAGTGAGGTGGAGTGGTAAACACCTAGTCATGACTAGGTGTTTACCGCTCCACCTCACTTTCTGATGAAAATCATGAAATCCCATGGATGTGGGATGAAATATCAAGTAAGTCAAATATTTGTTGAGAGAACTGTTTAAAATCTGTGTTTATCAAGTAACAAAAATGATCCATAAATCTGAATTGTTAACAAAAGACTTCTGTGACTTTTTATACTGCTGGCTTTAATTTTGAAAAAGATGTGCAAACCTAAAATGGTACACCATGCACATTTCAGTCTCCTTAAAAGGCTTATTCAGGGATCACAGCAAAAGTGTAAAAAGATAACAACTTGTGTATAAATTGGCTAAAAGTTACAGATAAGTCATTAAAATTGCCATTAGGTATTAGTCAAAAACAAGGAAAACAGCAGTAATGACAAAGTTCAAGTCCAATTCAAATACAGTAGCTAATTTCTCTACTAAATATTTATGTAGAATGTCTTATTTTGTCTTTAATACATGGCTTTCGGCTTTCCACTTTCAGCACATCTATGACACTAACAAAGGTGCCAAAATCTGAATTTTATTGATTATTGCATCTCAGTATCAGCAAATCTCTGAATAGGTCTCTAAAGGTAGATGGTCCAAGTGTACATGTTTTCTACCTCACGTTAAGGACCATCACCCAAACATTCTTATCCCAAGGTTTTGAGTTAAATTGCTCCTCCAGTGATTTGAATTCTAGAAGTCAAAATGTGATTCACAGAGGGAGCCCATATATACGATTTCCAGGGTGGCAACAACAAAACTACCATGTTTTTGTTCTTACCACCAAAGTAACACAATCCAAATCTGACATTTCAAAGAGAAAAATTGTAAGGTGTATATAATACCCCTTTAACCTTACCACATTTCTTCTAACAAATGCCTAGCTGACAGCAAGTTACACATCCTAATCAGTCATCAATATTTAAATCTCACAGTCTGCTTCGCTCTCTCTTGGATTATAAAGTTAAGGTGCAAATTGATAGCCCATTTCATTGCCATGTGATGACAAGTATCTCCATGATAACGGGCAACAATCAGTCACTGCGACCTATATCCGATGAACGCTAGTGCAAATTTTTTTAACAAGACAACGTGCTCTTACACGTGGAGGGGAAGAATTGCAGCCCTGCCAGCCTACCGAAGTCAAAAAGAAGGGACATTGAGGCCAAAACCTTGTACATGTACACAAACCAGGTACCGACAA
The DNA here is from genome assembly GCF_039555335.1 of Amphiura filiformis. Taxonomy (NCBI): domain Eukaryota; kingdom Metazoa; phylum Echinodermata; class Ophiuroidea; order Amphilepidida; family Amphiuridae; genus Amphiura; species Amphiura filiformis. The sequence goes on along the minus strand of NC_092642.1, from coordinate 12,248,195 downwards.
ATTCAAAGACTTGAGGTGTGCGATACTTTCAGAATTCAGGAAAGGTTTAATTTTTGCAGGTCTAAATTGAACACAATAGACTTAAAGAGAATGCTATCGCAAAATTTTAAAGTGAAATTTGCATCATTTTCTGCTGTTCTTACATTTAAATTTGCCCTCAATGACATTTTCAGAAAGCAGGACTGTCCCTCTTTTTCACTTTGGAAAACCCCAAATGAGGGACAGTCCCTCAAAATGAGTGTCTGGAATTGCATTTTTGAACATCATGTCTTAAATTATTAGGTACATGTATAACTATTGTTAGCAATGTCAAAATCATCATTTTATGTTCAAAATCTTTAAAGCTATATACCAAAAAAAACTGGACTGTTTTATGAGATGCTAATTTCACTTTAAGTACCGGATTTTATTTTCAGACTTGACATGTTTGTTTTTCAGGTTAAGCTATGCTGTGACATCACCATGGGATTTCCCTGGACAAGATAGAGTACAGTAATTAAAATATGACTCATCTCTGCAACCTATTGATTACAAGTAACAAACCTATTGAAGCTCCTTATACACCGCCAGCTATGGCCATCTACACACACTGCCATGCTAGATCTGATTCAATCTGGAGTGTGGCTCACAAAGTCACAATTTTGAATTTTGATATACTGTGAGTATCCAATTGGTACAGGGGTGGGAGCGGGTTGCTCAGTAGAAATGACCATACAGGCATGTGCCGTAAATATGGGTCTCGTTTTCGGGCCTCTGGTTTACAACAGCACTCTTGTTGGTCAATTTTGGTAAAAATATTGGTCACTTTTTGTCAATTTTCAAAAAAATACCCTATTTTTACCTAACTGATGCCAAACCGATTACTTAAAATTAATTACCAATTGGGCTATTCAGTTGAAATCAATACACCCCTATGGAACAAACATGACCTTAATATCCCACACAAGGGGTGCAGATTTCAAATTGAGTCACCCATTCAGGTAACCCCATTTCAGATCTCCACCCCCTTTCTGGAAGATTAAGGTTGTGTCTTCCATAGAGGTTGTATGGATTTCATCTGGAATAGTCCATTAATACACCTGCGAGTCTGAAAATGCTACCCTACTCAAGCATACATCCACATACCCACCTTACCATTAAGATACCCCCAGATTGAAATCTAGGACTGGACCAACTCATTATGGATTCAAAAAGTCCTGTGAATGGCCCTGTTATATAAGGGATGTCTATAAGCAAAGTAAAAACAATCTCTGCATTACGTGGGTATCTCGAAAATCACATTATTTCTACAGTCAATAATTTTCACACATTTGAGTAATTCACATTTTTAAGCATTATACATGTTCCGACATTGACACTATCTGCCAAAGAAAACATTTTTGGAGAAATGTATTTCTAGCACAATTTGATTTTGTGCATCAAAACCTCACAGAAGTAAAATTTTAAGTGTTGCAAGAATGTTAAATTTTAAGTGTTGCAAAAATTGTGATGGTTATTTGGGGTCAAGTTTGATCTAGTAGAGAAGTGAAACCTGTTCAGTCGTATTCTATGTTACACTTCCTCTCTATGATGTAATGCTACATTTTGACGCTATATATAAAGAGATAGCTAGCTAAAAGATGACATGCAAGACATTGTTCCAAGTTACTACATGTGTACGTAGTATTTCATGCATTTCATTAAACAAAACCAAGCTCCTGCTATTTATCATGCATTAATTCCATGGCACCATGATTATTTTCAGGGGAAGGGGTTTAACATATTATATATTACCCCCCAAAAAAATAATCTCATTTATATACAAGAATTTATCATGAACCTTAAAAGTTCTTTCAAAGATTACACTAAATTTACATCCAAATTCTAAATCAAATCCTTTCAAATTCATCTGGCCTCCTCCATAATGATATCAACTTAAAATATAGCTGGGATGAAAAGCCAACCTTCATTTGAACATTTTGACCTTTCCCATTGTTGAAGATATACATTGGAAGGGGGAAATTTGTATATATCGCCAATTTCAAGAAATTAAAATTATTTTATATCATCAGGACATTCCACGTTCATTCAGAATGCAATTTAGTGTGTCTGATGTGCTCTGAGGTCCCATAAAAAATAATGTTAAACCAAACTTGTTTATTTTTAATCCATATATCCCAAATCAACTTGCAGTATTTGCTATGTGATTATAACACATATTACTTTGACTTGTCTTATCTTAAGAACCACTGCACCAATACTATAATGCATTATTTGTTTATATGTATAAAGTTACAAGAATTCCAATGATTTTCCTCCACATTTATTTTTCTAAATTTCAGGATCTAGCAGCAAACCTGAAGTGGACATTTGGAAAGAATTACCCATGACACATTCATGTTGTATAGTTGATTGCATGATGTCATACACACATAAAGGATAATGACGGTCAGATTGACTGCCACATGGAGTGTGATGGGGGCGTAACACAATGACTGGATGTCTTCATCAGTCTTGATTTGGGTAATGAATATAGATGAAACAATGGCTTCCATCAAGACATGAGTAACACATTTAGCAATAAATCTTAATATTAAGTGAGTAAAGTGACTATCATTATCTCTTGAACAAGCTAGAGATATGATGACTATGTATAAGCAGCACTCTATACGATTGACATTAACTTACACAATGAAAATCTTGTAGAATGGAAAAACCAATCAACTAGTATTCTTAGTCAGTGGGAGTGGTCTATTACGTAGACACATAATCTGATTGGACAATCGCATGAATTTGGGTGTCGTCTATCAGGCTGTAGATGACCCCACGTCATCATGAGTGTTGATAACGCGGAAGTGCGCGTATATATCGCGTTGTATGCGTAGACGCAGTACGGATTACACCCACACGCTAGCAGTACGCGCAACAAAAGATGTGAAGTTAGAAAAAGGGGAGTTTTTATGACGGTAACCATATTTTTGCTGTAAAAAATAGTTTACAGTTATTTAAAAAAATAATATTTAACTGACTAAGAATGAGAATAAACGATAGGAATTTTTATTTTGACTAGATCCTCTACCTTATTCTCTAGGTATCTAAAGAGTTCAGATGCAAAAGGCATTGATATTATACACCCTACTTTTTTTAATCCGAAGTAAATTTGTGAAAATATTATCAAAAGGTAGCACATATTTTCTTATTAATTTCTTTATATTTACCAGTTATATTTTGACGATATCTCAAATTAAGAAAAATTGTTCACTTTTTGCATGTGAAATATTTTCAGTGTCATTTCAGGGGTTCATTTGATCACACTGTCCGGAATCTTAATTGCTTCTTGAAAACTCATCTGGCAAGAATCAAGATGGTATCAACTCATTCTTTGTAACTCACTTTTTGTAGAAAGTGCATGAATTATCGTGAAACTTAAACAAGTACAGTTTGAATAATCCATTTTGATTTTCCAAAAACATGCCATCGATTGGCCGATTCTTGCCAAATCTGAAGTCTTGCAATTTCAAGAATTTCAAAAAACATATCACTGATCATCAGATGGGAATAAAATGAAGACTGATCCTAATTTAGATCATTTTGAGTCAAGAATGACCAATTTACCAATAAATGATGTTATTCATTGAGGCCAATAATAAATTATTTATTTCTTCCCTTTCTTTCTTGTTATGATACCTAATTGCATTTTAAGGGTTATTCCAATTAAAATCCACCTCCCCATTCCAATTGCACTGTACAGATCTGTTCAATCCAGCTTAAAATTTTTGCTATAACATTAAATTTCATCCTGATGTGTCAGTACGCATCAGGCGCAGCACTCACATGCTTAAAGCTGCCTCATAGATGCATGCACAAAACAGCTGCCTCAACACACTGACATCACTGCCACATCAGGGTGGAAACTGGTATTGTCTGATGTTAAATTCCAGATTGTCAGGGAGTGGATTCTATAACCTAATCCCAACATATTACATTCAGCACTTAAACCTTTATTTTGCTGTTTGAAACAAATACCTACATACACCCTCTACTGATTAACTGAACCTAGAAAATGTGTTCCTTTTGAAATCTCACCAAGCAGATCAATGTAGCAAACCTGACTAAAATCTACAATGATGTTGAATGTTTCATTAAGCCATTAAAATTGATGTATCTTAAATTAAAGGATATACTTATCAGGTGTGTATCGATTGAGTTTATAGATTACAGAATGCTTACAGATTTTTAATTACTAATCTTAATGAGTTTTCATTGATCCTACACTGCATACACAACATCCATTTTATTTCCTCAGCTGAAGGAAATGGAATTTGGGAAGTAGATAACTAATTCTCACAACTTTTTTTCTTTCTATTTTTGGAGTCCAATTTCACATCAGCACTACTCACAAATGTGGTGTGTGACCCATGGCATACATCTCTTAGTGCATGATGTTCATTATTTACATGAGTGCTGGCCAAGATTGTTGTTACGACTAATTAAGTTTGAGTTTGGGGAAGAAACTAGGTGAGATAAAATATAGGTACCCTGAATGTGTATAAAGATGTAGATCACGTAAACAGGGCTGGAAAAATGAAAATGTCCTTCAAAAAGACAAATTGTCCCTAAATTCAAACCTCCAAATTTCCGGAAGGAGCAACATTTTTTCCAGGCCTCCAAAAATCAAATGTAAAATTGTTTGTCATTGGTATTTATTGAAAGGATTTTTAAACGTTTATTGTGGTGCCACCGTGGAACTCCTGCCTAAATTAAAACAATCCTATAATGTACCTCCGAAACCTCCCCTCTATAATTTCCATTTGTATATTAGCATTGTAACTGTAAAAATTTTAAATCGGAGCTTTTTGTAAGGCACCATTAAAACATTGTTCTAGTCAGCATTTTTTCCAGGCACCTGCATCAGGGTAAATTTTGTTATCAAATGTTTTATTTAATGTGATTAATTGTTATGAACTTAGAAGTATAATATTTAGTATCTTTTCCATATAAATCAATGATTGGTACAAGTCTTCTTGCCACCATATATATCTACCCAGTATTCGAAAGTCTTGATTTTTTTAAGATTTTATGCATTTGTTTCTACAGTATCTCATATTGTGGCTCATTTTTATCATTTTCATCCGTTTGTTCCCCACCTTGAACTCCCCGCCTCCTGCCCTAATCACTGAATTAAAATCAATTTTAGATTTCTATGCAATATAATGTAAATTTGTCTCCCATCAGTTCAAGATGGAGAATAATGAACACTCTATTGATTTCAACCCTATTGCCTCTATAATTTTACCATTTTGTATATTATAAAAAAGACTACACAGCATTGTAACTGTATAAAATTTTAAATCGTCTTATTTAGTTGCGAGTTTTATAGGATGCATATTTTGTAAGGCACCATTAAAACATTGTTCTAGTCCTGAGCATTTTAATCATATTTTTATTTTCTTAATACTTTGTATTTGTGTACAATACTTTCCATATATGTGTATGTCCATACGGATCAGTGGAAGAACAAAGATTCATGTATTTTCTTTTGAATTTGTTGTACCTTTTAGCTCATTTTTATCATATCCATATTGAAATAAAAAGGTATATTGAACACAATATTCACATCTCTTTAAATTTTAGATTTCTATGCATTTGTTGAAATGTTATGAAAATGTCGTTGTCCATCTGACTAAAGGCAACACTGTGCAGCAGAAAGAATTTTATTTCATTTCATATAAAGGATTTTTTTTGGCAACCTTTAATTTGAACACTTGAAACTATAGGATCTTGTCTGGTCTCCATAAAAAAACACAGAATACATTAATGTTGATGTGGAGTTGGCCAACAATAGATGAAAAGTTTCAAGAGGGCCTTCTGGTAGTAATTTTGAGACTAATATAAGATCAATTTGACACCCTTAACGTAAACAAAAACAAAATTGGACGCTTTATTGGGGTGCGGACAACTTTACTTCAAAAATCCATTTTCAAATAATGTAAAACGTAGAAGTTTTTAGCCTTAGCAAGTCGCCAAACTCAGTAATTTATTATAGATTTTTATTTTCTTAATACTTTGTATTTGTGTACAATACCATATATGTGTATGTCCATACGGATCAGTGGAAGAACAAAGTTCTGTATTTTCTTGAATCTGATTATTACCATATTTAAAGGTATATTGTACCCTTTAAATTTGTGAAATGTTATGAAATGAAAAGTTCCGAACTAAAATGTCCAACACTTGCCAGAAAGATATTTCAAAGGACCTTTAATGAACAAATAAGAATCTTTATTCCTAATATTAAGATGGGACGGGACCAACAACTGATTTTCAAAGGGCCAGTAGAATTTTCTGTATACAAGATCACATTTGTGCATGTATTTCTTCCTCAAGTAATCATGATGCTTTGCAAGTTAATTTGAAGCACATCAATTAACCTAAATAAATTTGACATTAACTTTTGCATCATTACATATTTCTCCACTAAGTTATCCCAAAAAATAACTAAAATTACAGACTGACTGTATTAAACATCGTCAATACTCAACACGCTTCAGATATAAGATTTTTCAGTTTAATTGAAAACAGAATGGTATCTTTTATCTGTGAAAAGAAAATTTCTCATCTATTTTTACCAAAATTGACCCATATATTGTATTGCATGTAATGTATCCCAGTGTATTTTAAACCCAATTACTACTGACACTTATGAAGTTAATCACCTGTTTAATTGAGATATCGCTTGCTTGGCAGACTGGCTATAATTTACTGCTAAATTACTAAATTACTGTGTTTCAGAGCATCAATGACTAAGAAATAAGATACATTGCACATAATCATGTGTACATATTTTGTGTATATGCCCCAGTTCTGTACAATTTGATTAAAGGAGGGTAACCCTATTGGTTTTGGATATGGATTGTCTTTAAAATTACATAATAATATCAATATTGCCTTCTTTATGCTGCTTTGTGAAAAAATGAGAGCATTTTCAGCGTAAATGTGAATAAATAGCCAAATTTGCAATCCAATACCTTGGTATACGTGAATTGCATTCTGGGCAGGCAAGCAACAACAACAATTCCCGTTCGTATGACGAATGCTGACATGCTGTACAATGCCCGGCCCGTATTGAACGGAAAATATTTGGGGGTTTTTCGTACCGTTTCAGAAAAAAAGGAAACAAAATATATTTCCCCTTGCAATATGTACATTTCAAATGAATATAAAAAGTTTGGGTTAAAATGGAGAGGAAAAAAAACCTTCCGACACGGGTTTTGAACCGGTATCTCTCGGTAACGCACAATGCGCTAACCAATTGAGCTAATCAGCCCACTACGTCCATCGTGGAGTTTTTATAACTAAATACGGCGCACCGTCTCCTCAGCAGTTAGTGTGGTTCGCTTTTTTCACAGAATGTGTATGACGCGAAACCAAAGTAGCTGTTGAGGAGACTGATGATTCGCAATTAATTCCCTGCCCAGAAATCCAAAGTAATTTTTATTATTTACAAAATGGTAGCCTGTAAAAACCGCTGTGTTTCATGATTTCTCTGGAAATACATTGACTTGGAGCGTCAAATTTCAGGATAGTAATGAGAAAAATAGTATCTATTATGTGATACCAAAACCTCATCAACAATGAAAAAATCGGGGATGATGCTGTCGATCGGGTTACAGACCTTTAATAAAATTCTGACACAAAAAGTGAAACATTTGAAATCCACAAAGTATAATTTGATACAAATATTTTGGTTATTTAGCTCTCAACTTGTAAAGATTTTTAAAATTTAAATGGCCTTCTATTGGGAGCAAGTTGTATGTGTCCTCATGCCTTATAAAGGGGTGGTCAATGATGGCCTTATAAGTTATAGGCCTTTAGATCATTCCCTCCATAATCGTTTTGTTTAATCTTCTTTTATAGCAATGTATTTTATAAGAATTAGTCTTTTTTGTGATTATGGAAATAAAGTTGTCAGAAACACCTGCTCTATAGCAGAGATTCCTTCCTTTTACAAATTCCCACATTACTACCAAACTGAGAGTTGTGTCTCTTCTACATGGTTACATAAGCCACTTCACCTCCATTGCCCCTCTTCACTCCGGCTGAAACAGAACCAGGCTTTGATTTTTAAGGAGAGTAGGAGTGATCGGTCCCCATGGCTCTCCTTGAACTATTATAAGGATTGTGATTTATTGTTATATATAACTTGCCTAAATTGAAGAACAAATTGCAATCTTCAATTTAAATCCTACCCTTGATATCTCCCCTTAACTTATTCATGAGAGTGGTATGCAACTTGCCTACAATTTAAAAAAACTTAAGGCCTGGAGAAGGGTAGCAACATATACATGTATGATGTTAAGGACACAATTTTCACTCAGCAGAAGAATTGAATACCTAAGTGGAAGAAAGGGCCCAACTCCATCAGAACTGTTGGTTGGCATCATTAAGAAAAACTGAAGTCCCCAAATTTATTTTTATTTATTATTTTATAGACAGAATATTTTTCGCCTCAGGGGACCTTTTATACATGAACATACAATATTACATACAAAATTATATATAATGTTTCCATGACAACTGTACAGGTCTTATGAGCTGGAGTTGGGCCCTTCTTCCACTAATATACTGCAAGTGCCAATTCTGTGTTATAAATAGCTAAAAAGAAGGTAATCACCAATATGCACAAGTAGAACTTCATGTAATATGTTAAAGAAAGTTTATTGTAGTGATTGAAGCAGATTTCATGGATGAACAAAATTCCTCTTTAACCCTATATTTGTGGAAGAAGGGCCCAACTCCATGGAGTTGGGCCTTTCTTCATGAAACTATGATTACATGTATGTGGAAGACTATTTAGAGAGTTGATTTTGGCTCATCTTTCACACACAAGGAAGAACAGTCTCCTGGCAATAAAATGCTGGGTCATAACTTCATTGTTGTAAAAATCACATTGCTTGGGATCAAGTGTTCATTGCTAGCAGGTTTGATTATGAATTTAGTTTCACACTCATTTGTGTATCTTTTTGTGAAAATAAGTGTTCTAACTTGATATTCCTTGACAAAGAACTAACTCAATAGTTGTCTCAGTCTATACCATTACATCAACTCGGGAATAAATCCTTGTCGATGTCAGTATATATCTGCCTATTGACTAGTTTAAAGGTTTATAAGGTGTGTCTTGGGCCAGTATCAAATCTGTGAAGTGTGCATGCACTCAAAGTCCCCAAATTCATTTTTATTATTTTATCAAAGCTGGATTTAAAAACTGCCAAGGAAAAAACAATATAATTTAGCTAGCCTGTGTAGTCTGTTGATTTTATGTGTGTTTTTCTTTGCTTGTTTGTTGTATACTGAAGACTTTTTTTTCAAAAATGCCTAAAATCCTGCCTAAAATTATATCTGTGCTTCACAGGTAGATTTTCAAACAGGTAAATCAAGCAATCAGAAGGCAACACTTTCTAGCTAGGTTACTTTTCATTTAGGTTTCTACATTTCTAATAAAGAGATATTTTGCTCCACATAAACCCAGACTTTAACTAATTGACTTCCTAAGTGTATAGATATTGAGTTTAGATTTGAATTATAAAATTGATAACTGATTGATATTTTTGGCCTACTGAACTGGATCATTACCTTTCAGTGTTGTGAGTTAACGATCTATCACATTGCTTGGTGATCAAGTGTTCATTGCTAATTTGATTATGAATTCAGCCGACTCATTTGTGTATCTTTGCATTACAGATTCTCAGCTATGCCTTGACAATGAATGATCAATTTGTTCAACAAATTGTCTATATAAAAATTATGCTCGCATGTCAGTATACCCTATCTGCCTATTGACATGTCTGTCCGGGCAGATTTTTGTGTGCCTATGTGTCTGTCTGTTCTGTTGACTTAATGCAATTGAATTTTACCTAATGAATGCTCTGTGTTCATAGTATGTTTAACTTTGCCTATCAATGTTTATAAATCCAAATAAAGTAAACTTCTGACTTTCCAAACCAGGATTTTCAAGGACTTCATCTGTCTGTCTTTCCGTGTGTCTCCACATTCACATCCAACAATATTGCTTTAAACATGGTCACACAAACAGCAAATTTAAAGACTAAATAAAATCAGCATAATATTCAGAATATTTTGTTTCTTCTGATGTACCTTTAAAACAAATATTTCCCAATTTCTATACCTGTATAACAGTCTTCTGCAGTGTTTCACGCCTCTTATATGGCGTCAAATCAGGTCCGTCTTCATCTGTTGGGTCCCCCTTCTTAACCTCCGCCAGGTCGAAGAACAGGTAGAGACACTTGACCAGCGTGGAGGGCAGCGCCGCTATGGTCATGGTATTTACGATGGTTTGGCCTCCGGCCGCTAGCAAGTTGAGGCTACTCAGGAGCATCCAGCCATTGCCATCATCTTCTGCACTCTTGATTTCCAAGTACTGTGCTATGGCACTGCTTGCTGCTTCTGCAAAATACAATTGAGGAGGAAAAATATGAGCTCTAATATATTTGAAACAGTCCCATAGGGGTCAATCAATGGCTGACATATATACTTTTGTACAATTTAGTCATTGGCACAATAAGTACCCATATCACCAAAGATTGCACAGCATAATTTGCTTCTATATAACTATAATTTTATCATGTACTTTCATACCATTTTTTTCTACACTGTAATATGTAATACATTGCAGATTCCAGACTACAAATTCTGACTGCATGCTTACTTTCATATCTTTTAAATAAATTTCCTATGAAAAGGATATAAAGCATATCTTTGATGTCCTACAAACCAACATGCTTTACTTAGGAATTCCACTCCCCCCCCCTTCCTGAAACATAAGTGGGAAATGTTGACAATCCCAACTCGAAACATCAGCTTTGTCTTTGACAGATATTTTAAATAGTAAAAAAGCAAACAATCAGACTTTTGACAATCTCCTCCTAACAAAAGGATTTTCATTTATGGGGACATCATGAATCAAACTTAGATTGTTCCATGTTCCCACAGTTTAAACAAACATAAACTTCATCCATAATTTTAGGTTTGAATATCTGTCTGGATATGAATGAGTTACATGCTTTCACAATCCAGGAAGCTCCTTTTAGGTATATTTTAGGTTTGAATATCTGTCTGGATATGAATGAGTTACATGCTTTCACAATCCAGGAAGCTCCTTCCCCAAATAATATCCTTAAATACATCTTCTTTTACTTCATTGAAAGATATATGATATATTAATAATAATAATAATAATGGCCATCTATCTAGAAACCTATTCGGTCATTGAACAATTTTAACACGGTTAAAAAACAGTCACATATAGAAGTCAATTGTCATAAGCAATTTGATCAAATGGGTATTTTTGCTTACTTGCTTGCTTGTATATGGTCATTTTGATCCGTAAAGGGTGTAACTTTGGATTTTTAACATTTTAATCCGTAGTGTTCTAATAAAGCCACAGAATTCCATGATTTTTGGCCACATAAGTCATCTAGTTAGCAGCTACCTTGGGTAGCATAATCATCTTTGGGAGTTACTGCGTTCAGTTTTAGCAGGCTTAAATGTACTTAATATTGCCATTTTGAAAAACTATAAAAAACAGTAACATTTTTGTAAAACCCTGTGTTTTCTTCAGTTAGTTCATGGATAATTTTTCTTATCCTGAAAGTACAGTCATATGTTCAGTAAACACTGCCACATTAGATTTAATTGTGAACAGCCCTGTATTTTTGAGAACCGGACTTCAAGATTTGTCGTTTCGAGGCTTCATTTTCCGTTAACAATTGTTAACAAACTTTGTGGGTGTAGCTTTGGTTCATAATTCTTGGTTATTTCTTCACTTCTTCTTGATTTATAACAGTTGTTATCTTAACTTGAAATTGGTAACAAAAAGTAGTCGATTTGCAAGCTTTTAAAATTTTTATAAAATCTTGACTTCAAATAGCCATTTTTCCGTTAACTTTTTGAAGCCTCCAAACAAACTGTTCAGCAAGCTTGTGCAAATATAAATAAAAGAGCTCATCCAATCTATTTATCAAAATGTAGCAAAGTAGATCCTCAAGTCACATGTTTTTAAATCATGGAGATATATATCACCGTTTGAAAATGGGACCCAATACAAACTTTCCGTTAACAATTGAAGCCTCCGAAACAAATGAAGCCTCCGAAACAACAGTAAACTTAATTATCATCTATGCATATCTAAATTGGTGTGTTTCATACTGATATCTGCATTTTAATTATTAATTGATATGTGCAGAATGTCATAAATCAATTAACAAATTGATATTATGGTTAATGTTTGAAAAATATACTGATACCTTAAGAAAGCCTGTTTCGAGGCTTCACATGCAAAAACACCATACTTAACAAATGGGTGAAAAAATTACCATGTTATAAATCTACAATATCTGCTGCATAGAATCATTGATTCAATACACACAAGAAAATAACAGCTTAGATGATCCCAACACTGTTGTTTTCAAAAAACTACTTCTGCAATGTTTAACAATTGTTAACATGAAGCCTCCAAACAAAAAAATGACTTGCTGTGATAATTTAAGTTTTGTCACAACTGAAATTCAATACTTAGAAGCAAAGCATGAAAATTGGTAATTGTGATATTTTTACCTATTTTTTATGTCAACTTGTAGTACTTAGCTAAATATTTTACTTTTATGATCACCTGTGTTGTTAACTGAAGCCTCCGAAACACAAATCGCTTGAATTGCCAATTCTAAAAAATAACTCCAATTTCTGTGAAACTTGGATGGGAGGTTCCTTTCATCAAGTAGTATTTGTATACATGAAGTTAGACATTCAAATTATTTTAGGAACCCAATTAAAACTTAAAAAATATGTTTAAGGTTTGGAAATTTCCATTGTAAATGACCTTGATGTTAAAAATTTTCAAAATGCAATTACAAACATAGCAAAACATGGTATAAAATTTAACTTATATCTGTTGACTTACTTTGGAATTGGATTTCACATGTATTCCAGCTTTCATGTCATAATTTTCTGAGCTTATGTAAAATACATTTTTCTTAGATTTTAACCAAAATGTTATGGAAATGTCAATTTTTTTATTAGAAATCAAAAGGTTTAAGCCTTGAAACATTATTTTACTTGAATTTAAGTTGCTTCTATGCATGATTACAGTAAACAGAAACATATTTAAGTGGTTTGAAATTTTGACCCTAAAAATCAAAAGTTACACCCTTTACTGTGAAAATGACCATATCTGTCTGGAATGAATGAGTTACATGCTTTCACAATCCAGGAAGCTCCTTTCTATATTCCTCCTCCCCAAATAATATCCTTAAATACATCTTCTTTTACTTCATTGAAAGATATATGATATATTATAATAATAATAATAATAATAATGCATTTATAATGCGCCATCTATCTAGACAACCTATTCCGAGTCGCAAACATTGAACAATTAAAAATTAACACACAATTATAAAAACAGTCACATATAGAAGTCAATTGTCATAAGTTTGTTCTCCTCTACTTTCTCTTTCATAGATCAAATGGGTATAATGAATTGCTTGCTTGCTTGCAATTGCTTACATGTACTTGCTTGCTTGCTTGCTCGCTTGCTTGACATTTTGAAGGAAAGAAAGAGGGAGAGACATCTATGTCTCCAGTTGTTTGTTCGCTTGCTTGCTTGCTTGCTTGCTTGCTTGCTTGCTTGCTTGCTTGCTTGACATTTTGAAGGAAAGAAAGAGGAGAGACATCTATGTCTCCAGTTGTTTGTTCGCTTGCTTGCTTGCTTGCTTGCTTGCTTGCTTGCTTGCTTGCTCGCTTGCTTGACATTTTGAAGGAAAGAAAGAGGGAGAGACATCTATGTCTCCAGTTGTTTGTTTGCTTGCTTGCTTGCTTGCTTGCTTGCTTGCTTGCTCGCTTGCTTGACATTTTGAAAGAAAGAAAGTGGGAGAGACATCTATGTCTCCAGTTGTTTGTTCGCTTGCTTGCTTGCTTGCTTGACAATTTGAAGGAAAGAAAGAGGGAGAGAGACATCTTTGTCTCCAGTTGTTTGTTCAATTGCTTGCTTGCTTGCTTGCTTGCTTGCTTGACATTTTGAAGGAAAGAAAGAGGAGAGACATCTATGTCTCCAGTTGTTTGTTCGCTTGCTTGCTTGCTTGCTTGCTTGCTTGCTCGCTTGCTTGACATTTTGAAGGAAAGAAAGTGGGAGAGACATCTATGTCTCCAGTTGTTTGTTCGCTTGCTTGCTTGCTTGCTTGACAATTTGAAGGAAAGAAAGAGGAGAGAGACATCTTTGTCTCCAGTTGTTTGTTCAATTGCTTGCTTGCTTGCTTGCTTGCTTGCTTACTTGGTTGCTTGCTTGCTTGATTGCTTGCTTGCATGATTGCTTGACATATTGAAGGAAAGAAAGATGGTGAGAGACACCTATGTCTCCAGTTTGTAAATACATCATGTAGCGATGCTAGTGGTTTTTGGATACAATGCCTGCATGAAATTGATCAAAACCTGTGTATTGCCTTAGTGACCAAATTGCAGGAAATTGCCTGAAACATTGTCAGAATGCCTGAAATCCTGCATGCAGATAAACTTTACAATCCATGATCATGAATTTATTTTATTTTTACATGTAAAGCAGTTTTCCCATTGAAAATTTTGTTGATGTGCATTATCAGCAACAGTTCCAAATCCATCTGAACAGGTTTCATCTTTTAATTTTATCATCTAGCACTCACGCTTCAAAATCTTGAAGATGCTTAGATGTGACATAAAATAACAAGTCCCTGAGCTTTTAATATCATTAGATCCATAAAGGTACAAATATTCCTCCCAATGCAGCCCTTGTTTGTATAGTAAACCAAGTTTCACGACCAGCCCATATGAATGTTCTAGCTATGAACCATATATCTATCTACCTCCGTGCAATGTGTGTTGTGCAAATATTTATTCTGTATGCGGGGACTATCAGATGTAAGACCGGCGCAGATCAGGATAGAGTGAGCGCATCTATGAATTAATCTTTGTATAAAGCGACGTTTGGTCACAAATTATGTCTTGTCTCTACATAATGATGAGCAAACACCCGACTAGTAATTGACATGTAAAAGAAAATTTGCTGGTAGAAAATCGATTCTTAATTTCAGATATCTTACAATGGTATGTCTTCAAAAATGAGATTTAACATACAGGCACATGTTGATAAAAGGTTGGTTGTATAATTTTATTTAAACCATGTTTAATGACCAGTTTCTTGTAAATTTTCATGTAAAATTGTGGCAGTTTGGGATTGATAATGCCAAAGTCGCCTGTGATGAATTGACAGCACCCAGTGAGATGGGCAACTAATTTTGAGTTAAGCCCCAATGTTTGCCAACTACAGAAGTAATTGGTCAAAATGCAATTGCATGGTGCTCAATATTAAATTGAGCATATTCAGCTTGATAGCTCAAAAACACCAATCAGATGCATGGTAATTGACACATAATACAATATAATTCATCTACATGTAAAATAACATGTTTTGCCTACTGTCTGACCTAACTAAGCTTGTTGCATACCTGTATAGCAGTAGTACAAATATTTTTGTAAAATTAAAATAATTTGTCAACCAACCCAACATAGCTTTTTGATAGCTAGAAACCAGACACATTAAGTGTATTTTTATAAATTATGCAGTCTAATTGCAAATCTTCCTATTTATCAAAACAATTATTCAGCAACAGTGTCCTGTTTTGCTCCAACAGGTCACAGACATATCACCATACATATGGCAATTTAATTGCTGATAGTTGCTCCTTAAATAATGGCACCATATACATCCAGTGCATCATCTCTTCATGGATGCACAGAGGCATACAAGCATAGCAACATAATTTACTAGTACTAGTATTATTACCAACAAGCCTGGGGTGACTACCTAACCGTGGAAATATAAAATCGTCTCTAGGTATTTATGTAATCGACGGAGAACGACAGACTACAGGTGCTATTTTCATTCATTGCCATCTACATGTGCGTATTTCGGTTGAGGGTTTACCATTGAACAAACAGTTTAAATGGATGTATGGTAACTGGGGTGTGGAATCTGGGCCAGTGACATGATTTGAAATAAACTATAGACATTAGCTGGATAAATGGACTATTCCAGTTGAAATCCATACATCCCCTATTGAAGACATGACCTTAATCTCCCACATAGGGCGTGTAGATTTCAAATTAAGTCACCCATTCAGGTAACCCCATTTGAAATTCACACTGCCTGTGATGGAGATTAAGGTCATGTTTTCCATAGGGGGTGTATGGATTTCAAATGGAATAGCCAAATAACTGCTCATTTTGCAACATGGATTGTCAATTCTGTAAATACACCACCATCAGTATCATCATCAGCAGCATTCAGCAGCAGCAACAGCAACAAATTATATGTACATTATACAAATTTTGCATTTTTCTCAAAAAATAACTGTAGACACACTGGTAACAAAAGTTATGTATATTATAAGGGCAAGGAATCCAATTACCGTACTGACGCGAGTATAGTCCCATATTCGAGTAAAGCCCCACCCCTAAATTCTGGGGAAAATTCAGAAAATTCCAATTCCGTTAGTCCCATGGCAAAAAATCTGGGTTGTGGGTTCCAAGATTCATCAGTTGGTACCAAATTGCACCTATTGATTAAAAACATCAAATTTTTGGCATGAATTTGATAATTTGCAGCACCAAACAGACTCCAAATAGTACAATCCCTTGGCAAATTACCTTAAAATATCACAAGATTGTGTTATTTTACACTTTTATGGAGTTATGAATCACACAGAATTAGGAGTCTACTGAAGCCTGTGTTGGGTTCCAAATTCAGAAGACATGGCATGCACAACTTCCAGTAAGGGAAGTCCCGTGTAAAAGCCCACCCCAAATTCTTGAGGGAATTGAAAAAAGGGTGGGACTATACTCGAGTCAGTGATTCAGTGATTCAAGACAAGTGGTTCCTTATGTTAAGAAATGAGGTACATTCTAGCGGTACCTCTTTTCTTATTATAAATAATGTACCGCTTGTCTTGAGTCACTGAAATTCCAGTGTAGTAACTGGATTCCTTGCCCCTATAAGACATAACTTTTGTTACCAGTGTGTTATTATTTTTTAAGAAAAATGCAAAAATAGTCACAAATCTATCAAGGGGTGTAGTACCACCTTAACCCATTTGTTGCCAATCATGTTTAAAAAAATTTAGCAATTATGTTTATCCATTATGGAAAATGTTGTGACTGACTTAAAAAAACAAAATTTGTAGCACTCAAACAAAGAAGCATAACACCACCAAAGAGCAGAATGCCATCCTCACCCTAACCCTACAAATAGCATGCATCATCCAACATACAGACCCAAGACCCTGATGTGGAGCAAAACTAACCCTGACGCGCTAGAAACCACAAAATACCACAACAATAACCACGGCGCATGCATGAATCCCACGGATGCGATGGCGCAATCACCCAAGTGCCATATGCTCAGGGAATCACTGTGGCTACCGGCCGGGGATTGGGTGCTTGGCATCTGAGGGGTCTAAAATCCCAGGGTACCAAGTGACTTCTTTGTTCATCTTCTCTCCTTTTTCGTTTCTTCTTTAACTTCTGATAGCAAAAAGCAGTGTCCGGTGTTAGGGTTAGTTAATGTGCATTTTACTAGATTGAGGCCTATGTTAACCCTCACATGGCTAGAAACCACAAAATACCACAATGATAACCACGGAGCATGCATGAATCCCAGGATGCGATGATGCAATCACCCTAAGTGCCACATGCTCAGGGAATCGCTAGCCAGGCCAGCGCAACCCCTGTTGCTGCCGGCCGGGATCGTGTGCTTGGCATCTGAGGGGTCTAAGGTTCAATCCGGGGTATCAAGTGACTTCTATGTGCATCTTCTCTCCTTTTTCGTTTCTTGTTTAACTTCCGATAGCAAAAAGCAGTGTCCTGTGTTAGGGCTAAATATGTGATCATCCACCATGAACCCAGGGTAAAGTCACTAGTGCTTATTCAGAGATATGGACCAAAAAGCATTACAGAAATCAATAATAAAACTTCTTTGTTCATCTTTGTTTCTTCTTTAACTTCCGATAGCAAAAAGCAGTGTCCTGTGTTAGGGCTAAATATGTGATCATCCACCATGAACCCAGGGTAAAGTCACTAGTGCTTATTCAGAGATATGGACCAAAAAGCATTACAGAAATCAAATAAAACTTCTTTGTTCATCTTTGTTTCTTCTTTAACTTCCGATAGCAAAAAGCAGTGTCCTGTGTTAGGGGCTAAATATGTGATCATCCACCATGAACCCAGTGTAAAGTCACTAGTGCTTATTCAGAGATATGGACCAAAAAGCATTACAGAAATCAAATAAAACTTCTTTGTTCATCTTTGTTTCTTCTTTAACTTCCGATAGCAAAAAGCAGTGTCCTGTGTTAGGGCTAAATATGTGATCATCCACCATGAACCCAGTGTAAAGTCACTAGTGCTTATTCAGAGATATGGACCAAAAAGCATTACAGAAATCGAATAAAACTTCTTTGTTCATCTTTGTTTCTTCTTTAACTTCCGATAGCAAAAAGCAGTGTCCTGTGTTAGGGCTAAATGTGATCATCCACCATGAACCCAGTGTAAAGTCACTAAGTGCTTATTCAGAGATATGGACCAAAATAGAAAACAAAGGAATTTTAACAGCATAAATGGCTTTTGATCACCTATTTCTCAAGGAACAATTATGACAAGTGATATCATTTTAAAGCTTGTTTAAAGAGATTTTAACTGTTTTTAAATAATCTAAGAAACTCATAATTGCGACTTTACAAGTGGGTTCGTCAAGAACATTGAAGTTACAACAGAAATGCTCCTTCAGAAGAGAATGTTTTTAGATCAATGAACCTTTGTCCCAAGATACCCTTTGAAATAATTACCTTCTGTACCAAAACCACAAATTCTGGAATCATATAAATAAAATAAAATAAAATAAAATAAATAAATTTGGTGATTTAATGTGCGCTACACCTTAGTACCAGCACACTTCAACAACTATTCCGCTACCATTAGGATGTATCAGAATCATTTCCACTTCCACAAGTCCGCAACTCATGCGCAGGTATTCTCAACCGACTTATTAGATTGTGATTATCCCCAGCAGCTCCCATTTAACACCTGGGTGGAGTGAAGCAATTGGGAAATTAACCCGTCTTGCCCAAGGATGTAACACACTGGCGTGGTGGGGCTCGAACCCATAACATTTCGATTATGAAGATCGCGTCCTAACCATTAGGCCACCATGCTTCCCTTTTAGGGAATGGCCCTTTGGAACAAAAATGTAATAACAGGATGATTTTAACAGAATGGAATGCTCAGATAAATGTCCTTCCAAGTCCTAAATAGAAACTTAGACCCCATTTACACAGAGAGAAGTCAACTTCAATTAAGACATTGAATTCAGATTGCGACTAAAAATAAAGTCATAGTCCAAATTACAAACCTGTTGATTGGTTGGAGGCTCTCCGTCGTGCTTCAGTGACAAACAGCCTGGCTACATGGTTGGCAAACTGTAACACATCCCCAAACTTGTCCATCATTTCACTGGATTGACTGTTCTCAAACACCTGTACAAGAAAGGAAGAAAACAAATAAAAAGTTTATTGTGTACATTTTTTATTCAAAAAAGCCAAAATTTGTGCCATTAAATGAGACAAGTTTTTCACTGACAAATTTTTACTATTATTGTGTACATTATTGCTTTTTAAACATAAGATTTTTTTAAGATGCCAGTTTGAGTATAAAGTTTCTTTATTGTACATGTCTGCAACAATTCTAGTAAACAATAATGCACTATGTGGACTTTTACATTAAAATTCATACTTTGAAAGTGTTGTATCATAATAATTTACTACCCTCTCCTCCCAAAATTTTTAAGCAAGTGTAGCATTTACAAATTAACAGAGAGCTTGGTGACTTGGATTGATGGAAACTAGCACTTGTGGTTTGCTTGTGTTGATGGGCCCTTGCAACATTGAGAGCAAACTATTTATTTTCTTATAATTTTCCCTTCAAAATGTTTAATAAAGCTGTGAATATGTTTGTGGTTTTTTTGTTTTTGGTTGTTTGTTTGTTTGTTTTGGGGGGGTAAAAAATAACTACAGTAAGGTGTTTTCTATATGAAAGTTCTAGTAAAAACTAAAATCAACTTATTTTACTGCATTAAGGGATCTAAAAGGAGCGTTTATTGTGTTTCGACAGTATTTTTTGTGGGACATGAGAGCACCTCAGACCTATCGAATTGCATTCTGAATACAGCATGTCTTTCTGATATCAAATAATTTTCATTTTTGAAAATCACAATATAATACAAATTTTATGACAAATTATAAAAATTGATATTTTCAAATTTTTGATATATAACAGTCCTCAAGTAAATTATATAAATCTAATGATATATTCTTAAAGTGTATGTAGCAGGGAGGAAAAGCCGACGGTCAATTGAAAATTTTGACCTTTCATATTGAAGATATGGATTTTTTCCCCAAAAGACCTAATTTTTTGGTGTTTTGGGAAAAAAAATCCATATCTTCAATACGAAAAGGTCAAAATTTTCAATTGATCGTCGGTTTTCATCCCACCTTCCACATACACTTTAAGTATAAATCATCAGATTTATAAAGTTTACTTCAAACTGTATTAAATATCAAAAATATCAATTTTTAATGATTTGCCATAAAATGTGTATTAAATTGCGAATTTCAAAAAATCAAAATTATTTGATATCAGAATGACATTCTTCGTATTCAGAATGCAATTCGATATGTCTGATGTGCTCTAATGTCCCAAAATAAATACTGTCCAAACGTTCATACCCCAGCCCTTAAGGGATCAAAATAGTCCCAAACAAAATGTTTGGTAGACTCATAACTATCATCTTACCTTTCCGATGTTGATTAAGATACTTCTTGCATCGATCCCGGGATGCGGAAAAAAGACCAATAGTCACTTGTCCCACATAAATGAATAAATCACAAAACCCCTCCCCGGTGGACTCACCCAAAAAAGGTGCGTCACACCATATGATAAATCTTATCCGATTGGGATCCCCTAACCAAACAGAAAATGGCCGGGATAATCAACCATCGGAAAGTAAACAATGGTCTACCAACATTTTTGCATCACTAGACTCAGTGACATCGATCTTACCGTTCGATGTTGATTAAGATACTTCTTGCATCAACATCTGAAAGATCGATCAAAAAGCTAGCAAGTAACCGGCGGATGGAGGTACAAGATTGGTCAGCATCTGATCAGGGATCGGGAGCGGTATGCGATGGTTTTCGCGAGGTCAGAAATATTTTCCCCCAGCGGTCGGGAAAACAAAAAAGACCACTGCTGATCACAGACATAAACCTCCTTACTTAATAAGTTTGGAGCTTAAGAATAGCGACACTGGTTCTTACCATGCTGAGTATTCTGTATAGTCTGAAAACCTGGTACCCTTCCTACACCACCGTATTATGATCGCCCGAACAATGTCCAGGTAAACCTACCGCCCCGTCTCTGATTACTAAGTATTGAAGAGAAGGGCGAAGGTGGCTTCCGGACACCGCCTGACTAGATCTCCTCAAGGGACAACCGAGCGGTATACCCAAGATGATGAGATAGCTACACTGTCAGTGGGTCGTGGGACGCGAAACTTCGCGATCCCCGGACCCCACCAACACCTGGACCAGCCATTGCGACAGCGGCTGGCCCGAAAGGCTCTGTAAGGGTGATGAATGCGGTCGAGAGTCCCTTGCAAGGCTTGTGTTCGGAAGAAATAGTGCTGCAGCTCGTTATCGGACACCCCAGCCTATCTTTGGCTTCAGCCGAACCTTGCACTTCAACCCTGGGGATTGGAAGGGGCGAATGTGGTATGCGCCCAGCGCCCGTAAGGTCAAGAACAGAGCGCCCGAAACAGTGAGCTCCAGTGTTTGTGAACATAACCTCGAGACCGTGTGCAACTCAGCACCGCCGTCCAAAACAGCCAAACCGAAAGCCATCTTGAAACGTATTTAAGCGTCGCTTTGACGGAAGGTCAAAGGGTGACCCTAAAGTAATCTAAGACTGTGTTGGGATCCCTAGGAGGATCACTTTCCTTTTTGGTTTTTATTCTCGTTGAACATACCGTCGCGGCGTAGACTAATAAGGTAACCATCGGCTATGATAGTCGACCCGTCTCGAAACCTCGGTGAATGTTGTGGATAGCTGACTTATAGCTGGCCCCATGGCCCGCTGAAGTCTTGCTTGGAACTTTTCTGTCAGAAACTCCGAACTAGCAGCACAGAGGCTCTAGCAGGAGAGCTATTTGTCTCATTGCACCAAGCGTAGTATGGAGCCAGACTCTGGCTATACGTGCGGAGGGTAGACTTCCGTCTGCCCAGTTTCAAAAAATTCTGATGAAAATGTATCCCTCATGCTCGCTTATATTGTTCCTGGTAAGGGCCATGCAGCTAACTGCAGGTGCGCTAGTGATAGACTGTGTACCTCCGCTCCGGGCATCCGGAGTAGATCTGGTACTCCATCCAGTGCCAGCCATGCCTTGCCGCTAACCGAATGACAATGCAGTCTTCCCCCCCGATCTTGGTCACCACCCTCATGAGTAGTGAGATCGGAGGGACTGCATAAGCTGTCATCCCTCCCCAGTCTATGGACAGAGCGTCCACAGTGAATGCTTGGGGTCCGCGACCCTTGAGCAGTACACCGGCAGTGGATGATTGCGATGAGATGCGAACAGATCTTTCGAGGGTGGTACATCCCCTGAAGATCGTCTGGCGACCTCTTGTGAACAAGGACCATTCTGCTGGTCCCGACACCCTTCCTAAAACAGATTGTGCGCGAGGATGCTGGTGACGCCCAATGTGTATCGCTCTCATCCGTAATCTGCCTGAACTTGCACCACCCTATCAGGTGTCGTGCATGCAGGCTCAATCGTGGTGGCCCGCAGTCCCCTTGTCTGTTGGGGAAGGCTCCCACGGTTGTGTTATCCGTCAGCACCACGGTATGTGATTCCACGATCACCTCCTCGTGGCGAGGGAGGTTGATGTGAAACTCTGTCTCTATAATATAGGCCGAGGCGGAGTCTCCGTGGATGTGGACCCCCAGCCCGTTTGGCGCTATGGTAAACTCACTACGTGAATACCGGGGTGCAGGAAACCTGACACCCTGGGTCAAATTGGGCTGATGGGTCCACCACCAGAGTTCCTCTCAAAACCGACAACGGAACCCGAGGATATTGAGTGACGACTGGGCCTGCAAGCAGGCTAGAAGGTGTAGTTGGGTTAGCCTAACGTAGAAACCGCAGTACAGTTCGAGGTCTACCATACTTGCCATTAGGCCTACCACCTTCATCCATGCCACAGCGGGTTTTGCCGAGACTCGGCCAAGAGTCAGGCACACACTTTGCACCATGTTGGAGTCACCCGCTGACGGGTGAGAGCACCGCTGAACCCCTCCGTGAGGGTGATCTGGGCCCCTACAAATAGTGGTGTCTGCGTGGGACCCGCTGGACTTTTTGAGCTGATCAAAAACCATCCCGCACCCTCGGACCATCAACCCCATGAGACCCGTAGTCTTCAATGGAGTTCATTATATGAGCCAAACGTCCAGGTAGCAACTGATGTTGACACCCTGTGCTTCAGATGCGCTGCCACCGCTCTGACCAAGAGTGTTAAACACCCTGGGAGAGATGGACAGGCGGATGGCGGTATCAAACTTAATTTTGATCCTGTACCTAGACGCGCAGATGCCTCCGATCTTGAGAGGCGTGTGGCATATGCAGATAGGCGTCCGAGAGATCTAGCGATGCTGTTCCCACCCCTGATGGGGCAAAATGCTAGCACCGGCGAGAGTCCCCATTCTGAACCTCTTGGGCCTGAAGAGCGTGTTCAACAGCCTGCGGTTCCGGATGGGGCTCATGTCAGCCGGTTTCCTTGGTAGCCAATGGCTCCAAGATCACCAAATAGAAACAGGGTGAGACGGACAATCGCCCGCTTGAGGAAGCTGTGTGACCCTGTCTAGTGCCCGAAAAACCACTGACGGCACTACTGTGGACCTCTGAAATTGCAGGCCAGATGTGGGAGACTGGGTTGCCAGTCTGTAACCCCACTCACCACTGACCATACCCAGGCACTCAAAGAGATGGTTTCCCACCTCTGGGTGAAAGCCATAGCGGTCGATCCACTGGGAGATCCCCTGTGGAAAAACAGGCTGAGCCCCCCAGGAATGTTTTGTGCCTAGCTTCCCTTGGAAGGCGCTTTGCTTCTTCGAATCTTGCCAGCTGTTCCTCGTGCTACCCTTGCGCCCCAGTAAATGGGTGCTACAGGGTAGTGGGCTCGGGTACAGTTGGTGGTGCCGGACCTGCTGAAGTCGGAGCTCCTACCAGTATGGTAGGGCAGTTTCCGACTTTTCAGAGTGCTCCCGTAGTAGCTTTTTGCATTTCCTCCACCATAAGCGCAGAAGCATCCAAAGAGAAAATACCCTGCCTTTCCATCGCGTTGAGCGATTACTGGATGTGTAGCCCCACCCCAGCTGAGTGGACACCCTATGGGCTGGGCCCATGGGTTACAAAGGCTAGCTGTTACACCGCTAATAGGCTCACCTCAAAAAGCTCAGATGTTGTCTGTATATACGCTTGATTACATATCTGGGTCCCTCTCGATCCCCAGGTAGGTCCTGGTCCTCCCGCGTTACACGCAGAGGAAGCGTGCAAGCACTTGCAAATGTAATAGCTCTACTGAGCTACAGCCCTCGATATCTACCCGTGAGGTTTGCGGGAATGAAGTGCAGGCGCCTGTGAGGAAGCAGCAGCTGAGCATCCTACTGAAAGGATCCCTGGTCCTCCTCCATGGACTCCCCTTAGGGGTGTCCGGAGGAAGATCAGTGCTGTTGCTCCCCAGTAGCGGGGAAGGAGATTGTAGTGATGTCACTACCGGACTCAGCTTCCGACTTTTTCCCTCGCCCACAGTATCCGTATTTGCTCCGATGATGGCGGTAACTGAGGACGGGCATCTGAAAAATCGGGTAAAGAAGGCATAACCACTGTGTGGCTGCCACTACCTGCCAGCAGAAGAGGAGTACTCCCAAGCAAGACCCTGAGTATCCGCCATGGCACCACTGGGTCCGATGCTCAACAGCCGTCGTCCTAAGCGCTAGCAGCACACGGGCCTACCCTGATCAAGATCTGGGTTAGCCCCATGCCGGCTGGCCTGGTCAACAGCTGATGTTGGTACTGCATGAGTTCCATCGCTGGCGACACTTGCCACGGTGCTGGGCCAAAGAAACACCCTGCGGCGGGTACCACAGGGCATACCCAGCCGGCAGCTGACCCTGAAAGGATCCGCCACCAGGGTAACCCCATGGTACTGCAGTACCAGCACCGCCTTTGTTGCCACAGAGACTGTGGCTGACTAAATGCGAAAACCGGTCGCGGTATCAGCGTGGGTACCCTTGAGGGTTCCCCATGTGGACCGCTGTACCTCGCCACACTGCGTTCCCTGTTTGGGGATCAAGCTGTGTGCTGGCGTGGTACCGCGCGGTACTAATATGGGTTTGAGGTTCCGGCTGTTGTACCGCTGTATGCGTGGTTCCAGCGTAGGTGCCCGTGAGGGCTCCGGCTGTGTACCACTGTACCCATGCCTCACTGCGTTCCCCGCAAGGGGAATCAAGCCCGTGTGTATGGGTACCCAAAGCTATACCGACTGTCCCTTGGCTGAGGGAGCTTGCCTAGTACCACGGGTAGCTGAGCGTGCATACCCCGATCAATCACCTATTGAATAGGCAGCGTTGTCAATGGAGCTATGCCCTGTTGATTTGACAGTGATCGATCAAGAGGGCACTGACCCATTGGCGATAATGGATCACCCACGCTCCACTGGCTCTCGAGGACAAAGTGGGTTGTTGATCAGCTAGCTGTTCAAGCTACTTACTGTACCCTCTAGAGCTTCGCCAAATCGCTGTGTGTGGCGGACCACTCACGGCAGCTATGGGCGGGTGCATAGCGCTACCACTGAAGTCAAGCCGTGAGCTTCGTCTTTGTAGCTGCCACCGAATGCACCTGGGTTGTCCGTGAGAGACTGCGAGCCCAACCCCTGAATAATCGCCAGCCAGTCCCTGTGGACAGCCAGCAGCTATTCTAGGGCCCAGGGTATCACTCGGGCGGTCCCGCCATGGAAATGCTGTGCTTGACAACCCCAGTTGGTTCTGCTAAGACTACACCCACAGCGTTAGCCGCGCTATCGTCTCTGCTGAACCCATGCATGCTAGGGTTCAACCCAGGCAAGCCGGGGTACTTGCATGCTGCCCGTCCGCTTCTACTACTGTGGCTGTTTGAGCCCGTGAGATATGCCTGCAACAGGCGGGTGTCCTCCTGCTAAAAAAGCCCGTGAGGATTTTTGGCTAGAGGACTGTATCCTCCTGCTACAAAACCCGCTTTTTAAGCTGGTGAATTACCGCTTTGCTGCCTGCTACTTTGTTCGGCGATAGTCAGTGCTTTCGCTGGCTGCTGAGCCTTTGAAACGCTGCTTAGCAGTCCCAAGGAACCGCTTGCTTGTCCGGGACAAGCCCCTTAAGCAGACCTGCCATGACCCATAGGGGCTGTCACAGCAGAATCTACCATGTCGACTGGTATCATCCTGCTGCAAAACCCGCTAGGGTTTTCGCTGGTAATTACCGCTTGCTGATACTTTGCTCCGAACTATAGTCAGTGCTTTCGCTGGCTGCTTGAGCCTTGAGAGTCCCGAAGGAACCGCTTGCTTGTCCGGGGACCGGAGCCCCTTAAGCAGACCTGCCATGACCCATAGGGGCTGTCACAGCAGAATCCACTGTATCGACCTTTACCAGTGCCCTTGGTAGATTTCTTCTTTTATGGCGATGATGGAGCCTATCCCAAGCTGCTGGAACTCGGAGAGTCCTAATGCAAAAGAAAGACATCTAGAAGATCATGAGCACTCCTGTGGGTGAAACAGAGCGGGTGTGGGTCCCGGCTCCGTCACCAATAGGGCAAGCCCGACAGGGCCGAGGCTAAGCTTTGAAAAAGGGAGGGGTACTACTCATGCCCCAACACGTGACTCAAGCCCAGTAAGCAAACCTGAAACACGGAGGCTGGTCACTAACGCTAGTGGTAAAGTAAGGACTGGCTAACTTTATTACTAAATGTCAGACGGGTCCTACCAATCTTCACCGTATGAATATCTGATTAACTCTGAACATTATCAACGGTAATGAAGACATAACGATAGAGTAATCACCCTAAAATAGCAACAATAACTCTGGAACATTTGAAATACAATGTGTATGTACAAACATCTATTGTAACTTTTGCAATGGTGTGTTTTACATTGGCAAAATGAATAAACGTCAACGACCATTTTGAATTACTCGTGTGTCCCAGAAGAAAGCGGAGGCACGATATTTAGCTAAGTTTTGGATCGTTTTTGTCACTTTTTAGCGCAGAAAATGCCGTCAAAACTATCCTCAGTCGAACAATACCGGTTTGGTTTTACCTAAGGTGTGAAACTACAACCGTATATCTCGCTTGGTCGAGAAATTGATACACAGTGCTATGAACAATCGATAGGCACGTCTGTGTCAGTCGGAGACCAAGGAGGATAAGGGGCGATCATATGGTGTGACCTCACCTTTTTGGGTGAGTCCACCGGGGATCGGGGTTTTTGTTATTTATTCATTTATGTGGGACAAAATGACTATTGGTTTTCCGCATCTCGGGATCGATGCAAGAAGTATCTTAATCAACATCGAAACGTGTAAGATCGACCGCGTACTGAGTCTGGCGTTTATTGTTTCGACAGTTTTTTGTGGGACATGAGAGCACCTCGGATTGCATCTATAATTCTGAATACGAAGCATGTCTTTCTGATATCAAATAATTTTCATTTTTGAAAATCATTAATATAATACAAATTTTATGATAAATTATAAAATTTGATATTCTTCAAATTTTGATATATAACAGTCCTCGGTAAATTATATAAATCTAATGATATATTTTAAAGTGTATGTAGCAGGGAGGAAAAGCCGGCGGTCAATTGAAAATTTTGACCTGTCATATTGAAGATATGGATTTTTTCCCAAAAATTGACCTAATTTTTCAGGTGTTTTGGGAAAAAAATCCATATCTTCAATCTGAAGTCAAAATTTTCAGTGACGTCAACTTTCATCCCACCTACATATACACTTTAAGCGTATAAATCATCAGATTTATAAAGTTTACTTCAAGAACTGTTAAATATCAAAAATATCAATTTTTAATGATTTGCCATAAAATGTGTATTAAATTGCGAATTTCAAAAATCAAAATTATTTGATATCAGAATGACATTCTTAGTATTCAGAATGCAATTCATATGTCTGATCGGTGTAATTTGGTAAAACGATCCTAACTTAGATAGACTTTAATGCCTTATTAGGACTGTACTGAAAAAAGTTTAAAAGCCTTCATGCCATTTCTTTTTTCCAAGTGTCTAGCTTATTATTGTGTTCCTAAAGTTCCAGGTTTTCACCAAGGTAGGTCTAAATATTTTTCAGCAGAGCCTTAATTAGGTAAAACTTCTATCTTGAGTTAGGTTGTTTTTGACCAAATTAGGGCCGTGATGTGCTCTAATGTCCCAAAATAAATACTGTCCAAACGTTATACCCCAGCCCTTAATCATTCAATAATGATGTTGCTCTTGCTATCAAATGCAAAATCTGTGCACCATCATTACAACACCTACAATTTTACAGTTCCAATGCATCACAAACCAACTCTGCTTGGAGCAGCAAATGCAAATCTTCATAATCAATAACCACAGAAAATGCCAAATTTACCGTGCCTGTAAACAATGGCTGAACTCAGCATCAAGTTACACTCAGTGACATCATCAACTACGTGTCACAAAATGTTACCTTCACATAGTTCACTTCATCAACGCCAATCCTATGTGCCATTTACAGATCTCTTCAAAAGCTGAACCACTCAGGGCTAATAGCACAATTTTGTCCCACAATTTTTCACTCTCCATTGAATTTTCATTCCCATTTTCTCTTCCTATACACCAATTTAAAGTACTGCCTTACATATTGTTGGCTTGTGCATTTTTTTATAAATCTATGGTTTTATCCTGACCCCCATGCAAGTGTAAATGCAAATTTTACACTAGAAATCTAGCATGACAGATAATTCTAATTTCCATCGCTGTGAAAATTTCTTTACTCCACAGTTGTTTGTAAATTACATACATGTCAAGTCTGTGGTCTGAAGGAGCATCTGGTGGTGATGGGCAAATACTATGAGTTGAAATTGTCTCATCTCCAATGGAATCTAGCTCAGTTTAATAAAATGGACTTTCAGAGATCCAACAATGACCAAACAATCGGTCACTTCAAAACTGAAATTCAAAATTGAAAAATACCCATAAGGCAAGTGGGATGGCTGAGCCATATTTTTCCTGTTTTAGCCTTTTACCTAAAAACTGTAGATTAGTTCGTCAAATATTACTAGGAAATAAGTTAATTTCAATCAGGTGATTAGTCTACTTCATAGCCCCCCTTTGGAAATTCATACTTCAATGTCAACTCATCTCACAATGATAACAACTTCAGAACTGCTCCCATCCATCCCATGCCCCAAGTTTCACTGTTGTGTTTTATGGGGTGAATTGTTTATCAAAAGGACTGACTATCAGGGAATATGTAGCACTAAAAGAAAAAAAAAAGTTTTGGCTTCTATGAATGAAGTCTCAGTGATTTTGTTGTGTTTCAAAACATTCATCATCCAACATGTTTTCATGTACTTATATTGTTACTTTAGTGGTAAATAAATAAATAAATTTAAATTTAGGATCTGGAACAACTTTAAAGTGGTTCCATCCAACCATAATCCTAACCCGAATATCTTTATCCTTCATGTAATTCTACCCATAATCATAACCCTAAAAGCTAACTTGAACCCTAAAATATAACCTAATCCTAATCTAGGGTGGAAGCAGTTAATCTCAAGTCTTACCTTGTTCTGTGGGAACTACTTTTTAGTTTTATCAAGCACAATATCTAACACTGATGTGAACTGACTTCTTCAAAGGTAAACATATGAATAATGAACATCAAACAAAACAAATTATGCATCTGATCAGCAATACATTGGAGGGTGCTGCACAAATTCTCTCATCCATCAACCCCAAAACCACATTTACACTACACCATCATTTTTCCTCAAAAGCGAACAAACTAATCCAAGGGAAAATGATGTACATCATACCTGTACAAGAGAGAATTTCCCTACCCTTCCAGCTTAATCAATATTCATGTTAGCACATAATAAACTCTACATGAATTTGTTCCCAAATAACCCCAGTGTCCAACTTACATGCACCCCATCTTGTCATCCACTTTACCATGAACTAAGGAAAGTGAAACTACTAAAACTCATCTGCCAGGACACAGTTATTTAACCCCAAATGCTTGTATACTAAAACCATGACTTCTGAATGTTTTGAGTACACAAAAAGTCATGCTCCACACTTTGAGCTCAATGTTTGAGTTATTGAATGCAGATTATTGAACTAAGCTGTTGATAGGAAGGTGCACGAACTGAGAATGAGGCTAAATGTTGTGGCTCTTGGTAGTACCAATTTCACATCTTTATGTAGTAAACTTACAATGTGACAAAAATACTCATACTCCACACTTTGAGGTCAATGTTTGAGCTGTCAATAGGGTAAAATAGTATTGAA
Organism: Amphiura filiformis; assembly: GCF_039555335.1. Lineage (NCBI taxonomy): Eukaryota > Metazoa > Echinodermata > Ophiuroidea > Amphilepidida > Amphiuridae > Amphiura > Amphiura filiformis. Next base: position 12,217,440 of record NC_092642.1, on the reverse strand, counting down.
TGCAGGTTATTGGACTAAAACAATGCAAAATTATGAATGAGGCCATTGTGGCACATTATGGTACCAATTTCACATCTTTATGGGAAACAGGAAAGATATTAGTGGGTCTCACTTGACAGACTATATCCTATGCTACAAAATGCACCTGGCAAACTGCTTTGATGCGTTAGAGCGAAATATGTGCTTGGCCAAATTTCTTTATTAGAAAGACAAATTTCTTGCATTTCTATGCTTTGCTGGGATGACAAAGCATACTCTATCCTCCTCTGGTTACTTACTTTTCATTTAAAAACACTGATAATTTCCCTAAATGTTAGTGTCTTTTAAAACAGTGCTAAAAGACTGTAATAAAGTTAAATGAATTCAGGGATTTATCTTTTCGTTTACATTTGATCGCTATTCAACAGGGATATAGTACCAAACTTTGAGTTCTATTTTTGAAAATTTTGTACCTGTAATCTCAATGACCTATGTAAAAATCTAATGTCCGATATGCTTGGCAGTGGCAGGCAATGATATTCCCACTCTAATTCTCACAACATGTAGTTCTAAAATGCAGTCTCTCATAGCATTACTAAAATACAAACAATGTCATGTGCACTCAAGTTGAAATGTTATGATCTGTGAACTAAAACACGACGGTCTTCTCCTCTTTGAATTGAGAGTAAAGGTGATTCATCATCACACTCTCATCTCTAAATGGCATACTGTATGGCCACTAGCTATACACATCTTAACACTGGGCCTCTTACATGCTCTTGTATGTTGTTTTTGGCAAAGACCGCTCAGACAAGTGTGTTAATATTCAAGCCATGTGACTACTGTGCATGGATTTCCTTCTTATTATCATCCTTTAAAGCAATACTAGACATGCTAAGCTTGAACCTAGAGACTCAAGAACCACAGTCTCAATCGCTACCAGACGACAGAACCTGGTACTTTAAATATTCATTATGGTCAGTTTTCATATCATATTTTCTTATCCTCTGAACATCTTCAAATTTATCATGAAGAATAAAGGTATCAATACTGTAAAAGCACAGATATTGGAACATTTTTTTTTTCACACTTCATTTATTTTCGCAATTTCTGTGTTCTTCAGCTACCTTGAAATAAACAACACTCAAATATTACATCAATGTAAGGAAGCTTGAGAATCATGAATTTAACAGTGCAAAATTGGTAAAGCGCAAAAAAATTATTCACACACAAATTTCCACTTTCACAGTTATCTGAATCCATGGAGAACAGAAAGGGTTAAATTCACAGTGCCAATGTACTAGGTGCATACACCTCACAAGGCAAAAACTTCGTTGTAGTCCAACTGAAATGACCTGCCTTTACCCCAACTATGTTTGCCCCCTGCCTCATTGTTACTGTCACCCCACTCAATGTATAAACCAAAGATGTAGGTAGTGGATGATGCAAATCAGGCAGCTTTTAATTGTTTGATGCAGTTTTTGCTTGTAAAATTTGCATTTAACAATCAAGATTGTCCTATGATCTAACACACCAACAATATAATGCCAGCACATTTATAATATGGCCATGCATCAATCATCTTTACTTACCCCAAAACTATAATTCCAATATTTGAAGCTTTTAATGCCTTGAACTTTCAGATCGAAACATTCAGATCACGAAAATTGGAATGAAAATCAACAAGTTGATAAGTTGAGTGGCCGATCCAGCCAGCCAGCTACAGTGTGTCCACTCTGAAGTACAAAGTGACAACACGCGCATATCGTATGCTGCGTAACAGTGCGTAGTGCTGCGCTCTGCTGCAGTTATACGTGCCTTCAAAGTCAGCATTAATGTGTGTGTAAACGTCTGCTGTACTTTGTACTTGAGTAGACTGACTATATAGTTAATGATTATGATGTCTGTCATGTGTGATGGTAACCCGAACAATGCTAAGAACCTGAAGTAATGCATTTTATATAACACCTAAGTAGATCGTTGTTATTTGATTGGTTCATTGTAAGTCACATGTCAATCAATAAATAAACTATTTTACAGCCTACGTCACTACCGTGGAATTTGGTTATATGGGCCGTGCATTTTTCGTTATATGCACCGCATTTTCGCTTATGTTGTATAGGTTCTATTGCACTAATAGATTGTATGCTTTTTCAATCTCTATTCCTAATAGAGTCCAATCGGCATACAGTATGCGTCAATTCCCTGTGGACTTTGCCGTTATTATGAGGCTATATTTGTGATCATGAGTTCACAACCTTTGACACGTAGCAGACGAATTTGCGACCTTTCAGCTTGCAAAATGGCCGGTGCCGGTCAAAACAATTTTGTGCTCATGAATGAAGATGACATTGCAGCATTAATTGACGCAGCTGATGCCACAAATACAATATGCTGTACGTCGGCTAGATTCTTTCGCCAAGTGTCTCGATTTAAGTTTGGAAGCTATTGAAGCTTATAGTGAAGCAGAATTGGATCAATTGCTATCCCGATTTTACGCCGGTCTACGCAAGGATGATGGAACATTGTATTGCAAGAAATCAATGCACGCAATCAGGTATGGAATACATCGTCACTTTTTAGCGACCAAGGATGTGGATGTTACTAAATCTGACGCATTTAAGGAAAGCAACAAGGTGTACAAAGCAATGATGGTGAAGCTGAAACAAGAAGGGAAAGGGACTGTGCAGCATAAGGCAGCCATATCTGACCTTGATATGGCCAAGATACTGGATTCGCTTCGACATCAGCACACCAGCAGGATTACAGAACAAAGTATTTATTGACATGATGATTTACTTCATGCGAACAGAGGTAGGGAGAATCTTCAGTAGTATGACAGTTGCAGACTTTGTGGTAAATGTTGATGAACAAGGCTTATGCTTACATTGTTCATCGTGACACTCTCACAAAATCTAGGCGTGAAAATGAAGATGAGGGTTTCTCAGGTCATATGTACGAGATCCCTGGATCTAGCAGGTGTCCGGTCACTTCATTTCTGGCTTTCAAAGAGCTTCTCAACCCAGATCAAAAATGTATGTGGCAGCGACTTAAATCTGTTGTTCCACCTGATGGTCAACCATGGTATACAAATGCCCCATTAGGCATTAACACATTGGGTAATAAGATGAAAGTCATTGGAGAGAAAGCTGGATGTTCAAGAAAGTACACAAACCATAGTTTAAGAGCAACTACTTGCACGGTACTCGATGAAGCTGGATTCGCGAATCGTCACATAATGTCGGTCACTGGTCATCGGTCGGAATCTTCACTGAAGAGTTATTCTAGAACCAGTGACCAGAAGAAAAAAAAGCTCATGAGTGCCGCCTTAGCAGAGCAAATGCAGGAGAATCATGCTCCACCTCCAGAGCCTGAGCAACACACTGTTCATGATCATGATATTGAGAGCGAGTCTGGTAATGGTATCTTGGAAAATATTCCAGACAACATCCTCACTAATTCCCAGGAGCAGCTCATCTTGAACGAGTCCAATTATAACATCCAAAATTCAATGGCAACTTCTTCAGTGCAGCAGTTCCATTTCCATGGACCAGTCAACTTTTTCAACAAATAACTTACAAACTCTTCATGTAAATATGTTGTTTTTTCCAATTTTTGGAACTTTGACTGTTTTGACTTTTGAACTTGAAGAAATGAATCCAGTTATTTTGGATGTATTTGAGTGATCAACTTTGGAACTTAACTGTTTTGATGAATTTACTATTGAGTTACGGAAGTTAACTTTTGAAATTGAACTTGACTTTTGAATCCGAATTTTGAATCTAAATGATATGTGCATGGATTATAAATTGGACAAGCCTGAAAGAAGAATTACAGCAGATACCGAAATGTAAGTACATTTCCTTTATAATATTTTATAGGCTAATTCTCCAATCAAATGACAAAAATCTACATAGATGTTATATAAAACAAATAATGAATGTTTTCATTAACGCCGCAATGGAAATTCCATTTTCAACTCATGAATATTTTACCATTCGATTTGTATAATAGAATCTCACCTTGTTGACTACTTGAAAGAGTCCTACTTGGACTAACTTAGTCTGTGAACAAATGTAAAATGGAATGTTCCATTCAACTCGAAATTGCCTGGTCTAGTCAAAGTTCGTGTTGTGCTACAATGTAATGTGTGTCAGTAATACCAGGAACTTCTTGACCCAAAACCTGTCTTTACTGGTCAAAGAACATACATACAAAATGCTCAGTTGAATGGAACATTCCATTTTACAACTCATGAAGCCAATATTCTTACCATTGCACTCATAAATGTTTGTGATGGATGCATTGAATTCATTATTTATGTATAATAGAATCCTACCTTGTTGGACTAATTAGTTGAAAAAGAGTCCGCTACCAAGTTGGACTAACCTAGTCAGCAACTAGTCAAATTGTTCTGGTCTGTGATGCTACAATGTATCTCAATGTAATACCAGAACTTACGAACTCAATATCTTCGTGTCCGATTTCAGAACCCAAAATGTACTTTTATTTTAAAATAACTTAATTAATTCGGAACCAGAAGGGGACATACAAACATGCTCTTAGCTTTTCTTGTGTGATTTGATGGTTCCATCATAACAGTCTGCCTATGCCTTGTGGTTTTCTTAACTTTTGTTGAATGCCAAGGGTCAAAATAGAGTCTTACAATTTAAATTAGACTAATACACAAAGAGCAGCCAAAACTTTATTTTGCATCATTTTCCCGCTAGACAAAACTGATGTTTATGAGCCAGCCTGCTTACTAGTCAGTGTCTATGTGAATGTTTGTGATGGATGATTCTATAGATCCAATATTAGTGGTGGTGAATTCATTACAGTTTATGGACCATATGTCTTGTTTTGAATAACTTTACTCCCACCCACCTCATTCTAAATAAAAACATACCATTGATGTTCACTAACTAGCAGCATGTCTGTACCATGTTCTTATATTATGCCCTTAATTGTGGTAAAGGATTTTTATGATATTTTGCAATGTAGAGGAAATTAAAGAAGTTTTGAAAAACAAAATGAGTGTAATTTGAATTACATGTAAGTCGGTTAACTTAGCACTTGTTCAGTGCCTGTATGGGACCATGACAACCCCTCTCTGACATTACAAAATCCACCAGTCCTAAGCGCCTCGTTGCCAGCTTCGCTTAATAGCCTTTAAATCATGTTTTACAATAGGCGTGTTTCTATTGTGACCATTTACCAGTAAAGAGATGGTAAAGGGCTACTTCCCAAACAAAAGGCACTATTCACCGGCTGAATAGCAGCAAGTTTACACCTTAATTGGTAACATTTTCCTTCTTGAGGAAGGAAGGAAAACAGCGAGGGCGCTTACCAGGGAACTCCAATACACTCCGTTTCGAATGCGCATACAGGGAAGAAACCGGAAGTTGAGTCGCAAAATTGACTTCTGCATTGCCAAGAGCTAGCTTGTTTATGTTTACCATTCCGTTCGCAAAAATTCATAGGCATATACTTGACTCACTTGCTAATAAAAAATGACAGAAAAATATTCATAATGCATTATACATAATTGATACTAAATATTTAACGTGAGTTATGATTAATGACCTTAGTAAAATCCATGAAATAATATATAAAACAACAACAACAACAGCCAACAGCAGATGAATCCAGCTGTGCATCAGAAATAAATAGAAATAAACTCGGATCTGTGGCGGAGTGCTTTAGAAGATAAGAAAGATTTCATGATTTTAATAGTATGTTGTTGATGTTGTTACTAGTTCATTAAAATGAATATTAACTGAAATTACAGACCTGAAACAGGGTCTTTATTTAAAAAAAAAAAAAGAAGGAAAAAGCAGAAAATGCTCAAAAAACGCTGAAAAACAGTGTAAAATCGGGGTAAAATGGCTCAAAATTGTCTCTGATTTTGCTGCCTCATTGTCAGCCAAACAATTAAGAAAATACTACAATACTAAAATCCACAACGCTTTGCGATTGACCTGGGATTGACTCCAGTGCATGACCTTTTGCCAGCAAACTTTCGTTCGAGGCGTGTCAATCGACGCTGTTCATCGAGTATTTACCGGTAAACAACGGGCAATGAAAACTGACAGTTATCCATCTTTCACACCTATTTGACGGCGAACAGTTTTACCAGTAAAATGCAGAGGACTCAAAAGAAACATGCTAATACAAATAGGTTCTTCGTAATGTTAGACAGCAAGCATTGAATATTAATCTGAAATGAAGGAGTTTGGCAATGGCATGCAACTCCTAAGGACCATTGGGGTATATGATCAGTCCCTGAAAGTGAAAGACAACCATGTTTCAATTTTACTGTTTTAAAAAGTGCCATATGCACACAAAAAAAACAGATCCACATTATTAGGCCGATATAAATGTTCATAAGAAACAGAATCCTCAGGTGTGACAATCAAAAATAAATATTATTTCCTAACAATAAATGCACGCATTGGCATGCTACATGTATCACAGCTCATTGGGAGATAGAATGCCATGAAGTTTTTTCACACTTGCAGTGCAGAATCTGAGAAATGTATCTTCCTCTGTAATTACACATCATGTTAAAACCTACAAGGGAAGAAATGGCAAACAATGCAATAGCTGCCATTTGTAATATTTCATAACCGGGCACAAATTTGGGTACATCCTTGGTGTAAGAAATTCATGAGTCTGACTAGTGTAAAGACTGCATTGAAGAATAAAGCTATATAGGCCCTATGCTTCTTCAATTTAGAAGATTTCTTTGCTATAGGCTAATTCCAAACATTTTTATATGATCGATAAACTAAACCCACTGGCAATTAGTAATTAGAGCATGTTTTGCACCTGTATGTCTCCAAATCAACCAATGTGCGTCTATACTCTTTTGAGGTTTTGCACAGTACCGGAAGAAGAAGAAGAATTAACCCTAACCTCAGTCCCAACATCCAAAGTGTTTTTTTGTGAATGGAAAGAAATGAAGGATGGAGTAAAGAGAGCAGATGAACAAAGAAGTTGTTTGTTTTGATCGGGATTCAAACCCAACACCCCTCGTGTGCCAAGCACTAGGTCGGTAGCCACAGGTTGTTCGCCGGCACTGCCAACAAAACCATGCGCATATAAAGGGTGACTGCATCATCACATCATGTGGGATGCATGCATGTGCAATAGATATATCCAGGCCTGAGAGTGTGTCTTTTAAAAAATATCTGTTTTCAGCGTAAAAAATCTGAAATTATTTAAACCACACATACTTGTACGTATGTATACACAACAAGTGTAGAAAAATATCTGAAAGTTGAAAAAAAATATCTGAAAACAGATTATATCTCTCACACCCCTGGATATATCACAGAGCTAAGTAAGAGATGCAATGGGCAAGTTGAAACAATGTAGAACTTTGTAAATGATGGAACATTAATTTCTGGAGTAATATTTAAAGTGGTTCCTTCATGTAATTAATTCATGTAAACTAATCACAACCCTACACCTAATCCTAACCCTAATTTTGTGTAAAATTACATAAAGGACCCATAAAGAGCAGCTATAATACTTTAGTGCAGATCACCTTAACACACCACATAGCACCTTGTCACAGACAGGCTAAGATGTTCAGGTGGACATGCTACTATAATTGTCAATTTTATTGCCTGTATCAATGTTTCATAATGTGGACTATCAATGTTGGCTTTTGTATAATATTTCATCCAAATTAGGATGATTTGCTCATGTACTGCTATATGACATCAGGTGCTCAATACGATTTACTGAGAACATGTTTTTTGTTTACTATTGTTTTGGTCTTCTTTTTTTTTTTCTTCTGTTTTACATCAGGCCATCAATATTGCATTCAAAGCATGTTATTTTGGTCAACTAGGAGGTACAAATACCATGTTTCAAGAATGATCATTTTAAAACTTTTCCTAGAAATTGAAAACATACTCTTTTTCTCAGGTACCCAGAGGTTTCCGGTGGTATAAAAACTTTTTTGAGAAAGTGGGGATGATGCTATGGATCACAAACTGTCCCTTTAATCATTTAATCACTTTAATCTAAAAATTGTCTTTTTTATTATAAGATATTGTCAACTGCATCCCATACATGTAACATCTCTGTTTCATTTCCACAATTTATACACTATGGACCACAATGGCCTCATCCCAATGGCATAGTTCAATAACCTCAATTAAACACTCATAGTGCAAAATTTGACCTCAGTTTGCAGAGTGTGAGTTTTTGTACCCAAATTTTCTAAGGTCATTCAATGAATGTACAAATGTATTTGGGGTTAAAGAACTGTGCCATGATAGATGCGCATGTTGTGGATCCTAGTGATATTAAGCAAATTTCAGCACCTGCTTCAATTCCACATAATGTTCTTGTACTAGACTCTTTGTCTAATATTCACAGACATCGTGTCTAGTATTCATGAATTAGGAAAAGGCAGTAGAAATTCCTTGTTTTAGTGCACTGCGATGTGTACGGAAAATATTCAAGCAGTGCAAAATTGACATTCTTGAGTCAATTTTGCCATGGGGGGATCGCACACTCTGTCATTTATTCTGGGATCGTTGACGTTTGTAGAAGTTCTTCAAGTTGCTTACATGAGACAATTTGTTAAATTGTTAAATTCTTTGCTACGACTACCTGTGTGTAATAGTACACAATGTACAAAATGCATAGCGAAGTGGTAACACAAACATAAACACAAATTTACACACCCAATTTCTAACTCTGCATTCAATGGAACCCTCACTGGACAGTGGACATCCTCCCAAAATAAAGAGACTAGGCCTATTAATATGTATGTACTTTCCACAGCGGCAATACCATATTTTGTTCTGTTTTCCTGTGGGGTAAGGGGGCAAGCAAATTTCTAGGTATTATCCACAAAATTATCTAAACATAGGGCATTTCTTTCCCAAAGGAGAAATTTCCCTGTTTCTTATATAAATTGTGGAGAATGGAGTGAAAATCTAAAAATGGGTGCATCCCCCATGTCCCCATGCCAAAACTGATTGCTACAGTGAAATATGAATTGAATTGGAAAGCAACTTTCTATAAATTTTCTCTACCTTAATGCTAATCATCTTTCCCTGACATACTATGCATATCACAGGCATCTCAAAGCACTACAGATAATTCCTAATTAACCATCTTAAACAGAATTGTAGTTAACCGCGATCTTAAACAGAATTGTAGTGCTGCGATAAAATCTTATCACCATATTTTAAGCTTCTCACAAGCTTTACAGCCAATGCTGAACCCATCTCTTAAAACCCTTGAGTCCAATGTCAAAGTGTAAGTTTGGTTTCTGTGTGGTGAGCATGAATATTTTACACTTTGGAAATGTTAAATGTGAACAGTTACCATTTGATACACTGTGTAGTTTGTTTCTACAGCACCAATGAAAATAGCATACCTCCCGATTGTTTTGCCATGCACCCATCACCCCTCCCTCCTCCTCCACTCCCTATTTTCACAGGTAACAGGGTCAGCACTACTTTTGAGCTCTGTTGATACTATCCAGGTTGAGCGCCTCGCTACGTGCACTTGGTTAGAAGTCTGTGAGGGCCACAAACTGTGGCTAGCAACAGGGGTGTACCTTGCCGGTCCAGCTTTTTGTGCCTTTAATGTCATGTCGCATGATGATATAATCAAATCATGTAGAATACTTACACTTTCAGTTACTTCGTGCATTGAGGTTTCATGATGTTTGACAGTGTTAGGGTCAACACCATTTTGCTCAATAACATAACTACACAAATGTCTTTGCAATAGACCATTGGTGTAAATCTGTCTTGAAAATGTCATGGTCCAAGGTGCTGTATGGCTTCAAACATACTTGGATTATATCTTGACTGGTTATAGGCTTCATATGAAATTGTTTTGAAGTCTTAATACAAGAATTATTATACTTTTGAAAACAAAAGTCAGATCCTTTGCAAATGAATAAACTAGAATTTTGCGGATCTTGGGTTGCGCAGTTCTACACATCATTTTAACCGGGGTGATTTCATCTGGGCGGAAAAAAATAACAATTCCAAATAAATCTATGCAAATTTATGAAAATGTGCTACCAAATAAGCATATTTTGCGACAAAACCTACTGGAATTTGTAGACCACTAATTGTCACCCTTCCACCAAATCACATCATTATACCAGTTCCAAGAAATGGGATGGAAGGACATTTATGTAAATGAGCCACCAAATGAGCATATTTTGCAACAAAAACCTACTGGAATTTGTAGACCAGTAGTGCCACTCCTCCAAATCTCATAATAGGCCGCCCTTACCAATTCCGAGAAATTGAACTCGCAAGCTCAGCCAGACACATACTTCAAGTGGAGGCATAAAACATACGACAAGGGTATACTAAATATTTCATTATTAAGCCTACTCTGTTAACTTGAGATGTTACAAAGACTTGGGAGATTTTTCTGTTGAGTTTGGTATAGATATTCCAAATCTGAGAAAAAAGTGAATGTTGTTAAAAATAATGAAATATTTGGGAAACATGAACAATTGATGTGCACAGGAAACTGAAAACAATTACCCTAATATGCTTATTCTTTTTAAATCATACGATCATGCACTTTACGCAAAGAGCTATTTTATAAGATATTTTCGCTTCTTGTTCAGGACAATCCCCTCAAGGATTTTCAAAACTAGGACAAGATATGAAGATGAATGGGTACTCAGCGCTTACACAGCTCCATTATAAATGTATAGCATCACCATCCGACACAGCATTGACTTTGCAATCGAGGACATTGACACTCACCAGTTGGTGATGTACATGTAAGGAGGGTGGGTGAGTAAGAAGTTGAAGAGTTATGTTTGCATCGCCTGACATCCAAGGCTCTGTAAACATTTTCCCCTCATGTGTTTTGTGCTTTACTAAGACCTAAAAGAGTGCAAAAAACACTATTTTCATGGAATGATATTTTTGCATTACATTTATACTGTAAACACCTGTTCAAACAGCGTAATGTTTTTGAATGTCAGCAAGTTAATACCCATAGGAAAATGAAACTGAGACTGAGTGTAACATTTGCATGTTCTGCCTTCTCTTACAAAGTTCACATAAATTTATTGCACCAGAGAAACACTTGCTTCAAATACAGTTTTCAGTTCATGCAGTGTTTATTTCCTATGTGACATGTGTGCATATTACAATGTAGGTAGGAATGTTTTGATCAAATCTGAACTTTTTATATCTCTATGGCAAGGTGTTCACTCAAATGTAACTTTAATAATTTATTGTTTGAAGCAGAAACACATTGCCGTAATGAGTTGGAAATTAAACAAACTGTATATACCGTATCCATTCTAATAAGCGCCCGTGCCCCGATGAGCACCCACCCTATCCAGGAAATTTCCAATTTGCTAAAGGGTACCATCAATGTTGAAGTGACAGATAGACGTCGATACGGTGAAATAGGTGGAGGACTACAAGACCTGTGTAAACTTGCAATACATTTTCTACATCAGAAAAGCTACTAGAACATCTCAGGACCCTTTTATATTATACGTAAATTCGTCTCTAATCAACACCACTTATGGAAAATTAGGTAAACCAGGTAAAAAATAAGCGCCCACCCAAAATGCCCAGGGCGCTTATTGGGATTAATGCAGTAATTTGTTGACATAATCTTTATGAATTGTGCCTCTGGCATAACAGTTTTGTGGTGCATAATATCAATCGGCCAATATTGCACTTTTTTTTCAAATCACAGAACATATTTTCAAGAATTCAAAAGTTTGAAATCTTGTGATAATTAATCAAACAAGTCCAAATATGCCTCATGCTACTGTTGTGAAAGTGGACTAGGGAGGGACCTAGGAAGGGGAAATAATAAATGTCACCTTTCACCATACCTTGCAGAATAACGGTAACATCATATATAGTTTGTCCTCCTGCTCTTTCTGCGACAACGGTTGTGCTGTGCAGCATAGTTCCACGTACAGTTTCTTGAGATGCATCAGGCCCAGCAAGTTATCCTGAGCCCCCGGCCCTGGAGCATGCCCTCTACGGCCGCTCATGATACGCCGCATGGTATTCATGATGCTCTTTGTTGATTTGGCCTCTGTGGTAGACCACCTTCACAAAATCAGATTTATGCTGGATGAAGGCTGAAGATGGTGAGGATTACATTGCTTACAGCAATTTCATGGTTAATTGGTATCTGTAAAGAAAGAAATCAAACAGAAAATAGTTCATTTATCACTTTGAGTGTTCATATTAATAATTTATAGACTTACACTTTACAATTACATGCATAATTGCAGTATGAAATGCTACAAGTGTTTATTGCAATGCTTCAAACTCTGCTACTGTATGATTTATGGTGGAATTGTAAGTTATTGCAGAACAGCATAATGTTGGCCTACTCTCGGTTGTAAATATGTCACAATCTGTGTACCCCTACCGACCATAGACTCTTTTATTCAGAGTCTATGTACCGACAGGCAAACAAGTTATCTGTATCCTGACATACATTATATAAGATGCAATATAGATTTCCAAAAATATCAAAGTAAATATAACCAAAAATAGTTCCCTCGATGACCAATAACAAAGTGCGCTGTACTGTCCCACATAACAGTGAAAACAATAACATCCTGTGCATGCTTAGATACACACCATTATCAGTGTCTGACAGCATAGGGTCTGAAACAGTCATGCAATGCTATTGCAGATTTATGCTCAGGCTATACATTATGACTCTATATAGTATATACGACCTGAAAACCCAAAGTAGACTTTATTCAATAAACCGGAAAAGTACCAGCAATAAAAATTGAAATTGTAGCCATATTTGAGGTATTGTTCTCTGGAATCCAGTGGAAGACATATAGTGTTTTGTGCACTGTACAATCATGTATAGTAATATGTATTACATAGTATATGCCCAATTTGCCTACTACATCATGTAGATACATCATTTTAGGGTGACATCTGAAAATGGCCATCACCCACAAATCATGCTGCCCTGAGAGTATAGTTCATCAGCACATAAGACTCTGATAATACAGGGAAAAGGGCAAGCAATATATTTTTGTGTTTAATTTTCAGCCACTTGATTTACCTGGTCGAGTGAGGGAGATGGCCAAATTAGGTCAGCAGAAATTGTGGCAAAACCCAAACATCTCCTCTCCAGGCTTGGTTTTGATATATACAGATTCAAAAATATATAATTTATTTTCTCAACACAAACCACCCAATGGAACAAAAAAAATGATTGTTGTTCGCAAACATTGGTTGCCTGATGATCGCTGTACATAACGTACATGCGTGAAACTCGGAGTCGCATAAAATGTTTTTTAAATGTGTATTAATATACATTTTAATTTGCTTTCTCCTTTTTTTACTGGCGCACAAGAAAATAAGAATTATTTTTACCTAACAAGAAGAGTCTTTCAAAAAGACACAGTTCACGGATCAGGTGTATGAGTAATTTGTTCTAACTTTCCATTTTCATATCTAACCTACTCTGCACTGATCTTACAATAAATTAGAGATTTGAGGCATAATGATACCTACATCCTGACTCTGGCTTATATAACTCTCCATCCAGCAAGAAACTCAATGAAATACAAACTTTCAAACCAATATCATAGGCCTATTGAAATTCAATTAATATACCATGCAGATAATAACCTTGGCCTAATAATTTAAATTATTAGGGATCCAATTAAGATAAGCAAACATTACTGGGTAGATAACAGGAACTGAATTATGTCAGTTGGAAGTAATTGAGTAAATCGCCTGTATCAAAATAGCAGTGTATTTTTCATATATGCAGTAATATACTCAGCCTTATCACAAAATAAACAATAGCATTGACCTTACCCACCAATCAGTAAAGCCTATTATAATCATGTGATGGCTCAATCCAATAGTAAACATGCTTAGAAAAAAAGGCAAAAAAATAGTCCTGGCTGCCATTGTCTCAATACAAGATAGGATGTTCTAAAAAGTCCTTGTCATGTGGGGCAGGATTAGATAAAGGGATACAAACCTGGGTATGAGACATTAGGAATTATTTCCTAGCCTCTTAGCCACAGGGTTGATGGGCTACAATAGCTATTCAAGACACAGTGAATGCAAGGGATAAACTGTGCATATGAGATATGGGTTCAAGTGGGGGAAATGCTCACTCCGTGAACAAAAACCACTCACCATGATTAATCTCTCAAATCTTTTTGTGTATGTTTTTTATCATTAATTAATTTGTTTAATAAGTCTGGGTTAAGGCCGCACTATCAATGTACAAATACCATATGATAAGCTCCAGATATTATTTCCTGTTTCAATGCAGACTATGTCCAGCCTGTACTACTGGTAGCATTATGACCAACCGTTTCTGATGTACACAGACGCATTCACAGCAGCCATCAGGGTTCACACTCATTTTTTGATACAGTGAATTATTCCAAACTCCTTTCATCCAATTGCAACCATATTCAATAAAACTTTAGATAACTTCATCATGATGAAGATTGTTGCATACATGTATACCTGAGCTGAAATCAATCACAACTATGTATTTTGCAACATTTGTACATTGTACATCACTAAATCTATCACTAAATGCAATTGTCTCATGTCCAAGGAATTGTATTTTATTTCCTCTGCATTTTACAAACTCATTTCCTGCCTGAAACTGTGTGTAATTCCAAAACTACTTGACAAGGTACTGAATTACATTCATTACTAAAAAAGCAAATTAGCAAATGATTCTTTTAAAAATCTGTGATATTTCTTGACTAAAAAGCCATTTTTGTAATCGCTATTTATTACGGAGATTTCCCTCTTTTTAATAAATTGCTTCCTGAGGTCTTTTATACATTTTGTTTCTAATTTAAAGTTCTATTCAAACCATGCTAGCATCTTGAGCCATGTAATATGTCCTGATATGATATTGCTTTTATTTGTTTTGATTCATCAGACAACAGAGACCATGTTCAAACCATTCACTTAGAACTCATTAATCTATATTTGCATTTTGAAGAATTTGATTTTAAAAAACAAAATTTGATTAATTTTTCACACAGCTACTTTGCAACAATACAGTTCTGACATACCAAGTTGCAGGTTTCCAAAGATCTATCATGACTGACGAAACTGTCCAACTACTGTACAAATTGAACTGCGAGAACACAAAAATCTAGACTTACAACATGTTGACAATATTCCAGGTTTGACACTGATGTAAGATTTTGAAAGTCACATCAGCATTTGTAGAATTTTGAAGCCTTGCAACAATTACTTGCAGCATACCATTATGCATATTGCACTTGTATAAAAGATACTGTGAGAATAAAAACCCAACTTGATATGACATATTCTAATTTTTTATCACATCGGTTCTTAACCCATAGTCTCTTCATTATTCCTGTCTACAGAACATGTAATCAGGCATGTAACTGCAAATATGTAAAGTAATCTTTATTGCAGGCGGTTGTTGTTATGGAACTTGTATCATGAAAAGAGTTCAGTCAATTAAAGTTCATCTTGTCTAGAACAATGGGCAAATAGTTGTTACAACTTAAAATAGCAGAGTCTGATGAACCAGTAGCACTACTTTTGGCCCTGTTGTATACTACAATGTAGGTGCTTGCCAAGTCCGTGAGGGCCACAGACTGCAGCTAATGAACCAGATGCTACAGTTGAGATGGATTTTGCATGAATAGGGAGTAACCTGCGACCAACCAATAGTTTTAAAACACAAGTTGCTACATCAAGCATTCTGATTTGACGCCAATATGATTCGAGATATACAGGGTGTGAGAAGCCACAGACCAAAAAAGAGGAAAATTACAACAACAAAAAAACAATGAAAAACAGCGCAAAATCATACTAGTATTTAGTAAAAAAATGCTAAATATGGGCTGAAAATAAAAGAAAACACATAAATTTTGGCAAACAAAAAAGAGGAAATCAGCTGAAAAGAGGAACTCTCTCACACCCCTGGATATATTCGCCCCGAATTGCACCTAGGCGAGTCTGTTCACATTCGTGTAAAATGCTGAAACTAATAAAATACTAGGAATATATAAATTTTCTTTTCTGTAAGACATTAAAAAGTTATGTTAAATTTCATTTCATGTTGCACTGGAAACTGGAAAAAGGGTTTCTTTTTCATTCAATTTTCAGCAGGATAACTATTTTCAGTATGGAAGTACAATTTGCCAGAATATTAGACATGAAGCAAAATGGTGGTAAGAATTTGTAGTCAGGTAGATTCAGCAGAGGGAATTTATGCTCAACCTGTTTTCACACTTCCAAGTGTCATGTGGGTCAGGCAATACAGCTTTGACATTTCCAGTTGACAGGATACACCCCCCCCCTACAATAAATCGCATAGGTAGGGCTGCTAAGAATACGCAATTGCGTTATTTGCGCCACAATTTGCGTATTTTGGCTCCAAATGCATTTTTTGACATTTTTGAAAAAATCTATAATTTTTTTTTTTGCGATTTTAGGGACTCTCCAAATCCGCAAAAAAAAATTACAAATCGCAATAGATTTTGCATTTTTTGGAAAATCGGGTGCGTTTTTTGGCCTCCAAAATCGTGTATTCTTAGCAGCCCTACGCATAGGTCTAGGACTCGAGTTGGTAATTTTGCTGGTAATTACAAGCTGAATTTAAAATATAAAATAAATTTTCATATTAACAGGTTGTGGTTAGCTACTTGGTTTCAGCAAGGGGAGGTGAGTGACCAGTTAAGTGCCACATGGGTCAGTCATTATTTATGGCCAGCTGCGATGACATTCAATGATCACGCAACATGCTCATCATCAGTATCACTGCTCTTGAATTTGCTGTTTATAATTCAAAATATTATCATTCATGATCTGATATGATTTTACAATGTGATGCGATCAAGCAAAATCAGTCGGAACTCGGAAATATTGATTTTGAGATATAGCCAAACAAAGGCAATATTTCCTTTTGTTTCCTCTTGTTTTGGAAACTCTTCAATTGCTCATATCTTTGGAACTGGTTGTTCAATTTCAGCAGAGTTTTCTGCAAAATGCAGCTTTGCAAATGCTATATTTACAAATGTACTATCCTATAAGAAACTGAAAATTTAATATTTCTGAGTTTTGCTTGATCGCATCACATATATGCGTACTGTACCGTCCGTACGTGCCAGTTGGTTGAAAAAGCTGGGAAATCAAAATGACTTTTGTGCTTCTTCAATTTATTTACTAAGTCACAAACCAAATTAAATGAAGAATGGCATCTTGATGAGCATCTGAGAGAATAGATCATTATGCAATCTTGAAGCCAAAAAAAAGTTTGCATTTCCATTTTTGACCAACTCAAAATTTGAAAAATAGCTTTATAGGGTCGCATTTTTGTTTTTGATTTCTTTTTTATTTAATATTTGAATTTTTGGTATTAAAATTATCAAAATGTTTTGCCTATTTGTAATTCATAGACTAGAATTGAACTTGCATTTTTTAATATGTGGCAAAATATTTTTTTTTAAATACTGACTTTGGAACTTTAAGCGCAATACAAACTAAACTCCTCAACAAAAGTTTGGAAAGTTTTTTCAAGCATCTGTATCTCAAATTATTTGTGACATATTCATATCGTGTTGCATATCAATAGATAGCTACAATACTCCCCTTTACAATGACACCCCATTTGAAACAATGGCCTTTTTTACGGCTGAGTACACGCCTTGTGAATGTAGTGGGGTCTCAAACAGAATTTGCCAAATTGACCATTATCCTGTGCTCAAACAACGCTAGCCACTAACCCCAATAGCGGGTGGAAAAGCCACAGGCAGCCACAATAGTCAGGCACCTTCTCCTCATGCTGCTCACCGACCTGGTTACACGTTACTGTGGGATGGCATTCCATTCTTCAACAAGGATTCATCGCAGGTCATTCAATGTGGTTGCATATGGGCGTATCTGGCACGTACAGCACGATCAAGCTGGTCCCACAAGTGTTCAATCGGGTTGAAGTCTGGCCCCCGGGTCTGGCCTGATGGCAGGCCATTTTGGCTCTACTCCCGTATTCTGTAGGTAGTCGTTGACTACCATGGCTCTGTGGGGCGAGCGGTGTCATCTTGGAGGATTGCATTAGGTGCCAGATTGTAAAAATATGGGATTGCAGTTTGCTACACAGAATAATGCTCAATTTGGCAAATTCTGTTTGAGACCTCACTACATTCACATTGCGTGTACTCAGCCGTGAAAAATGTTATTGTTTCAAATGGGGTGTCATTGTAAAGGAGAGTATTGTAGCTATCCATTGATATGCAACACGATATGAATATGTCACAAATAATTTGAGATACAGATGCTTGAAAAAACTTTCCAAACTTTTGTTGAGGAGTTTATTTTCCCCCCAAATGTGGAGTGTGGTGGAAGCAATATGGCTACCTACATGTATGTACAGGACTACAGGCAGTAGCACCTTATACCAGTGATGCACACCTGTAATAATCAGTGAGTGAATGACCAGCTTTGGCATTTCCCTCTACCTACCTGTTGGCAATACAATGAGTTGTATTAATTACTGGCGTGTGAGCGCTGCACTATTCTGCAATAAGGCAGTGCCAAGTGATTTGATTGATCAATACAAAGTAAGAACTTGATAGAGCTACATCCCTTTACCACTTAGGTTATTGGCAAATAGTCAATTTGAGACATGTGTGTTTAATTTTCATTGTTTCCAAGTCAAATTTGTGCATGAACTGTAGGACTTTGTAATTACCCCCCCCCCCCCTTCATGCTTCAATGTTTTTTTGTGCTTAGAATAAATAATGCAAGGGTTTGATCTACTCATGCCACAAAATAAATGTCTGACTTGGAAGTGGCATACCTAATAAAGCTGTTGTGTTAAATTAACGGTTATTTGTCTAACCGTTTTTATTTTATTACTAGACCCATTCCATGTCAACTCCAGGGATGTGCACCGCAGCACCTCTTCAATTTTTTTCTTTTTCTGTGTGATGGTAGATATTGATGAGAAAGTAAAATTTGAGCTTCATACTCCATTTCGTTTTCCTGTGGCATCAATTTGAAATTTAGGGGGGTCAGCATAAAAAATGTGTCGCAATGCGAAAGACAACGTTTGGAGGTCCATAAATGTATAAAGAGAACCCTTTACAACTTTGAAAAATCACGTATCCTGGGGTACTTATTTGTGTAGAATTCAAATCTGGCATCAGAAAACTTGTAACTCCTTTACTTTAAAAGATATAGGGCCCTCAAAATGCAACTTCGTCCATCCAGGACCAACTTTGGGGGGTCAAAACTCCAAAAGTAAAAATAATTTTACTGTCCATTTTTTTGCCAGTCAGAGCCCTTTGGTAGGACATTACTCTTATCCAATATTGAGCCTATTAGAATACTTTTAGCTGAGATATTACCTATGCAAAACCCCAATTGTACATTTTTTGTACATTTTGACCCCCCTTGAAAACCAATGTCAGACATTTTGATCCACCATCAACTTCAGGTATGTTGAAGATATGTCCTTGGAGAACATTTCTGAGAGATATTGGCTTTGGGACTCGATGGCTTCAGCACATCAGTTAGGTTTGCATTCTCCATAGAGTTGTACGTAAGTCATTATACATGCGAAATCAAAAATGTGTACAACTCTATGGAGAATGCAAACCTAAGTGATGTGCTGAAGCCATCAAGTCCCAAAGCCAATATCTCTCAGAAATGTTCTCCAAGGACATATCTTCAACATACCTGAAGTTCTGACCCCCCAAAGTTGGTCCTGGATGGACGAAGTTGCATTTTGAGGGCCCTATATCTTTTAAAGTAAAGGAGTTACAAGTTTTCTGATGCCAGATTTGAATTCTACACAAATAAGTACCCCAGGATACATACTTTTCAAAGTTGTAAAGGGTTTCCTTTATACATTTATGGACCTCCAAACGTTGTCTTTCGCATTGCGACACATTTTTTATGCTGACCCCCCTAAATTTCAAATTGATGCCACGGGAAAACGAAATGGAGTATGAAGGTCAAATTTTCGGGATTTTACTTTCTCATCAATATCTACCATCATACAGAAAAAGAAAAAAATTGAAGAGGTGCTGCGGTGCACATCCCTGGAGTTGACATGGAATGGGTCACTATAGTTTTTTAATTTTTTAAGTTAGATGTAGACCCTAAATTTCTTGTTTTTCAAGGTTTTTTAACATGCCCCCAAAAAAATCAGGACTTTTTAATTCAAAAATCACAAATTTCCGGCCAGAAATGAGCCGGAAATTTGTATTTTAAATCACATTTATTTAATCAACCATGAATGATCCTAGCAACTAGAGCTCTAGGTCAAGTAACACTCCAAAGCGAAAATGTTTTTTTTTTAAATGTTACATGGGCATCCGACGGATAACCAGCAGTGAGTTTCTGGTCATCCGCCAGCAAATCTGGGCTTCAGGATGACCGGATGACCACTTAATTTGCACACTGATAATATCGATGGAGCTGATTAGCTGATCCCAGGATAGCGGCCAATTACAGTGTAGCTACAGTGGGTTTGATCAATTTTGACAACAAATGGCCTAGTATGCAGCCCTCGAATTAACCCACGGCACCGACGGCATATTGCTGTGGGTGCCCACCCCCATTGCCGTAATGCCCTCAAAATATGTCCTTTACCGACGGCAGTCACTTGCCGTGCCCTCTAATGAAGTTGCCGTGGGTGCCCTAGCCGGCCAGCCCTGCCCCTTCATTATAAAATCATTAACAAGTAAAACTGGTTAAAATTGTGGAAAATTAAAATCGAAAATCTTGAACACGATCGCTATTTTGAGCATCGTAACCCAGCTATCAATCACAGTATAATACATAACAGTTTGTTGTGAATTAATATTCATTACCCCTACGTAAGCTTACATATTATGCCAATCACATTGGCTTTTATACATTATCTGACTTCATTTTTCCCATTGGTCAGAGAAATACCATCAGCGTACTATCGACCAATCAGAAACGCTGTTAGTAACTAAGCTTCCTTGTGTCGTGAACAAAATCCGAGCGCTGGGCAAATCAATTGATCTCTCGATTAGCAACCATTGACTTCCCATTGCAAACCGATGGCGATACCCTTTCGGTATCGTCTTATCTTGTACATGTGAGCCCACAGGCCTGGAAATAAGTCGGTCTGAACCAGGAGCCAAACATTTGGAAAAGCGGCTCCTGGTCCTGTAATTTTCTAGCGAACCAGGAGCCATTTTTAAAGAGCCAGGAGTCGTTTTTCTGAAAGTATCAAAATGCTTATTTTTGTTATTTCTACAGCTTTCGATGCTCACCTGAGATGTTATCTGAACAGACTTTTAATTTAATTTATTTTATTTTATTTTATTTTATTTTATTTTAATTTTTATTTTATTTTATTTTATTTTATTTATTTTTTTTATTTTTATGTTTTTTTTTTTTTTTTTTTTTATTCTGTTTTATTTTACTTTTATTTTATTTTTTTTTTTTTTTTTTTTTTATTATTTTTTTTTTTATTTTTTTTTTTTTTTTTTTTTTGTCTTTTTTTTTCATGATTTTAGGGAAAAACAGTATCTAGAAACACATTACACCACATTTCGCCAAAATTCATTCTAGAAACGCTTGCTGTTAGAATAAGAAAAATTTTAATGCTAAATTATTGCACATTCTAGGGAAGCGTGGTTACTGTTTTGAAATAACCGAGTGAGAGGGTTTTCAAGAAAATATTTTTCCTGTCAAAACTGAAGCATCATCTGTATAAAAGAAAATATGAATATTAACTGCACATCATATATAACTATTCGTGATACCCAATTGTGGCATATTTGAGGTCGTTTATGAGGCATAGAATTTTATTTCAATTTTATATACGCCAAAATATTTTTTTAATTGAGCAAGAATAAGGATAGAAAAAACGTTAAAAAATCTATGTATAAATAACATTAGACCCGCAAAAGATTACTGTTTCGCTTTTTATGGTATTCTAATCTTTTATTTCCCGAAGAAACATTTGGGGTCTAAAATGGATTTTTTATGTAATTGATAAAAACATCGAACGTGATACAAGAAAAATGGTAGGTTCCTCTATAGTATTTAACTGACCATGCTAATGTACGGACACCGTGCGAGCACATGTCAAAATCGATATAATGTATTGTCCATATAGACGCCAAGATTTATCATTTATTATTGTCGGATTAACAACAATTGAGCGCTATTAATACACATTAATGTTTTTAGGCAAATAAAATTCCAAAATATAGTACGTTTTCTGCTTTTACTTGTCACGTGGTAGGCCTATATTGAAGTTGCGATTATAGGCCTATCTTCAAATAAGTTTCAAATGGATTCCATCAAGACAAGTGGCCGACTGGTCTAAGGCGCTAGGTTCATAGAGCATATCCAAAGCGGCGTGGTCCGCCGTGAGTTCGAACCCCGCCTCTGCCAAACTTTAATAGAAGTAATATTAAATTTAACTTTTTTTAAATTTCATATTGGGGAAATGTGACTGGGAGAATTTATGTATGGCGTGGAGTGGTGTGGAAACACATCGTCAAAATTCAAGATGGCCGCCTTCATGATCGCGATCATCGTGATCAAACCAGAAAACAAGGCAAAATACTGCCAAAATTATGAACCCTGAAGGCAAATATCAAGGAAAATTGGCAAAATATTAGGTAAAAGATAAGATTTGGCACTGCATTTTGTTGAAAATACATTGGAAATTGCCAATATTTTGAGTGGAAATGAGCTTGCCTGACGAAGTTTTACTGGGTCATTTCCTGGGCACTGAACTTGTCAAAATGGAGCAATAATGGTCATATATACCGGGCGCAAAATTCAGATTTTCTCTGGTGCCTGGGCGTGTAATTCTGGTTGGATCCAGGCGTCAAAACTCGGTAACCGTAGGGTAAAAATCGCTCGGCGCCTGCTTGTTTCCAGGTTTGTGAGCCCATCTCTAGATATGTTTTGCACAAAATAGTTTTTATCCCGGCGAATTTTATCAATATTATTACCAGTTACAGCTGTTTCATCGCTGTTTCGAGTCAATTTTGCAGCTCAGAACTAGGGATCGCAAAATTTAAGTAAATTAAACTGTTGATTTTTGATTGCTTTGTATTATTTAAGCAGGTTTTTTGAGCAATCAGGTTAGTTTTAGTGTAAAGTTGAGAGTCAAATTTTATTTTGGTGTTGAATTCAGCTGACAGCAATGCATCTATTCGCTTTTGAAAAATTGCCTTGGTGCCCTTCTCAAATTTTCAACAGTTGCCATGATGCCCTTTTGAAATATTACAAATTGCCGTGCTGCCTTGCCTTTTCAGTGAAAATCCAAGGCAATTACACTCCTAGTGATGTCAAATGCGGCAGCCCGGACGAGAAACATTTTTTACTTGGCCTAACTGCCTACAGGTGCGAGTGTGCGTCCCAACTGCGATATCTAACTCTGCAGGAAGAAGTATCTTACTTGATTTACCGTAACTCATGAACTTTAGCTGACGGTATTTGTACTAAAACTATGCTCGCAATCAGGACACATGCAGTTTGCTCTGCTGTTTCATGACCTTGAAATTTAATGTTTGCCAAAAATTTGCTGATATTCACGCCATTGTCGAGATGTTGCTCTATAATATTCAGTGATCGCTGAATATGTATGTGAATTCGGTCGATTCACAATACGATGTGCCTCCAGCGTTGCTGGGGGAGAGGTCAAAATATGCAGTGCATAATGGGAAAATGTCGACATCCAAAGCCCGCGTAATACAACATAAGAACATAATGTCATTGTGTGTTTAAATGTCAATAATGATGTTACATGTACATGTGAATGCGCAGTAACACTGTAATTTACAAAATTTTATAGTAGATCCATTTTCTTCTATCAATCACATGGAATCCTTTGTGGAGCTGTTTTCAACATTATTATTATCACACTAGCGTGAAAATCTAATGGTGGTTAGAACGACGATGTCGACCCTGAAGGTCAAAAATTGGACTGCAAGAGCAAACGCTGGCGGCGCACCATGTTGTGAATCGCCAGAATTGAGTGCTCAGGATGCACATGCTTGACCTTGCTCGCATTAAGGTTTTAGAATTTTGTTAAATTTTAGTTTACAAATTTATCCCTGAATGGGCAGTCTCATGATGATGATGATTCTTTCCTTCCTTCCTTCCTATATACGTGCTTACCTCAACTGATCGAGTATCAACGCACAGGCTTTTATGTGCACAGTTTGCCTATGCACGATCCTGAAACCTAGGATTGATTGCAGATATCAGAAGGGGATGGTCCCCTTCTCTTTTTGAATAGCTCTGACACTTAACATGCACAGGGTTTGACACTTCCTGTACACAGGACCAATGGCTTTACGTGACTTCCGAACCACGAGACATAGCACACACATTACCTATATATTTGCACGTGCTAAGCAGTGTATGGGCCCTATGGGGGTGAGAAGAAATTCTACAATTTTATCCTGTAACAGGCGCGTATTTTGGGAGGGGCTTTGGGGGCGCCAGCCCCCCGGGGTCAAAGCAGGGGGCGGCCAAATCGATGGGGCGGCGGAAAGAAGAAGGGGAGGAAAAAAGAGGGGCGGCGGAAGAAGAAGGGGTGGCAAAAAGAATTAGTAAAGAAAAAAAGGGCGGAAAATGTGAACAAATTGTACTATACATCAAAATGTGTTGCTTTTGGGGCGGTAGCGCCTATAAATCCCTTTTTTTTTAAATTTTTTTTGCTCTTCACTTTTTCAAACGACCGTAAAAAAAAAATTGGGGCAACCTTTTCGGGCTGTTGAGGAAGGGGCGGCAAAATCGGATTTTCTTCAGCCCCCCGGGGAAGGGGCGGCCACGGTACGCCACTGTGTAAAGTAACTGAACACAATTGTGATGCAATCAAGCAAAATCAAAATCAAGCAAAACTCGAAATATTGATTTTAGATATAGCCAAACAAAGGAAATATTTCCTTTTGTTTTGGTAACTCTTTAATTGCTCATATCTTTGAAACTGGTTGTTCAATTTCAATAGGGTTTTCATCAAAAGGCAGCTTTGTAAATGAATTTTACTCTCCTGTAAGAAACTTTATTTTGTCCGAATTCCGACTGATTTTGCTTGATCGCATCACAATTGCAGGATTTCCGACCTATAGGAACATTTTGCAAGAGGAAGAGAATTCTCACCTAAGGCAAGCCCAAGGCTCGAACCCTCGCCGATCGTATTCTCCCGACCGGCAGCGCAACGCCTTAACTGCTCGGCCATCTCGAACATGAACATGACTTCACATTCATATGCATTGCATGATTTAGTCATGGGTGTACATCCTTGTCTTTTACAAACAGAGGGTAGACAAAAGACCCAAATAATATCAAGTAAGCTTATCAGAAGGACAGTCCACAATAGAGTGATTCACGCTGCATGAATGGGGATTAAATAATGTGAAGTGTTTCCAATTCCATGTGCTTCTTTTGTCCAGTTTGCCATCAATATTTACAAAATAGAACCAAGAAAACTATCTATCATGTCAGTAAGTGAATATTTTGTTCTGGGACTGAGTTATTTAGACTACACTATATCAGTTTCACTTTCAGAGAAGAACGGCAGTCTCTTGCTTATAGAGTTAGATTAGATTGACGCAAGCTGTTAATGAGCGACATTCGCAGAGCTTTGTGTTCCCTTCAACTAAGAACACCGATCTGCACCGATCAACGTTTTAACACGCAAGACAAATGAAAGTTGAGTCCCGCTTTCTCGTTATAATATCAATACTGATGATACGCACTTTCCTGTAATTGTAAACCAATACATTCTGCGTGTTTCTACTGAGGGCCAAATTCCGTGCCATGCCGTGCCGTGCCGGGTCATGGCGGGTAACAAGCCCAGTAGAAACGATCTGGGTAATCGGTTGCCGTGTCATGCCGGGTCATGTGCTCGCTTTTCGTGATCCACCTCTTGAGGTGGATCATGCCGGTCAAAGCGCAATACGCTCAGTAGAAACGAGCCGTGTGATCGGTTGCCGGGTCAAGGTCATGTGTGTTGCAAAAGTACCGCGATTTCGATTCTCTTTGTATTAAAGTAGGGGCATTATAGGCGTATAAGGTAGTAGGTTCATTCTTTCTGTTATATACACTGGCCACATGCATGACATGTGTGACTCGTTTGTTCTTTCTGAAGTAAAGTGGATATGACTTTACTTACTCTAGGCCTACTTCTTTATAGTTACTGAGTTGGTTATATTTTGGCTGTAAATTAATTATCATAATAGCCAATTACTAGATCCACTGGTAAATTAATGCAATTTGGATTAACGAAAACACTAAATTGTGATTAGGTCCTATGCCATGAGCTCATTGAGCTGCCATACGTGAGACATTTAAATTTAGGATACAACCGTCATGCCTTGCGCTCGTTGAAATCTGTTTTCCGTACTTCGGTTTACAGGAAAAAAATGCCGTGCATCGTCGGCGAGACCCGCTTTCTTGTCTCAGTAGAAACAAGCTGGGTAACGGTGGCCGGATTATGATCGGTATTTTGTGCCCGGAAAATAGCGGGTCAAAAAGCCGTACGCTCAGTATAAACACGCTGATTGATTCTTCTACTTCTTTGTGGTCATGTTTTTTATACTGGGTACCTAAAAAGGGCGGCTCTGTTGCATTCTTACTCATCAAGACATGTTTACATGCATGTAGCTTGTTTATTTGATATTTATTATGAGCTTGTTTAGTACTATTTTTTTCCTTAGACACATGGTCTTTCAATTTCTGAAACAAAAATTAATGATTTTCATTTGTACTAATTACTGTAACTCGTTAAGTCTAATTAGTCAGGGGTGGCTCATGTGGCGGAGGATCATGTGGCGGAGGATCACAATGCTGTACAATGGTGATCCTCCGCCACATGATCTTCAGTAAACATTATTGATGGATTTCTACTTGTTTCTGTACTTGATCTCAGCCAAGTGATATCATGTTAAGCATTCATTGCCTCAGTATTTGTTAATTAGACAATTAAAAATTACTAATTACTTGTTGCTACATTAATAAAGTTTGTTGACCTCTATGTATGTAATAGGGATTTAATGTAGGCAACATTCAAAAGGATGCTACGGACAAACAAAACATGATAAAAGGCTCAAATTTCTTAAGCAGTCGTTGGTTGTGAACCTTTTTCAGTAAACTAAAAACTAGTAAAACATAGAAATTAAAGTTTGCGACAAATCTGAAAGAGCCCCCTCATGCTCAATTTTGATCTAAAAAGTCCATTTTTACGAAAACGCTTTGTCGAATTCTCTAGTAACTTTCAAAACTGGATTGTTGAGCTTATTGTACATCTAGTTACATGCCTCAATCATGAAAATTTGCATAGTGCCAGATAAGGGTGTTTTAAAGAATTTATATAAATATTGACAGATTTTTGACCACCCTGTATCTACATAATTGAAGTACTTGACTGCTAAAAGTTCCATATGGCTAGGTGGGCAATTAAGTTAACTATATTATACATACATGTGTCAAAACTTTACATTATCAATGTACGTCGAGGGGTGACACCCCTCACTGAATTAATATTTTCATTCTTATTTTGCTTGTTACACCCTGTATATTATATGGGTCACCCTGTATAATTACTCCCATTGTATGGTTTCTGAAATCGACTGAGTATATGCTCTCAGAATATATACTTTTCTTGGGTTCTAATGTAAACTTTTGAAGTTATACATGTAGTACCAAACCTGTAAAAGCATGTGATTTGTTTGAAAAATTCACATGCAACGTAACTGGTGCCCAACATAAAAAACATGACCTTGTGTTACGGCTCAACACTCCAGGTGGAGAAAGGCGAGTCGGAATTGTGTGTGCGCTAGTGCTTTGATGCTTATTACTGGAAATGGTTCTGTAGTTGCTGTTTGAATGCTTTTGGTTCTTCTATGTTGATGATGTGTTGTGGCAAGTTGTTCCAGTCAATGAGAGTTCTGGGTATAAATGAATACTTGAAACAGTCTTTGGATGAGTGAAGTTCAATAAATGATTTTGTGTGGGATCTCCTGGTGGATTCCGCTTTATAAATTCATGTTTTTGTCACATGTTCAATGATGTTGGTTCGGATCTAGACTGCCTTACTAGCCTGTATCTCGTTTTCGCCAAAGAACGCCTGTAATACATACCTGTTTTTAATGACTTTGCAACAATGTTTCTATTGTCAGCAATAACAGCTTGCATTCATACTTTTGAGTTTATATGGTGAATTTTCGTACACATCATAAATAAGTGAAATCAGAATATCCTGAAAGGAATTTAGGTAACGAATTGAACGACACTGACCTCACAGCAGCTAATGTTTTCATGTCAACATGGCGAATGAATGACGTAATTTGACATGTCATGAACTTTGATACAACTTCCGGGCAGCTGAACACACTTTTGGGCGCCATTAGCGTGAAACTGTGCTTGTGGCAACACCTTTTAAGAGGAGGAGGTTGCGCTGTGGGGTTAGTGATAAGTTTTTCTGTTTGTTGAACTGGCAACCTAGTGTTACCACGGCCATTTGTCAACATGCTCTGACATGGCGTCAATCACAAATAGCATTCAGCAGTGTGGGAGAAAAATATCTTGAGCAAATGGTAAGTTATGTTTAGAGGATCGCATTTCCATCTACTACTTACGTGTTCGCCGGTAAGTCAATACAAAAAGTAAACCATTTTGGGGGCTGTATTTGGTGTACATGTGACGTTTTGAACAGAGTAAAAAATGACCA